>NC_036859.1:7140571-7270083 GCF_002910315.2 Salvelinus sp. IW2-2015 | reverse complement strand
TGCCAGAGGGGGGGTGTAATATGCGTGTGTGTAATGGCGGGGGTGTATGCGTGTGTGTATGGGGGGGGGTTATATGCGTGTGTTGGCAGTATGGGCGGGGGGATTGTATGCGTGCATTAGTAATGGCGGGGGGGGGTGTATGCGATGTGTGTAATGGCAGGGGTGGGGTGTATGCGTGCATGTAATTGGTGGGCGGGGGGGAGTGTATGAGTGCATTAGTAATATAATCAGGGCCCGGGGTGAATGGGGGGTGTCGGTGTACTATCTAAACAGGGTGCGTCTGGTCTTATATGAAATGTATCAAAAAAGTGATTAATACGAGTGACATGGGATCACGATCAGATACTTGGATGATTGATGTCCCAGCCGACTAGGGGGGTGTGATGCGATTGCATTATGAAATAGATGAAAATGGAAGTCTCTATTCTCTGTGTGTGTGTGTAATGGCATTTCTCTCTACTCTTTCTCAGAGCCCTTCTTTGTGAGCGCAGTGGAGTGGGGGCCTCATATTTACTTCTTCTTCAGGGAAATGGCCATGGAGTTCCATCACCTGGAGAAGGTACACAGTACACACAAACACACATAAATACACAACTATGCACACACAAACGCATGCACGCACACACACAGAAATGGCAATTTGTACATCCCATTTTGTTTATATTGTTTGTCTTGTTTATACTGTGTGTGTCCGTGTGTGTGCGTGTGTGCGTGTGTACAGGTGATGGTGTCTCGTGTGGCGAGGGTGTGTAAGGGGGACCAGGGTGGGTCTCAGAGGGTGTTGGAGAAACAGTGGACATCATTCCTGAAGGCCAGACTGAACTGCTCTGTCCCAGGAGACTCCCACTTCTACTTCAACCTGCTCCACACCACCAGCCCCATACTCAACATGAACGGCAGAGACGTCATACTGGGACTGTTCTCTACACCGCCCAACAGGTACACGCACACATACTTGCCTGGTTAAATWAAATAAAAAGTATGCGCGTATGGACATGGATCTTTCTATAAATAATGGGTCCAATCTGTGACATTGGGATCATAATGTTAAGTTCCACATGTGTACTTAAAGGAATACAGTGCCTTTGGAAAGTAATCAGACCACTTGACTTTGTCCACATTCTGTTACATTACAGCCTTATTCTAAAATGTATTAAATTTAAAAAAAATCTCAGCAATAAACACACAATACGCCATAATGACAAAGTGAAAACAGGTTTTAGAAATCTTTGCAAATTTCTATAAAAAACAACAACAGAAATACCTTATTTAAATAAGTATTCAGACCCTTTGCTATGAGACTCGAAGTTGAGCTCAGGTGCATCCTGTTTCCATTGATTATCCTTGATATGTTTCTACAACTTGATTGGAGTCCACCTGTGGTCAATTCAATTGATTGGACATGATTTGGAAAGGCACACACCTGTCTATATAAGGTCCCACAGTTGACGGTGTATGTCAGAGCAAAAACCAAGCCTTGAGGTTGAAGGAATCATCCGTWGAGCTCCGTGACAGGATTGTGTTGAGGCACAGATCTGAGGAAGGGTACAATAGCATTTCTGCAGCATTGAAGGTCCCCACGAACACAGTGGCCTCCATCATTCTTAAATGGAAGAAGTATGGAACCGCCAAGACTCTTCCTAGAGCTGGACGCCCGGCCAAACTGAGCAATCGGGGGAGAAAGGCTTTGGTCAGAGAGGTGACCAAGAACCCGATGGTGACTCTGACAGAGCTCTAGAGTTCCTCTGTGGAGATGTGAAAACTTCCAGAAGGACAACCATCTCTGCAGCACTCCACCAACCAGGCCTTTATGGTAGAGTGGCCAGTCGGAAGCCACTCCTCAGTAAAAGGCACATGACAGCCCACTTGGAGTTTGCCAAAAGTTCCTAAAGACTCTCAGACCATGAGAAATAAGATTCTCTGGTCTGATGAAACGAAGATTGAACTCTTTGGGCTGAATGTGAAGTGTCACGTCTGGAGGGAACCTTGCACCATCCCTACAGTRAAGCATGGTGTTTTTCAGTGGCAGGGACTGGGAGACTAGTCAGGATCGAGGCAAAGATGAACGGAGTAAAGTACAGAGTGATCCTTGATGAAAACCTGCTCCGGAGCGCTCAGGAGCTCARACTGGGGTGAAAGTTCACCTTACAACAGGACAATGACCCTAAGCAAATAGCCAAGACAACTCAAGAGTGGCTTCAGGATAAGTCTCTGAATGTCCTTGAGCGGCACAGCCAGAGCCCGGACTTGAACCCGATCGAACATCTCTGGAGAWWCCTGGAAATTGCTTTGCAGCAACACTCCCCATCCAACCTGACAAAGCTTGAGAGGCTCTGCAGAGAACAATGAGAGAAACTCCCCAAATACAGGTGTGTCAAGCTTGTAGCATCATACCCAAGAAGACTCTAGGCTGTAATCGCTGCCAAAGGTGCTTCAACAAAGTACTGTGTAAAGGGTCTGAATACTTACAGTTGAAGTCGGAAGTTTACATACACTTWGGTTGGGGTTATTAAAACTAGTTTTTYAACCACTCCACAAATTTCTTGTTAACAAACTATAGTTTTGGTGGGCCAGTTAGGACATCTACTTTGTGCATGACACAAGTACTTTGTCCAAAAATTGTTTACAGGCAGATTATTTCACTTATAATTCATTGTATCACAATTCCAGTGGGTCAAGTTTCAATACATTAAGTTAACTGTGCCTTTAAAACAGCTTGGAAAATTCAGAAAATGATGTCATGGCTCTAGAAGCTTCTGGTAGGCTAATTGACATCATTTGAGTCAATTGAAGGTGTACCTGTGGATGTATTTCAAGGCCTACCTTCAAAACTCAGTGCTTCTTTGCTTGACATCATGGGGAAAATCTAAATAAATCAGCCAAGAACCTCAGAATAAAAAATGTAGACCTCCTCAAGTCTGATTCATCTTGGGAGCAATTTCCAAACGCCTGATGGTAACCACGTTCATCTGTACAAACAATAGTACGCAAGTATAAACACCATAGGACCACGCTGCCGTCATACCGCTCAGGATTGAGACGCGTTTTGTCTCCTAGAGATGAACGTACTTTGGTGCGAAAAGTGCAAATCAATCCCAGAACAACAGCAAAAGGACCTTGTGAAGATGCTGGAGGAAACAGGTACAAAAGTATCTATATCCACAGTAAAACGAGTCCTATATCGACATAACCTGAAGGCGCTTAGCAAGGAAGAAGCCACTGCTCCAAAACCGCCATAGAAAAGCCAGACTACAGTTTGTAACTGCACATGGGGACAAAAGATCGTACTTTTTGGAGAAATGTCCTCTGGTCTGATGAAACAAAAATAGAACTGTTTGGCCATAATGACCATCGTTATGTTTGGAGGAAAAAGGGGGATGCTTGCAAGCCGAAGAACACCATCCCAACCGTGAAGCACGGGGGTGGCAGCATCATATTGTGGGGGTGCTTTGCAGCAGGAGGGACTGGTGCACTTCACAAAATAGATGGCATCATGAGGCAGGAAATTGATGTGTATATATTGAAGCAACATCTCAAGACATCAGTCAGGAAGTTAATGCTTGGTTGCAAATGGGTCTTCCAAATGGACAATGACCCCAAGCATACTTCCAAAGTTGTGGCGAAATGGCTTAAGGACATCAAAGTCAAGGTATTGGAGTGGCCATCACAAAGCTCTACTCAAGCCTAAGCAAAGAGGCCTACAAACCTAACTCAGTTACACCAGCTCTGTCAGGAGGAATGGGCCAAAATTCATCCAACTTATTGTGGGAAGCTTGTGGAAGGCTACATTTACATTTACATTTAAGTCATTTAGCAGACGCTCTTATCCAGAGCGACTTACAAGTTGGGTGCATTCACCTTATGATGTCCAGTGGATCAACCACTTTACAATAGTGCATCTAACTCTAAGGGGGGGGGGTTAGAAGGATTACTTTATCCTATCCTAGGTATTCCTTAAAGAGGTGGGGTTTCAGGTGTCTCCGGAAGGTGGTGATTGATTCCGCTGACCTGGCGTCGTGGGGGAGTTTGTTCCACCATTGGGGTGCCAGAGCAGCGAACAGTTTTGACTGGGCTGAGCGGGAGCTGTACTTCCTCAGAGGTAGGGAGGCGAGCAGGCCAGAGGTGGATGAACGCAGTGCCCTTGTTTGGGTGTAGGGCCTGATCAGAGCCTGAAGGTACGGAGGTGCCGTTCCCCTCACAGCTCCGTAGGCAAGCACCATGGTCTTGTAGCGGATGCGAGCTTCAACTGGAAGCCAGTGGAAGAGCGGAGGAGCGGGGTGACGTGAGAGAACTTGGAAGGTGAACACCAGACGGGCTGCGGCGTTCTGGATGAGTTGTAGGGGTTTAATCGCACAGGCAGGGAGCCCAGCCAACAGCGAGTTGCAGTAATCCAGACGGGAGATGACAAGTGCCTGGATTAGGACCTGCGCCGCTTCCTGTGTGAGGCAGGGTCGTACTCTGCGAATGTTGTAGAGCATGAAAACCTACAGGAACGGGTCACCGCCTTGATGTTGGTTGAGAACGACAGGTGTTGTCCAGGATCACGCCAAGGTTCTTAGCGCTCTGGGAGGAGGACACAATGGAGTTGTCAACCGTGATGGCAAGATCATGGAACGGGCAGTCCTTCCCCGAGAGGAAGAGCAGCTCCGTCTTGCCGAGGTTCAGCTTGAGGTGGTGATCCGTCATCCACACTGATATGTCTGCCAGACATGCAGAGATGCGTCGCCACCTGGTTATCAGAAGGGGGAAAGGAGAAGATGATTGTGTGTCGTCTGCATAGCAATGATAGGAGAGACCATGTGAGGATATGACAGAGCCAAGTGACTTGGTGTATAGCGAGAATAGGAGAGGGCCTAGAACAGAGCCCTGGGGGACACCAGTGGTGAGAGCACGTGGTGCGGAGCAGATTCTCGCCACGCCACCTGGTAGGAGCGACCTGTCAGGTAGGACGCAATCCAAGCGTGGGCCGCGCCGGAGATGCCCAACTCGGAGAGGGTGGAGAGGAGGATCTGATGGTTCACAGTATCAAAGGCAGCCGATAGGTCTAGAAGGATGAGAGCAGAGGAGAGAGAGTTAGCTTTAGCAGTGCGGAGCGCCTCCGTGACACAGAGAAGAGCAGTCTCAGTTGAATGACTAGTCTTGAAACCTGACTGATTTGGATCAAGAAGGTCATTCTGAGAGAGATAGCAGGAGAGCTGGCCAAGGACGGCACGTTCAAGAGTTTTGGAGAAGAAAGAAAGAAGGGATACTGGTCTGTAGTTGTTGACATCAGAGGGATCGAGTGTAGGTTTTTTCAGAAGGGGTGCAACTCTCGCTCTCTTGAAGGCGGAAGGGACGTAGCCAGCGGTCAAGGATGAGTTGATGAGCGAGGTGAGGTAAGGGAGAAGGTCTCCGGAAATGGTCTGGAGAAGAGAGGAGGGGATAGGGTCAAGCGGGCAGGTTGTTGGGCGGCGGCCGTCACAAGACGCGGATTTCATCTGGAGAGAGAGGGGAGAAAGAGGTCAAAGCACAGGGTAGGGCAGTGTGAGCAGAACAGCGGTGTCGTTTGACTTAGCAACGAGGATCGGATGTTCGTCGACCTTCTTTTCAAAATGGTTGACGAAGTATCCGCAGAGAGGGAGGAGGGGGGGAGGGGGAGGAGGATTCAGGAGGAGGAGAAGGTGGCAAAGAGCTTCCTAGGGTTAGAGGCAGATGCTTGGAATTTAGAGTGGTAGAAAGTGGCTTTAGCAGCAGAGACAGAAGAGGAGAATGTAGAGAGGAGGGAGTGAAAGGATGCCAGGTCCGCAGGGAGGCGAGTTTTCCTCCATTTCCGCTCGGCTGCCCGGAGCCCTGTTCTGTGAGCTCGCAATGAGTCGTCGAGCCACGGAGCAGGAGGGGAGGACCGAGCCGGCCTGGAGGATAGGGGACATAGAGAGTCAAAGGATGCAGAAAGGGAGGAGAGGAGGTTGAGGAGGCAGAATCAGGAGATAGGTTGGAGAAGGTTTGAGCAGAGGGAAGAGATGATAGGATGGAAGAGGAGAGAGTAGCGGGGGAGAGAGCGAAGGTTGGGCGGCGCGATACCATCCGAGTAGGGGCAGTGTGGGAAGTGTTAGATGAGAGCGAGAGGGAAAAGGATACAAGGTAGTGGTCGGAGACTTGGAGGGGAGTTGCAATGAGATTAGTGGAAGAACAGCATCTAGTAAAGATGAGGTCAAGCGTATTGCCTGCCTTGTGAGTAGGGGGGAAAGGTGAGAGGGTGAGGTCAAAAGAGGAGAGGAGTGGAAAGAAGGAGGCAGAGAGGAATGAGTTAAAGGTAGAGTGGGGAGGTTAAAGTCACCCAGAACTGTGAGAGGTGAGCCATCCTCAGGAAAGGAGCTTATCAAGGCGTCAAGCTCATTGATGAACTCTCCAAGGGAACCTGGGGGGCGATAAATGATAAGGATGTTAGCTTGAAAGGGCTGGTAACTGTGACAGCATGGATTCAAAGGGGCGATAGACAGATGGGTCAGGGGAGAAAGAGAGAATGTCCACTTGGGAGAGATGAGGATCCCAGTGCCACCACCCCGCTGACCAGAAGCTCTCGGGGTGTGCGAGAACACGTGGGCAGACGAGGAGAGAGCAGTAGGAGTAGCAGTGTTATCTGTGGTAATCCATGTTTCCGTCAGTGCCAAGAAGTCGAGGGACTGGAGGGAAGCATAGGCTGAGATGAACTCTGCCTTGTTGGCCGCAGATCGGCAGTTCCAGAGGCTGCCGGAGACCTGGAACTCCACGTGGGTCGTGCGCGCTGGGACCACCAGGCAGCGGCCCACGCGGTGTGAAGCGTTTGTGGTCTGTGCAGAGAGGAGAGAAGAGGGATAGACAGACACATAGTTGACAGGCTACAGAAGAGGCTACGCTAATGCAAAGGAGATTGGAATGACAAGTGGACTACACGTCTCGAATGTTCAGAAAGTTAAACTTACGTTGCAAGAAAATCTTATTGACTAAAATGATACAGTGCTGCTGAAGTAGGCTAGCTAGCAGTGGCTGCGTTGTTGACTTAGTTTGAAAGTGTAGCTGGCTAGGTAGCCTCGGTAACTGGCTAGGTAACCTCGACAATTACTCAAAACTACACAATTATCTTGACAGCAAAGACAACTATGTAGCTAGCTAACACTACACTAACCAAGTCGTTCCGTTGAATGTAATAGTTTCTACAGTGCTGCTATTCGGTAGACGTTGGCTAGCTGGCTAGCTGCTGGCTAGCTAGCAGTGTTTCCTACGTTAAGAGGGACGACAATTAGCTGGCTAACTAACCTCGGTAAATTACGATAATCACTCTAAACTAAACTACACACTCTAAACTACACAATTATCTTGGAAACGAGGACAGCAAAGACAACTATGTAGCTAGCTAACACTACACTAATCAAGTCGTTCCGTTGAATGTAATAGTTTCTACAGTGCTGCTATTCGGTAGACGGTGGACGTTGGCTAGCTGGCTAGCTGCTGGCCAGATAGCAGTGTTGACTACGTTAGGACGACGATTACGATAATTACGCGAAACTACACACATTATTTTGATACAAAGACGGCTATGTAGCTAGCTAAAAAGAATTGCAAGATCAGACAAATCAAACCGTTGTACTATAATGAAATGTAATGAAAAGTAATACTACCAGCGGTGCGAAGTGCGAAATGCGACCACTCGCTCCAACCCGGAAGTTGGAGCGATCAAAACGGTTGACCCAAGTTAAACAATTTAAAGGCAATGCTACCAAATACTAATTGAGTGTATGTAAACTTCTGAACCACTGGGAATGTGATGAAAGAAATAAAAGCTTGAAATAAATAATTCTCTGAACTATTATTCTGACATTTTACATTATTAAAATAAAGTGTTGATCCTAGCTGACCTGAGACAGGGACTTTTTTACAAGGATTAAATGTCAGGAATTGTGAAAACTGAGTTTAAATTTATTTGGCTAAGGTGTATGTAAAGTTCCGACTTCAACTGTAAGTAAATAGGATATTTCATTTTTGCTTTGTCATTACGGGGTATATTGTGTATTTTTTATTTTTTTATTTCACCTATATTTAACCAGGTAGGCCAGTTGAGAACAAGTTCTTATTTACAACTGCRACCTGGCCAAGATAAAGCAAAGCAGTGCGACACAAACAACAACACAGAGATACACATGGAATAAACAAACKTACAGTCAATAACATAATAGGRAAAAAAAGATTRATAGATTGATGTTACAGATTGATGAGGGGGGAAAAAGTTTGTACATTTTAGAATAAGGCTGTAACGTTACAAAGTATGGAAAAAGAAGGGGTCTGAATACTTTCCCGAAGGCACTGTATATGCAAATTGGCCCATAATTCTACCTATACAACAACGTAAGGCTAGGACATCCTTTAAGCAGAGTTCATACAGAYATTGATAGTCAAATTCAAGGACTTTAAGGGACTTTTTCAAGCAGTTAATTGTAATTTTCAAGGACCTCAATTGTATAATGTATGTAATTGTACATACTGTATAGGGCCAAATATAGACCCCCCCCCCCCTGCCGCCCCCCAAAAAAGCATGTAAAAAGTGTATTTTTAAAAAGTAGGCCATGACCACTAAGAATAATGCATTTTTTGGGGCCTTGCCGATGTATTGATATTCAAATTCTTATTACATTCTAAAATATGTGAGAATAATGTGGACTTGCCTGACTAAATAAATTGAATGCATGCTTGGCCATTTTTCTGTAGCCTATGTGGCCGATGCAGGCACACATAATAAAGCCATGAATAGCGGTACCATGAATCTCACCATTGCTGTTGTGAAAATGAGAATGCAACCAAAAACCAGGTTCTTTTTGTAATAGAAGTATTAGTATGGAAAGCCAAGTTGAAACCAGCATTAGACGTTGTCATCCTCACAATCACTGCACGTGATCTTATCGCAACACCGTTCAATTGAAGCGGCAGGAAACAAACTAAAGTTGCCACATCTCTCACAAAACAGATCAAAAATTAAATCAAAGATAATTATAAGGGAGCAGGAGAATTTATATATTGGCTAGAATAATTACAGACTTAAAAAGGAAATGTCTGATTTTCAAGCTTGGCCAATTCCAATACTTGAATTTCTGAGCTCCAAATTCAAGACTACCTAGCTAACTAGCTAGCTCACAATACTAGCCAACTTAGCTGCGTTGTTTCTTGCGTGCGATTGGCTGTGGTCTTGGAGACGGCACATGGCCTGGGAGACAGAGCTGCCTGTCAGGCATCRTTCAGGGCTTAAATGCCCCATGAGAACGTTGCATGCAATGTAGCAACAGGGCTCCTTGATGAGGTCATTATCGTGCATCTGAACAAATGAATGGATGATGCRTGGTACTTTTGAYTATCTTGTGATCTTGACAAAACAACTTTTATTGTGTAGTGATCAAAAGATAAATCAATTGTTATCTCGACATAAAGAGAGATTTATTTGATTTTATTAATATGTCCTCTCWGGACTTCTGTAGTAACAAGTTGTCCAGCTTATGAAGCCCTCACTGGTACCCTAGTTTTTAGAAAGACCCACATGCACGCACACATGAACACACACAGGCACACATCATATAGCTGATCCATATCTAATCCTTTCTGCCCCACCTCCCCTCCTTCTCTCTCCCTGTCTCTGACAGTATCCCTGGGTCTGCAGTCTGTGTGTTTGACATGCAACAGTTGGCTAGGGTGTTTGAGGGAAGATTCAAGGAGCAGAAATCTCCAGAATCCATCTGGACACCTGTATCTGATGAGCTTGTGCCCAAACCCAGGTACTTTCAACAATAACTCATATTTATCTTTGTGTAGTATTGTAATGGGATGTTCTATCATATTATTATTCCTTATTTTGACCCTGTTCTCTCTCTGTAGGCCGGGTAGCTGTGCGGTGCAGGGGTCTCAGTTCAGCTCGTCCAAAACTCTGCCAGATGAGGTGTTGAACTTTGTGAAGACTCATCCCCTGATGGATGAGACCATACCCCTGGTGGGGCACAGACCCTGGGTTGTCAAGACTATGGGCAGGTATGACTAAGGATACCCATGGTTACTACTGATTTTTCACTGAAATCAATGTTTGCTCTACGTTGTATACCTCAAGTGTCCTGAAATTGAGCTCACCATCTTCCTCGCTCCCTCTCCCTTCTCATTTCCCCCCTCCCTTTCCCTCTATTCTCCCCCTCCATTCCTCTCCCCAGGTACCAGTTGACAGCCATGGTGGTGGACACAGAAGCTGGTCCCCATAGAAACCGTACGGTATTGTTTCTGGGCTCCACGCGAGGGACCGTCCTCAAATTCCTCATTGTCCCCAGTGGAGACAACTCTCCCACACACAGCAGTGTGTTTCTGGARGAGGTGGAGGGCTTCAACCCTGAGAAGTGAGTACGGGAAGGGAGTTTGGCCACAATCCCTTGTTCTCGCTGCAGTCCCGTGTTTTGTCAGCTCATTATTGTGGAGATGAACTGTTTAAGTCACTATACTTGTTGCGCCATTGTTTTTTAAAACCTCTCTGTTTGCAAAGGCAGCGATCACCCTAATGTGAATCCCTCTTTTTCTCTGCTGTAAAATACTCTAAAGATGCATCTATGTCTCTCGCTCTCTTTCTKTCCSTTTCGCTCTCTCTGTCTCCAGGTGTGGAGAGGATTCTGTCCAGGCCAGACAGTTGTTGTCTCTGTCCTTGGATCGTCCCAGTCACACTCTACTGCTGGCCTTCCCTTCCTGTCTGGTCAGACTACCCACAGCACGCTGCCACCTACACTCACGCTGCATGAAGTGAGTAACACACACACACACACATTCACAAACACACACACACAGGGTTTTGTTTATGGTTTTGGCTACCCTAACCCTAGCTTGATGTTCACAACCCRGATCAACCCTAACCCTAGCCATMAATAACCCTAACCCTAGCTTAATGTCCACAYCCTGAATCAACCCTAATCTTAGCCAKAACCCTAACCCCATGTCCACATCCCAGTTCATCCYGGTTCAACTCTAGCCTCAACAACCACCCTAACCATAGCTGTATTTCTACATCCCAGTTAAACCGTAACCCTAATCACAGCCTTAACCCTTACCCTAATCTAACACACACACACACACACACGCCACCTCCATCAGGCTGATCAGATCTCCATGTGTGTGTGTATGTGTGTGTATTTAGGAGCTGTCTGACTTCCAGAGATCCCTACTGTGGCTGGACCAGAGGCAGCACCTGCTCCTTCCTCAGACCAGGCACACGGTGAGACAGCTGCCCATATAGACATAGGATCTAGGATCAGATGAATCAGTTAATTGTGTATTAATCTATTCTTATCTTTTGATGTTGATGTGCTGTGTAATCGGTTAATCTATCATCTTTGTCCTATTGCAGGCTGCCTTTTCAGCAAGACATTGATTATGGCAACTTCTCCCATCTTGGAGACTGTGGTGGTAAGTACCTTGTCTTTAGCCCTGTAGCTCTGTGGGTAGAAACTGTTCATTCTTTCACTTAATGGATGCTCCGCCTAGTGGCTCAATCATGTATTACAAGCGTTTGCTACACAGACATCAATGCAATTCAAGTGTTTGTTAATACAAAGTATAGTTTTCATTTGTCACGGTCTCAGTTAACATCTCAATCACAACCCAAGTGTACATAACATCACAATGATACTGCAGTTCATATACTGTATATTGTATGTTTCTGTATATGTGTGTACTGAACTTGCATTTACAGTGGTGACGGGAAGAAGACTGTCATTTGTAGTCTGTCAGCAAGGTGATTAGCTAGTGTGAAATGTCAGGGCTTTGATTTCCCGCTCCTCAGATCCGTGTCCTTCAGAAGCCTCCCGGTATGACTGCTTTTAATTGGTTGCTGGCTYCAATAAATGCATGTTGATTGTTTGGCAGAGGAGTGAATGTCTTGATCAGTGAAGTACAGCCTTCTGGTTCACAGCCCCACAATCCCACAGGACTAAGCCATATTCTGAGTGTTCAGCTGTCAACGACTGTCTGCTACATTTTGACAAATACTTGCCACAAAAAACATGTACRAAAGAAAAATGAGGACAAAACTCAGTATGCAAAACTTTGTGGTGCTCAAAGCTGAGATTCTGGCAGGGGCATAAGATAACGTCTTCTCCTAACAAACACTTCTCACATCTGTCTTGGTGTCAATCCGGATGTCTCTTTCTCATCAGTAAACTGTTCCAGGACCTGCAATCTGTTCCAACTCAAATTATACACTGCAATAGCATCTGTTTTATTGCAAATCTATAATCTGGGAGTGTTCTGATTGCAGAACACTCCACTACAATCTCATCTATTGTATTGTAGTCTATAACCTGCAATCTGTTCTCAAGTCTAAGTCCATAATATTACAATATCAACTCTCTAAACTCTCTGTCAGAGATCTATAACCAGCAGTGAATTAGTTCCTCTGCCAGAACATTGCAATCTCATCTGTTATACAGTGCCTTTGGAAAGTATTCAGACCTCTTCCCTTTTCCCACATTTTGTTACGTTACAGCCTTATTCTCAAATGTACTAAATAAAATGTTTTTCTCATCAATCTACACGTAATACCCCATAATGAGAAAGCAAAAACAGGTTGTTGGACATTTTTGCAAATGTATTAAGAAATAAAAAGTATTCAGACCCTCCATCATTCTTAAATAGTAAGCCGTCATTGTAAATAAGAATTTGTTCTTAACTGACTTGCCTAGTTAAATAAATAAATACAAATAGAAGAAGTTTGTAACCACCAAGGCTCTTCCTAGAGCCTCTTCCACCTAAAGGACTCTCAGACCATGAGAAAGAAGATTCTCTGGTCTGATGAAACTAAGATTGAATTCTTTGGCCTGAATGCCAAGCATCACGTCTGGAGGAAACCTGGCACCATCCCTACTGTGAAGCATGATGGTGGCGGCATCATGCTGTGGGGATGTTTTTCAGCGGCAGGGACTGGCAAAGGCAAAGATGAATGAAGCTTAGTACAGAGAGATCCTTGATGAAAACCTGCTCTAGCGCAATCAGGACCTCAGACTGGGGCGACAGTTCATCTGCCTCTCCGCTGGCCTCCCCAGGAAGGCTACATCCTCGGCAGCCAGGGCATGGTCCCCGCACCTCCATCCTCCATGCCGACCCCCAACGGCCAGCAGTATGTGGCCCAGCACCACACCCCCGGGCCGGGCAGGGCTCAGCAGAGATGGGAACTGGGGAGAGGAGAGCTACACGTCTGGAGGAAACCGGTGAAGCATGATGGTGGCGGCATCATGCTGTGGGGATGTTTTTCAGCGGCAGGGTTTGGCAAAGGCAAAGATGAATAAAGCAAAGTACAGAGAGATCCTTGATGAAAACCTGCTCCAGAGTGATCAGGACCTCAGACTGGGGTGACGGTTCACCTTACAACAGGACAACGTCCCTAAGCACACAGCCAAGACAACGCAGGAGTAGATTCGGGACAACTCTCTTAATGTCCTTGAGTGGCCCAGCCAGAGCCCGAGCCCGATCTGACATCTCTGGAGAGACCTGAAAATGGCTGTGCAGCGACACTCCCCATCCAACTTGACAGAGCTTGAGAGGATTTGCAGAKAAGAATGGGAGAAACTCCCCAAATACAGGTGTGCCAAGCTTGTAGCGTCATACCGAAGAAGACTCGAGGCTGTAATCGCTGCCAAAGGTGCTTCAACAAAGTACTGAGTAAAGGGTCTGAATATTTATGTAAATGTTATATTACATTTCTTTATTTTTAATACATTTGCAAACATTTCTAAAAACCTATTTTTGCTTTGTCATTATGGGGTATTGTGTATAGATTGATGAGGGGGGAAAAAAACATTTAATTTAATTTAGAATAAGGCTGTAACGTAACAAAATGTGGAAAAGGCAAAGGGTCTGATTTACTTTCAGAATGCACTGTATATCACTCTCTAGAACTTGACCCCTTCTAGTTCCAGAACTTTTGCTTTCTACCTCAGATATAGGCCAGTTTACTGCAGTCAGCCTGTTCCATAGAGAGTAGTGAAAGCATGAAGCCAGACCCAGAACTATGGGTCCAGGGCCTGGCAGACATCTGCTGTGTCTGTGCAGATGGGAGTGATTAGAGCGGTGGAAATATTTACCAAAATAAATGATGTATTTTAGGGAGAAACTCACTGGCCAGCCCAGATCCTTCCTGAACACAGAATGGAAATTTTGAGCGGAGTCTGTTTTAGTGTTTTCCCTTCTTACTGATGACAARTGCAGCTTTCAGCCCAGCCAGCAGAACCCCAAGGATGTGCTGGAGAAAGCGCCAAAAAGGATAAGGAGATGCTTATCTTYTGCAAATGTACAATGTTATGATAGATTACTGTAACACAGAATAAGATTATGCTCTTGGATAATAAAATATAGCAATATCATCTTTGAGATCCGGCAAATCATGTTTAGATCTAAACGTGACAATAACAAAAGCATGGGTCATAAAGGAGAATGGAAACGAAAAAGTAGAGGAGAGTGAAGGACTGTAGAGTGAGAACCTGTTCATGCTGTAACGTTAAGTGGATTTTATCTTCTCTCTTGCCATTAACCTTATGATTCCTTTCATCTCCCCTCTCCCCTTCAGGTGTCATACAGCAGAGTCTGCTGGTCGAGCCGGAGAGTCTGGTCTCCCTCAACCTGCTGGTGGCGTCTGCAATCTCGGCCTTCACCATCGGGGCGATGCTATCAGGCCTGGCCGTCTGCTGGATCATGGCTCACAAGCCCAGCAACCGACGCCACGCTAGCAACACCAGCCAGTCCAGCATCCAGCGCCGGGAGAGGGGGATGTTGACGTCAGGAGGAGGGATGGGAGGATCGGTCCTCAGTGTGACCCGTCAGGGAGGAGGGGATAGACCTTGTTCTCAGGGCGGGGAGACCCTGTTTGTGATGCCCAACGGATGGGTGAAGTCCGGGGAGCTGGACCCAGGGTTCTTGCCCACGCCAGAGCACACGCCCCAGCAGAAGAGACGCGGGCTCAGGCTTTCCGATTCTGGATCAGGGGGGTGGGACAACAGCCAGACCTACCTGGGAGGGAGCACCATGGGGCTGGCATCCCCCTGCCCTCTCCCTTGCCCCCCACACCCCTCCACTGCTGTCTACCTGACCACCAGACTCTTCCAGGGTGGAGGAGGTGGGAGACATGGGGGTGAGGAGCGAGGAAGAGAAGGGGAGACGCCTCGCCAGCACTACGTGTGCCTCAGCAAGCCCTGGGGGGAGAAGGGGAGGAGTGGGACCCCAAAGTCGGCACTTCGCAAGTCGGCAGGGGAGTACGTGTACCCCATGACCCCCCAGGACTCCCCGAATAGGAGGAGGGTGGTGTCAGCCCCCAGCGCCCACATGGAGTTTGGGGAGCCCCTGCCTCTCCGTTGGCCTCCACAGGAAGGCTACATCCTCAGCAGCCAGGGCATGGTCCCCGCACCTCCATCCTCCATGCCGACCCCCAACGGCCAGCAGTATGTGGCCCAGCACCACACCCCCGGGCCGGGCAGGGCTCAGCTGAGAGGGGAACTGGGGAGAGGAGAGCTGGGGGAGCTGGTGGATCTCAGCCAGCTGCTGAGTAAGAAGAGTTCCAATGAGAGGACTCACAACGGGCAGTGAAAAAGAGAGTGAAACGCAGGGAAGGACCCCGGTCACTGCTTAAGACCATATCAGTCTCTTTCTACATCTCTCTCCTTCTCTCTGTCCTACCTTTTCTCTCCCTCCCTCTCTCTTTCTTTCTCTCTCTGTCTCTCTGTCTCTGTCCCTCATTGTCATTCAGTCCTGATATCTCTGTATCTTACTGGTGGACTCCTGAGGCTGTTCTTTCTGTGACTGGTTACTACTGCTGTCACTCAGATCCTGCTTGGCTGTGATTAGCCAGAGAAAATGAGATTGTTGCTGTGTCTGCCTATCCACTCAAGCTGCTTAAAGAGGGGAGGAGGCGAGAAAGAGAGAAAGGGGAGCGAGAGATAGGAATTGAAAGAGAGGTGAGAAAGAGGGAAAGAGAGAGGGGAGGAGGCCGAGAAAGAGAGAAAGGGGAGCGAGAGATAGGGATTGAAAGAGAGGTGAGAAAGAGGGAAAGAGAGAGGGGAGGAGGCCGAGAAAGAGAGAAAGGAGAGCGAGAGAGAGGGATTGAAAGAGAGGTGAGAAAGAGGGAAAGAGTGAGGGGAAGGAAGGAAGACTTTGCTAGACAGTGGAATTCTTACAAAGAAAACATGCTGAGAGAGAACCATAAGCAGGAAGCAACATGCAAAGAGACCCAGAGACAGACACTTGCCGACAGCCTTACCTGTGCTTCAAACAGGCCAAAAAGGACTAACCAAACAACATGGCCACTATCAGGTGTCAGAAGACGAGACCTAGGAGACTTCATTCCTACACAATGCACTCTGTCCAACTTCCAGTACAGACTGAGTGGCACTCACACATGAATTAGAAAGATATTACTTTGAAGAATCTTACTGAAGGTGAATGAAACAGACACTGTTCAGCCTCAGTGTGCAGGAAAACACTGAGGTCATTCTGACTCTGAACGTGAAGAGAATACCTGATGAAGAGTGTCGAAAGGAAGTGGCAATGAAGATTTAATAGCCTACCCTCCAGCAGCCTCCTGACACACACACACACACACACACACACACACACACACACACACACACACACACACACACACACACACACACACACACACAGAGAGAGAGAGATTTACAGATCAGTTTTAATAAGCCTGGTCAGGGGGCCATATATTCCCAGTGTATGTGAGGTGAGAGGGGCCGTACTGTACTGCTCCTAACCTGTCTCACTGGGACTATAACCCACTTTTACTGAGCTACGGGAAAGGAGGAGAGTCGGACTGGAATGTCAGCACTATTTCTGCCAACCAGGCGTTCTCTCTAATGACGCCATTTCATCCATCCATCCACTCCTTCCACTCCATGTTTTTTTTAATGGCAAATCATTTTAGAGCCGATGCGACGTGTGGAGAGAAGGATAGAGAATTAGGTTGGGCAGTCTGTCTGTGTGTGTGTGTGTGTGTGTGTGTGTGTGTGTGTGTGTGTGTGTGTGTGTGTGTGTGTGTGTGTGTGTGTGTGCGTGCGTGCGTGCATCCTGCGCCCTGTGTCTGTATGCGGAGGTGCACTGACTATGCGTGTGTGTGACAGTCACTGTTGTTGTGATTAAACAACTGTCCTGCCGCTTACTCATCAATGTTAATGGTTATTTTCATAGAACTCAAATGGCACCATATATTCTACCCATCAAAGTGTCTAATAAAATACTTGCCATTACGTTAAGCAGACATGGGGAGAGGGATAGATAGAAAGACAGAGATAAGTAGAAAGACTGGAGGATAGAGAGACAAACAGAAAGGCAGAGTGAGAAAGAGAGAGGCAACATGGAGACAAGAAAGAAGATAGGATCTGCCATTCTCAAGTCATCAGAGACACAGCTCCAGTCACAATCAGAAACACGTTTTGTTCAGTTCTGTTGTGAACCTGAGCAGCAATGACTTGTATATAAAGACACGTGTGACTCAACCCCAGATGTCTGTGTTACCATTGGTGGAGCACAATGACGACAGCACTCAGACAGGTCATGACTCAAATCACACCCTATTGTCTATATAGTGGTCAAATGTATTGCACTGAATGGGAAATATGGTGTTGTTTGAGATGCAGCCACAGTAAGAAACACACTCATAAACACCATGCCGATGTCTTTTCTCCCTCTGTGTCAATACAATGTGTGCCAATATTCTGAACTGTACTTTCGGGTGACATATCACGTGACCACTGAAACAAAAAGGAACCATTTTCAAGTGCCATAAAAACCATGTCAATTCATTTGATACCTTATATATTTGATACTGTGATGTTGTATAATTTGTTCGAATGTGTACAGTGTTACTTCCTGTGTGCACCGATGAGGAACTTCACAATGTCGCCTTCAGATAAGCCCACTGAATGTTTGTTTTCTTTCGTAAATCTTTTGCCTTTGCTGCTCTCGTGCATTTCAGGCATATCCATTTCAAATGCTAGTGACACTGAAAATCTGTTTATAAACCACTTATGAACATTAGTACAGAATTTGGTTCAGTTGTTACTGAAATGTGCTAGCATTGTATTGGTTGTTTTCTCCCACACCAACAAACAGGCATACTGTGGAACCTTCAAGTCAAAGGCTACTTCCTGAATGAATATATATRTACTAATTTGCTCATAAAACTGTGCAGTAATAATACATCATGGAAAAGCACAACTTTTATTTTTCTTATTTGAAAAGGAGTTGTACTGTTATCTAATGCATATCCTTGTAAATATTTGATTTGAATGTATCTTACCCGTTTTGGTTTTAATGATTCTTGTTTTCTTACTTGACACGGGCCTTTCTCTTTGACGTGTGAGTTTTTGTTGACTACGTTGTGAATGAGCTGTAAATACACTACGTGCAGTATTTACCTTTGACGAAATGCTGAGGCTAGCTGTTTTCCTTCTAAAGAGTAGATTCGCAGGCTTGTCCTGCTGAGCTGAATTTAAAAAGGTATCCAGTTGACTTGTGACTTACCGGGCGGCTGTGCACCACACACACACACACACACACCACACACACACACACACCACCACACACACACACACAACACACACACACACAACACACACACCACACACACACCACACACCACACACACACACAGACAGACACCACAATTCGAATTAAAGGCGGTCAAGGAGTAGGGCGTTCAAAGAGTTGGTCTGATGAGAATCTGTGATGTTATCGGCCTCCCCTCTTGCTTGAGGAATGATAGATGACCAAAGAAAAGAACAATAGAGGAGCAATAGAGAACAAAACAGGAAAGCCCCCCCCCCCCCCCCCCACCCCCCAAATCCGGTGTTAACTGAGGTGAAAAGGAGACTGGATTGCCACTGTAAATTCAAATCACTTCCTGAATTGACTGCCGTCAACTCGAATTGAGCCCAACCCTGACACACACTAAACACTTCACGTGAGAGTATAAAGCAGTCAGTCAATATGGAGACCCCTGTCAATATATTCTTTCTTATTCTAATAAACCATTAAGATCTATTCATCTCTGTTATATCTTTACATATTGTTAATTTGAATCTTGACATACAGTAGAGGGCACTTTCAAGCAACCATTTTTATCGCCCCTAGATGGCGCTCGAAACTAGTCTTTGCAAGAGAGGAAGCCATCTGTGAAAATAACTGCATCTCACATGTCTACAGTGGCCTCCTCTCATTTCTTTACCTTCAGGTGCACTGATGTGGAAGACCTAGATTGATGAAAACAAATTCACAGTAGGAATCCACCGAATTATCTTAATCTATCATGTGTTTTCAGATCATTGCGAATGAAGGAAAGGAGGCCAAAATGATCTGATTGAGATGCACCCTATATGATTCCACTGTTGCCAAGGAGATGTAGGTGGTGAATCATTGCTTGTTAGATGTGATGCCATTAACAGCTGGAACATTGCCTTTGTATTAGAAGCAGTCTTTTTCATACACACTATGTTTTTACACGACTACAATAATATGCCTGTATACAAGTGATGATCAACGTGTCCTTGAGGGTCGCAATATGTATAGGCTTTTGCTCCGGCCCTGCACTTCAACTCAAATCATCACCTTATTATGGTTGTGGGTCTCTAGACCGCTATTAGTTTAAACACAACAAGATCTCACAGTCTCACTTCAGTATTCAATGTTTGTTCTTAAAGGCCCTGTGCAGTCAAAAACATGATTGTCCTGTGTTTTAGATATATTTCCACACTAWTAGGTTGAAATAAAACTGAAATTGTGAAAGAAAATAAATTATTATGCCATTTTAGTGAAAGAGCCTGAAATTTCAGCCTGTTTTGGTGGGATGGAATTTTGGCCTGCCTGGTGACATCAGCAGGTGGTAAATTAGTTAATAGACCAATAGGAAAGAGAGTTCCAAGCCTCTCTGCCAATAACAGCTGGTTTTCAGTTTTCCCCTCCCAACTCAGATCACTYCCAGACAGTCCTATTAACATTTTTGCTTGAGAAATTGMTCTTTGCTAAGAAGCTATTATTATTATTTATATACATTTTAATTGAAAACAACCACAGTAAGGTACTTAATTGTTACCCAGAAATGATTTGATATTGCGATAAAAACGGCTGTATTGGACCTTTAACTAAATCATGGTTTAGTGTTTCTGTTTCAAAATTAACTTTTTTTAAATCAAGTCCTTCGGGGTCATTKTGACCACATCCAAAAACACCTAATTCTGCCTATAGTCATTTGATAGACAGGRCCTTTATTTTAATCTAGGTTTCTCTGGAGACATAATAGCAAGTTATCTATACCACCAGAGGGTGGAGGGGGATCAGTATTAGTGATGTTGACCAGATAGACTGATCGCCTACAGAGATATAACTCCCCATATACTCGTCTAAGATTGTACTTACCAGCACTTTGGAAAAAAGCTGCACATTATTTAAAGGGACATTTCACCACTGCTCTTTCACTTTATACGTCTATTAATATTAATATGTTTCTAACGTATAATATGTAAGYAGACCACAATATTCAGAACTCATAGCGATTTCAGGACGTAGTACCACCCCTGTCGAAGTGGATCCAGTTGAGAATGGGAGTCAAGAGGTAGCTAGCTAACATTAATCACTGGGCCAGCCACTCATTCAAAGATCATCAGCTTCTGAATAACTATTTTATTTGTGTTTTTGTGACCACAACAACTGTAAAGTTAGGTAATGGTGTGGTGTTCAGTATCTAGATTTGCAAACAAGCAAGCATAGGCTGCTGGGGTAACATTTCATGATTTATCTTAGAAGTTGAGCGGAGGCTAAGGTGGCTGGCCCGTGTGTTCTATTTACAGGATCCGCTCCCATCGACATCTGCAGTGGCATCAWCATCAAGCTCAGCACTAGGAACTAGTGTCAGTCACCTAGAGCTAAATCTTTCCATGACTCCATGATGAACAGATAAATATACTGGAGCTAGGCATACAATGTATTTGGAAAATATTCAGACCCCTTGACTTTTTCCACATTTTGTTACGTTACWGCYTTATTCTAAAAAAGGATTACATTGACGAGGGAAAAAACTATCTACACACAATACCCCATAATGACGAAGCAAAAACAGTTTTTTGTACATTTTTGCAAATGTATTAAAAATAGCATCACAGTATTCAGACCCTTTACTCAGTACTTTGTTGAAGTGCCTTTGGAAGCGATTACAGTTTCGAGGCTTCTTGGGTATAACGCTACAAGCTTGGCACACCTGTATTTGGGGAGTTTCTCCCATTCTTCTGTGCAGATCCTCTCAAGCTCTGTCAGGTTGGATGGGGAGCGTCAATGCACAGCTATTTTCAGGTCTCTCCAGAGATGTTCGATCGGGTTCAAGTCTGGGCTCTGTCTGGGCCATTAAAGGACATTCAGAGACTTGTCCTGAAGCCACTCCTGTCTTGGCTGTGTGCTTAGGGTAGTTGTCCTGTTGTAAGGTGAACCTTCACCCCAGTCTGAGGTCAAGAGTGCTCTGGAGCAGGTTTTCATCAAGGATCTCTCTGTACTTTGCTCCGTTCATCATTCCCTCGATCCTGACTAGTCTCCCAGTCCCTGTCACATCCCCACAGGGATCCCCACAGCATGATGCTGCCTCCACCATGCTTCACCATAACATGGTGCCAGGTGTCCTCCAAACGGGATGCTTGGCGTTCAGGCCAAATAATTCAATATTGGTTTCATCAGACCAGAGACTATCTTGTTTCTCATGGTCTGAGAGTCCTTTAGGTGCCTTTTGGCAAACTCCAAGCGGGCTCTCTTGCCTTTTACTGAGTAGTGGCTTCCGTCTGGCCACTCTACCATAAAGGCCTAATTGGTGGAGTGCTGCAGAGATGATTGTCCTTCTGGAATGTTCTCCCATCTCCACAGAGGAACTCTGGAGCTCTGTCAGAGTGATTATCGGGTTCTTGTTCACCTCCCTGACCAAGGCCCTTCTTCCCCGATTGCTCAGTTTGGCTGGGCGGCCAGCTCTAGGAAGAGTCTTGGTGGTTCCAAACTTCTTCCATTTAAGAATGATGGCGGCCATTGTGTTCTTGGGGACTTTCATTGCTGCTGTTTTGGTAACTTTCCCTAGAGCAGTACCTCRACACAATCCTGTCACTGAGCCCAACGGACAATTCCTTCGACCTCATGGATGGTTTTTGCAATGACATGCAATGTCAACTGTGTGCTCTTATATAGGCAGGCCTTTCCTAATCTTGCCCAACACACGGCAATGTTCACCAGCTAAAGAACATTCAGGATCCTGCCTGGAACATTCAGCCAACACAACATCTGAATTCAGTTAGACTGATGTTGTAGTATAATATAAGCTCACAACTGCATTGTGCAATGGAGGCTCCTCACAGGAGGAAGGGGAGGAACATCCTCCTCAGTGAATTTCATAAAAATAAAAATGGTAAAACATTCAAAAGTTATCCTTTTTAGATAAAACTATGCTAAATACAGTTGAAGTCGGAAGTTTACATACACTTAGGTTGGAGTCATTAAAACTAGTTTTTCAACCACTCCACAAATTTCTTATTAAAAAACTACAGTTTTGGCATGTCGGTTAGGACATCTACATTGTGCATGACACAAGTAATCTTTCCAACAATTGTTTACAGACAGATTATTTCACTTATAATTCACTGTATCACAATTCCAGTGGGTCAGAAGTTTACATACACTAAATTGACTGTGCCTTTAAACAACTTGAAAAATTCCAGAAAATGAGTTCATGCTTTAAACTTCTGATAGGCTAATTACATCATTTGAGTCAATTGGAGGTGTACCTGTGGATGTATTTCAAGCCTACCTTCAAACTCATGCTCTTTGCTTGACATCATGGGAAAATCAAAAGAAATCAGCCAAGACCTCAGAAATAAAAATTGTAGACCTCCACAAGTCTGGTTCATCCTTGGGAGCAATTTCCAAACACCTAAGGTACACTTCATCTACAAACAATAGTACGCAAGTACTACTATTGGACAGAACTGAAAAAGCGTGTGCGAGCAAGAGGCCTACCAACCTGACTCAGTTACACCAGCTCTGTCAGGAGGAATGGGCCAAAATTCACAATTTATTATGGAAGATTGTGGAAGGCTAACAAACACCATGGGACCATGCAGCCGTCATACCGCTCAAGAATGAGACGTGTTCTGTTTCCTAGAGATGAACGTACTTTGGTGCGAAAAGTGCAAATCAATCACAGAAACAACACGCAAAGGACCTTGTGAAGATGCTGGAGGAAACAGGTACAAAAAATCTATATCCACAGTAAAATGATTCCTATATCGACATAACCTGAAAGCAAGGAAGAAGCCACTGCTCCAAAACCGCCATAAAAAAAAGCCAGACTTCGGTTGCAACTGCACATGAGAGAATGTCCTCTGGTCTGATGAAAACAAAATAGAACTGTTGGCCATAATGACCATCTATGTTTGTGGAAAAAAGGGGATGCTTGCAAGCCGAAGAACACCATCCCAACCGTGAAGCAGGGGTGGCAGCATCATGTGGTGGGGTGCTTTGCTGCAGGAGGGACTGGTGCACTTCACAAAATATATATGGCATCATGAGGTAGGAAAATAAAAAGCAACATCTCAAGACATCAGTCAGAAGTTAAAGCTTGGTCGCAAATGGGTCTCCCAAATGGACAATGACCCCACGCCATACTTTCAAAGTTGTGGCAAAATGGCTTAAGGACAACAAAGTCAAGTATTGGAGTGGCCATCACAAAGCCCTGACCTCAATCCCATAGGAAATGTGTGGGCAGAATGAAAAAGTGTGTGCGAGCAAGGAGGCCTACAAACCTGACTCAGTTACATCAGCTCTGTCAGAGGAATGGGCCAAAATTCACTCAACTTATTGTGGAAGCTTGTGGAAGGCTACCCAAAATGTTTGACCCAAGTTAAACAATTTAAAGCCAATGCTACCAATTACTAATTGAGTGTATGTAAACTTCTGACCCACTGGGAATGTGATGAAAGATATAAAAGCTGAAATAAATCATTCTTCTACTATTATTCTGACATTTACACATTCTTAAAAAAAGTGCTATCCTAACTGACCTAAGACGAAACTTAAAGACATGTCAGAGTTTTTGAAAAACGATTTAAATGTATTTGCTAAGGTGTATGTAAACTTCCGATTTCAACTGTATATCATTCACATTTACAATCACACATGGACAGACAGACAGCAGACACAGACAGACACAGACAGACAGACAGACAGACAGACAGACAGACAGACAGACAGACAGACAGACAGACAGACAGACAGACAGACAGACAGACAGACAGACAGACAGCAGACAGACAGACAGACAACAGACAGCAGCAGAGTCTTGTATTACTAACCTTGTGGTGACAGACAATTCAGTACAATTTACAATCCTATTTTCCATAACTCCTAAACCAACCCGTACCCTATCCTTAACTCTAACTTAACCCGAAACCTAACCTTAACCCTCGTGTCACGCCCTGGCCATAGAGAGGCTTTTATTCTCTATTTTGGTTAGGCCAGGTGTGACTAGGGGCATTCTAGTTTTATTTCTATGTTTTCCTTTCTTTGTGTTTGGCCGGGTGTGGTTCTCAATCAGAGGCAGCTGTCTATCGTTGTCTCTGATTGAGAACCATACTTAGGTAGCCCTTTTCCCACCTGTCTTCGTGGGAAGTTATCTGTTAGCGGCATTATAGCCGAGTAAGCTTCACGGTCGTTTCTATATGTTTATTGTTTTGTTGGCGACATCATTAAATAAAAGTATGTACGCTTACCACGCTGCACCTTGGTCCTCTTCTTCAGACACGTATCACCTGCTGACACACTAACCTTAGCTCCTAACCCTAAACCTAACTAACCTAACACTAATTCTAACCTTAACCCTAAACCACCACACCTGTGTTGGACTTCTGGTCCCTCTCTCTCACACACACACAAACACACCCATACACGCGACTGCACACACACACACACATATACACACTTTATTTAAAATATGATTTTAATAAAAGAGATGTTGTCAAAAAACATGATGACGTTATTCTGGCGGTGTAATACATGGAGGGAGGGGTATGATGACTCATTATCGGGGTAGGTGTGTGTGTTTATAGTTTAATTGGTGGTTAATGCAATCTCTGAGCCTCTGTCAACTTCTGCTGATCTACTGGCTTTAGAATAAAACTTCTTCAACAGAAAGTAATAACTAATGGAATCCAGGAAGCAGTTTGTGGTAGCGATCCATTCACAAACCTGCCAACAACCATCCCAGTCTAACGTTTCCCAGTGGTTTGTTTTGGCCAGGTACTTCAGCAGAAACCCAATATGGATGGGGGTGTAGCAAACCACAAAGACGATCAGGTTGGCTGTTATAATGCCAATGATGTTCCTCTTCTCCACAGTGGTTTCTTCCTGATCCTTCTCCTTCAGCAGAACCATTATGGTCTGTGTGGAACAGAACACTATAATCAAGAGCGGGAGAAGGTACCCCAGCACTTCTAGAACCGCAAGGAACCCAACAGGCAATGGGATTTCTTTACATCTCTGATAGCATGTAAATAGTTTTTGGGGATGGTTGGCATCACTGAACACACCACATATCGTTAGTACCGTGACCCATATGGCCCCACACACCGCCACAGCCACCTTCTTTGATCGCCACGCTCTGGTCTGGAATRGGAACTTGACCACCAGGTAGCGGTGGACGCTGATGGTGGTGACAGTGAAGATACTGGCGTACATGTTGATGTAATGTGTCGAGACGAGAATCGTGCAGAAGGGCGTTATGGGCAGACTCCGGAAGGCATCATAGATGCGGAAAGGGAGGAAGAGGATTAGGGCACAGTCGGCGGCGGCGAGGTTCAGCATGTAGATGTGTGTGTCCGTCCACGTGGCCCGTTTGGCGAAGAAGACACGTAGAGACGCCATGTTGAGTAGCAGGCCCACCAGAAACACAGCAAGGTAGCTCACACCTTGGAGGATGTGTATGTGGATGGTGTTCGTGTCACACATAGCTACCTAAAGAGAGATTATAAAAACATGATAGTCATTTACTGTTCTTTTTCTCTGAGTGTAGAACTTTTTTTTTTTGCAGAGTTCACGACCTGCTACTCTTGTGAGAAGCAAGACAAGCCACACCCCCAAGACAACTCTCGTTTGCCTTCATTCATGGCCGCTAGCATTTCATAATGAGCATTGATGAAAAACTAAGCCAAATCAAGAAGTGCAGTTGCCTTTTAATCTGCTCTTAATGTGAAGTAAATTGAGGACAAACCTGCACCTTAATCCCGTTTCTTTCACCTCTGGTCTCTTTTCAGATGAGTGCAGATTATTTTATATATATTTTCATTTAACTAGGCAAGTCAGTTAAGAACAAATTCTTATTTTCAATGACGGCGTACCCCAGCCAAACCCGGACGACGCTGGGCCAATTGTGCGCCACCCTATGGGACTCCCGGCCAGATGTAATTCAACCTGGATTTGAACTGTAGTGATGCCTCTTGAACGGAGATGCAGTGCCTTAGACCGCTGCGCCACAGGCACTGATGCTATATTACTCCTTCCAAAGAAAAGGCTTTAGAATAAGTTGCTTTGTATTTATTTCTGTCACTTGTCAGGGTAAAACTGCAAGTCAGGCGTCTACAGTTATAAGGAAATGAGAGTTCTGTACGTAAATGATTCATAATGGTGTGRGTTTCCCACTAACTGACTAACATCTCTGCCAAACCACAAATAGGTTATCTTTGAAAATTGTTCACCAAGGCACAGTATTGCACGGTGAAATACATCTTTGATACATTGCAAATATTGTCAGTAGATGGGATTATCACAATATACTGTTGTTGTTAAAGTGAAAAAGTGACATTTACAGTATTCATACCCTTTGACTTATTACACATTTTGTTGTGTTACAGTCTGAATTCAAAATGGATTAAATACTCAAACAAAAATCTCACCCATCTACACACAATAMCCCAATTTTAGCAAATTTATTGAAAATGAAATACAGAAATATCTGATTTACATAAGTGTTCACACCACTGAGTCAGTACTTTGTAGAAGCACCATTGGCAGCAATTACAGCTGTGACTTTCTAGGTAAGTCTCTAAGAGCTTTCCACGCCTGAATTGGGCAGCATTTGCCCATTATTCTTTTCAAAGGTCTTCAAGCTCTGTCAAATTGGTTGTTGATCATTGCTAGACAACCATTTTCAGGTCTTGCCATAGATTTTCAAATAGATTTAAGTTAAAGCTGTAACTCGGCCACACAGGAACATTCATTGTCTACATGCTTATATATTTGTAGTGACTGGGTGTATTGATACTCCATCCAAAGTGTAATTAATAACTTCACCATGCTCAAAGAGATATTCAATGTCTGTTTTTTCTAATCTACCAATTGGTGCCCTTCATTACGAGAAATTGGAAAACCTCCCTGGTSTTTGTGGTTGAATCTGTGTCTGAAATGTACTGCTCGACTGAGGGACCTTACAGATAATTGTGTGTGGGGTGCAGAGATGAGGTAGTCATTTAAAAAGCATGTAACTTATTATGTGACTTCTTAAGCACATTTTTACTCCTGAACATATTTAGGCTTGTCATAACAAAGGGGTTGAATGAATATTTGTTTTATTAATAAGCAAAAAAAAATCCRCTTTGACATTATGGGGCATTGTGTGTAGGCCAATGACCCAGAACATSTAAACGTAATCA
Organism: Salvelinus sp. IW2-2015; assembly: GCF_002910315.2. NCBI lineage: Eukaryota > Metazoa > Chordata > Actinopteri > Salmoniformes > Salmonidae > Salvelinus > Salvelinus sp. IW2-2015. Next base: position 7,242,340 of record NC_036859.1, on the reverse strand, counting down.
TTTTTCAATTCAAGCTGTAACACAACGAAATTTGGAAAAACTCAAGGKGTGTGAATACTTTCTGAAGGCACTGTGTCAGAAATCCTCCATAACAAGCCATATGTGTAGCCTACATCATTTAATATTTTTAAGACCAAATATTACTCACCTTTCACTTGAACTTTTCTTTTGTCAGAACTTTAGAATGCCTGATTTAGGATCTGAAACTCAGTTCTATGTTACAATTGTACATATATTGCTTAAATGCTCGTTTGGGTCTTCTGTAAAGGATTGTCTATCTTCCTAGCTTCTATCTAAACCTTGATAGTCTTTTTATGTGACTGACATATACTTCCTCTATGTGGGGTGATCCAAACCCCAATATGCATGTTTTGCTTTGTGACGGACCGCCTCTCCTGTTTAGGGAGGAAGCAGTGTTGCTATGTCAACAGGGCTGTGGGAGAGTGAAGTATAGTTTGGCCAGGGTGTACAGTATTGACCTGTGTCACGTACAGAAAACCACTGGCTGCTCTTTGTGCTCAAACAGAATGAAGAAGGTAGAAACAAATGCACTGAGGGTTGTGTACATGACACTGCAACAAAATGTCATGGGGACAAAAAAAGTCAGTAAGTAAGTAAGGGTGTTGTTTCACCAGAATATTTTCAGACGAGAGAGTTTTGCCTTACTCACCTCCCTCTTCTGAAACTGAAATGTTGAAATAATCACTCAACTGTGACAGTTTTTTGGGTGCTTTACATGTAACTGTGTAGGTCATTAGACACTGTAGCCAAGATTTSTGTGATTTTGAAAGGCATAAAATAATGCAAAACTGTATTTTCATCTTGACCCTCTCACCTCTCTTCACATTGAGGCATTTTTCTTCCATTCCTTTTTGTCTTACACAATATCTCATCAAGGGACAATTTCCGTCAGGAGTGTTGAAGGGGAAAAACGGGTCAGCGGGGAGACGGAAGTAGAGGTCGGAGGTCATGACTGGAGCACCAGGGGACTGATTGGACAAGAAGAAATTGATTGTCTTCTTCTGAAAGACTGTCTTTCCAGCTCCAATCATCCCCAAAAGCAATGTTGTAAATGGGTCAGTGTTTCATTCTGGGAAATTAAGAGAATGAAAAGAGAGGTAAATTGCTGTTTTGACAATTGGAGTGAAAATTGGACCAAAAAATGACCTGTGACAAGCAGCCTTGAAGAAAATAGGTCACACTTTCAAATTGTGTCATTGTGACATTTTCTGGCACTTCTGATTGGAAACAAGTCTCCCATTCTCTTCTCCTTCTCCTATTTTTCATTTTCCTTCTCCTTCTTATTTTCCTTATTGTCACACCCTGACCTTAGAGATCCTTTTTATGTCTCTATTTTGGTTTGGTCAGGGAGTGAGTTGGGGTGGGCATTCTATGTTTTGTGTTCTATGTTTTCTATTTCTGTGTGTTTGGCCGGGKGTGGTTCTCAATCAGAGGCAGCTGTCKATCGTTGTCTCTGATTGAGAACCATACTTAGGTAGCCTTTTCCCACCTGTGTTTTGTGGGTAGTTGTTTTCTGTTTTGTGTCTGCACCAAACAGAACTGTTCGGTTTCATTTCGTTCTCTTTGTTGTTTTTWTGTTRTTCAGTGTTCAGTTTTATTATTAAATCATGAACACTTACCACGCTGCGCTTTGGTCCACTTCTTCATGCAACGGTGACCGTTACACTTATCTTTCTTTCCCCCTCTCTCTCTTCCCCTCCCTCTTCCCCTTCTCCTCTGACCCTTGTTCAGTCAAACAGCACCCATCAACAACAGACTGACATTATGAATCCAAACCACCTCTCGCCATGGCTGACTCACTCCTCCATCACTCCATTCTCCATTCTTTTCAGTGAGATTTATTTTAGCATTTCATTTCACCATAATTTCAGCTCTTATAGCTTCATCAGGGTGGTTCATCTAGGTATTTTACAACCAAGCCAAACAGATGAGGGGAGCAGGACTAACCAGACTAACCAGCCTGTTGATCTGGGATCGCATTCATTAGAATTTCTTTGCATTTTGGTCATTTAGCAGATSCTCTTATCATTTTCCACCTTTCTCGCTCKATGTTTAAAGCGTCTCGGAGCWTGAGTGCTGATCTAGTATCAGTTTTGCCTTTTACAGTCGTGATGAGTAACATTACATGGACAGGGGAGACCTGAACCTAGATCAGCAGTCCTACAATTGAATAGAGCCCTTAAACTCATTTTAATGGAGATGCAACTCGAACCAGGTGAACACAACGCCAACAACACTAGAGAATCAGAGCTGGTTACATTTGGCAATAGTGTACCCTCCAGGTATGTCAGCACAGTACAGTCCAGTCTGTGTCAAGAAGTCTATACCTTTATGGCACAGGTCAGWTTACACGGTTCAAGCAGGCTTAGCAACAAAATGCCTGGGAAGTACTTTTCAGTACCTACACGACCMTCCGCTTACTTTGAAGTATTATTTAACACGTTTCAGAACAAATCTCTCTCTCTCAATTTCTCTATCTTGTATGTCTGCATGTCTCCTCTCCACATGTGTACATATAAACACAGTCAGCCCCACGGGTTGTTTGTGGACATGTAGGTAGGTAATTGCCGTTCCCTGTGTAAACCCTATTATAAAGCATTTAGAGGCCATTTGAATGAACATTAATGACACATGGACATGGGCCTCTATATGCTGTAGATAGGTGGGCCTTAACCCTACATTTAGGTGACCTTCACATCTTTGTTCCTGGAAGCATTACCTCAGGCCAAACCACTGACTGTGACTCAAAGCCAACTTAATTAGGCTTTCTACAATTCTGTTCACTGTGTATGTGTCGGTGCCGTGCGTACGTGTGCAGCTCTGTGTGTTTGCATGTACAGTATGTGGGTGCGTGGAATAGACTTTGATGAGAGGAAATTGAGGTTTAGGTGCTGTCAGTGTTTCATACTGTCAACTGGTAGCTTTTACTAAACCTAACACTGTAAGGCTTTAGGGAGTGTGGCTGACTGGATAACCTTGAACCCCACGGCACACACACTCTCTCCCACTGGACAAAGACGTCAATTCGACGTCTAGTTTTGATTTACATTTGGTTGAGTTGTCAACTAACCTGAATACATTTGGTTGAGTTGTCAACTAACCTGAATTCAACGAGAAATCAACCAAAAATGTCCAAATGTCAATCAGTTTCCCACGTTGATTCAAAGTCATCACATTGAATTTACTTGTTGAAATGACGTGGAAACAACGTCGATTCAACCAGTTTTTACCCAGTGGGCCACATCAGGTGAGGAGGAGAGTTACCATGGAAGGAGTGACTACGCATAGATAATAAACAGCGAGCAGCAGCAGTGTAAAAACAATTGAACGGTGTTGTGCTACTCTGTTGCGGTTAAACCACATGCAGTTATATTGAGGATGACAACATCTAATGCTGGCTTCAACTTGGCTTTCAAATCAAATCAAATGTTCAAATCAAATCAAATGGTATTTGTCACATGCGGCAAATACAACAGGTGTAGACCTTACAATAAAATGCTTACTTACTAGACCTTAATTAACCAAGTTCAAGAAATAGAACTAAGAAAATATTTACTAAATAAACTAAAGTTWWAAAAAATCTAATCACATCAAAAAGTAACACAAGAAAATTGCACAACAATAACAAGGCTATATACAGGGGACACCGGTATCGAGTCAATGTGCGGGGGTACAGGTTAGTCAAGGTCATTTGTTGTTTTTTTGTTATTCAGTGTTCAGTTTTATTATTAAATCATGAACACTTACCACGCTGCGCTTTGGTCCACTTCTTCATGCAACGGTGATCGTTACACTTATCTTATCTTTCACTTATCTTTCTTTCTCTCTCTCTCTCTTCCCCTCCCTCTTCCCCTTCTCCTCTGACGCTTGTTCAGTGTAAAGTGACTATGATTAGATAATAAACAAGCGAGTGGCAGCAGTGTAAAAACAAGGGGGATCAATGTAAATGTCTGGGTGGCCATTTGATGTTTCAAACAGCCTTATGGCTTGGGGTAGAAGCTGTTAAGAAGCCTTTTGGACATAGCCTTGTGCTCCGGTACGCTTGCCGTGCGGTAGCAGAAGAGACACAGTCTATGACTTGGGTGACTGGCGTCTATGACTTTTTTCAGCCTTCCTCTGACACCGCCTAGTATATAGGTCTGGTGTCAGGAAGCTTGGCCCCAATGATGTACTGTGGCGAACGCACTACCTCTGTAGCTTGTTTGGCCTGTCGGGGGTATCGTCGATGAGGCACAGTGTCTCCCGACCCCTCCTGTCTCAGCTCCAGTTTTTATGCTGCAGTAGTTTGTGTCAGGGGGCTAGAGTCAGTCTGTTAAATCTAAAGTATTTCTCCTGTCTATCCGGAATCTGAATTTAAGTATGCTCCTCTAATTCTCTCTCTCATTCTTTCTCTCTTCTTTCTCTCTTTCTTTCTTTTTTTCTCTCTCTCTCTCTGGAGGAGATGAGTCCTAGGACCATGCCTCAGCGACTACCTGGCCGATGACTCCTTGCTGTCCCCAGTCCACCTGGCGTGCTGCTGCTCCAGTTTTCAACTGTTCTGCCTGCGGCTATGGAACCCTGACCTGAGCTGTTTTCAACTCTCTAAGACAGCAGAGCGGTAGAGATACTTTGAATGATCGGCTATGAAAGCCAACGAACGTTACTCTGAGGTGCTGACCTGTTGCACCTCGACAACCCTGTGATATATTTTTAACCTGCTGGTCATCTATGAACATTTGAACATCTTGGCCATGTTCTCTGTTAATCTCCACTCGCCACGACCTCATAGTGTCACGATCGTGTTTGACGTGAAGAGAGACCAAGGGCAACATGACTTGAATACATCTTCTTAATTATAACGACGAAGATGAACACGTAACACTTAACACACTAACCAAACGATCGGAAACCTAAACCCAAAGTGACACACAAACTACTTAAGTCACATATACATATACAATGACCACAACAGCTAAAGCCTATGGCAGCCTTAAATATGGTTCCCAATTAGAGACAACAGAAACCAGCTGTCTCTAATTGAGAACCATTCAGGCCACCATAGACTTTCCTAGAAAACTAACACACCATAGACACAGCTGATACATACACTCAACACAAACCATACCTACAACCAACACCCGCTCTACCATATAATACCCAAATACACCATACCCATGTACAACCTGACCTAACTAAAATAATAAATAAAACAAATACTAAGGCCCAGGGTGACACATAGCCTGGTTCCTCTCTAGTTTCTTGTTTTTCCTAGTCAACCGTGCTTCTAACCTCAATTGCTTGCTGTTTGGGGTTTTAGGCTGGGTTTCTGTAAAGCACTTTGAGATATCAGCTGATGTAAGAAGGGTTTATAAATACATTTGATTTGATTTGAAGCGCCTTAAACAATCAGATGTGGAGCAGTTGCCATACCAGGCGGTGATGCAACCGGTCAGGATGCTCTCAATGGTGCAGCTGTAGAACTTTTTGAGGATCTGGGGACMCATGCYAAATCTTTTCAGTCTCCTGAGGGRAAAAKGTGTTGTTGTGCCCTCTTCACAACTGTCTTGKTGTGTTKGGRMCATGATAGTTCGTTGGTGATGTGGACACCAAGGAACTTGAAACTCTCGACCAGCTCCACTTCAGCCCCGTCGATGTTAATGMGGGAGTGTTCGGCCCTCTTTTTCCTATAGTYCACCATCAGCTCCTTTGTCTTGCTCACATTGAGGGAGAGGTTGTTGTSCTGGCACCACACTGCCTGGTCTCTGACCTCCTCATCGTTGTCGGTGATCAGGCCTACCACTGTTGTGTCRTCAGCAAACGTAATGATGGTGTTGGAGTTGTGGTTGGCCACACAGTCRTRGGTGAACAGGGAGTACAAGAGGGGACTAAGCAYACCCCTGAGGGGCCCCAGTGTTGAGRATGTGTGGCAGATGTGTTGTTGCCTACCCTTACCACCTGGGGGCGGCCCGTCAGGAAGTCTAGGATCCAGTTGCAAAGGGACGTGTTTAGTCCCAGGGTCCTTAGCTTATGGATRAGCTTTGAGGACACTATGGTGTTGACGCTGAACTATAGTCAATGAACAGYATTCTCACATAAGTATTCCTTTTGTCCAGGTGGGAAAGGGTAGTGTGGAGTGCCATTRGGTAGMGTCATCTGTGGAACTGTTGGGKCGGTATGCGAATTGGAGTGGGTCTWGGGTTTCYGGGATGATGGTGTTGATGTGAGCCATGACCAGGCTTTCAAAGCACTTSATGGCTACCGACGTGAGTGCTACGGGGCGGTACTCATTTASGCAGGTTACCTTCACTTTCTTGGGCTCAGGGACTATGGTGGTCTGCTTGAAACATGTAGGTATTACAGACTCGGTCMGGGAGAGGTTGAAAATGTCAGTGAAGACACTTGCCAGTTGGTCCGMGCATGCTTTGAGTACACATCCTGGTAATCCGTCTGGCCCCTCGGCTTTGTGAATGTTGACCTGTTTAAAGGTCTTGCTTTTCGTTGGACAGTGTATACCATGTGTATTCTGTACATATGACTAATACAACATGAAACTTGAAACAGATAATTATTTTTGGGGTGTTGTTTTAACAGTGTATTGTGTAAAGCATAATTTGCATATTTCCCAGGGATCATTTTCTTTTTAGTAAATTGTAGAGTTAAAACTTATGACTGTATTTGTTAGTGACAGAGACATGGTTGTTGAATTATGTCCTTTTAAAGGCCTGTGGCTTTCACCAAGTGAGCTCCTAGGCGAATGTTATCATTAAATGTTGTCACTGACCTGATCTTCCTGTCCGGTCTTGCGCCCCCTTAGGCTCGTGCGATGGAGGAGATCTTCTTGGACTATACTCAGCCTTGTCTCAGGTTAGTAAGTTGGTGGAATTTTGATATCCCTCTACTGGTTTGGGGGCTGTGCTTTGGCAAAGTGTTTGGGGTTATATGCTGCCTGGTTGGCCCTGTCCGGGGTTATCGTCAGACAGGGCCAATAGAGGGAACGTTTGAACATCTTGAAGAACAATCTGGCCTTAATGGCCACGTACTCTTATCATCTCCACCCAGCACAGCCAGAAGAGGATTGGTCACCCCTCATAGCCTGCGTCCTCTCTAGGTTTCTTCCTAGGTTCCTGCCTTTCTAGATAGTTTTTCCTAGCCACTGTGCTTTTACATCTGCATTGCTTGCTGTTATGCTGGGTTTCTGTATAAGCACTTTGTGACATCTGCTGATGTAAAAAGGGCTTATATAAATATTTGATTTGATGATTTTATCAATACGTTACATACAGTGCCTTGCAAAAGTATTCATCCCCCTTGGCGTTGTTCCTATTTGGACTATTTTGCGTATGTCCATTACATGAAATCCAAATTAAAATCTATTTAAATTAATGCAACATACGCAAAATAGTCCAAATTGGTGAAGTGAAATTTTAAAAAAGAACTTGGGGGGGAATAAAAATGTGGGGAAAAAAATTGAAAAGTGGTGTGTGCATAAGTATTCACCCCCTTTGCTATGAAGCCCCTAAATAAGATCTGGTGCAACCAATTACCTTCAGAAGTCACACAATTTGTTAAATAAAGTCCACCTGTGTGCAATCTAAGTGTCACATGATCTGTCACATGATCTCAGTATATATACACCTGTTCTGAAAGGCCCCAGAGTCTGCAACACCACTGAGCAAGGGGCACCACCAAGCAAGTGGCACCATGAAAACCAAGGAGCTCTCCAAACAGGTCAGGGACAAAGTTGTGAAGAAGTGCAGATCAGGGTTGGGATAGAAAAAATTCCACGGAGCACCATTTAAATCCATTATTAAAAAATTGAAAGAATATGGCACCGCAACAAACCTGCCAAGAGAGGGCCGCCTACCAAAACTCACAGACCAGGCAAGGAAGGCATTAATCAGAGAGGAAACAAAGAGACCAAAGATAACCTTGAAGGAGCTGCAAAGCTCCACAGGGGAGATTGGAGTATCTGTCCATAGGACCACTTTAAGCCGTACACTCCACAGAGCTGGGCTTTACAGAAGAGTGGCCAGAAAAAAGCCATTGCTAAAAAGATAGAAATAAGCAAACACGTTTGGTATTCACAAAAAGGCATGTGGGAGACTCCCCAAACATATGGAAGAAGGTACTCTGGTCAGGTGAGACTAAAATTTAGATTTTTGGCCATCAAGGAAAACGCTATGTTTGGCGCAAACCCAACACCTCTCATCACCCCGAGAACATCAACCCCACAGTGAAGCATGGTGGAGGCAGCAACATGCTGTGGGGATGTTTTCATCAGCAGGGACTGGGAAACTGGTCAGAATTGAAGGAATGATGGATGGTGCTAAATACAGGGAAATTCTTGAGGGAAACCTGTTTTTTGTCTTATTTCTTGTTTGTTTCACAATAAAAAATGTTTTGCATCTTCCAAGTGATAGGCATGTTGTGTAAACTCAACTGATACAACCCCCCCMAAAAAATCTATTTTAATTCCAGGTTGGAAGGCAACAAAATAGGAAAAATGCCAAGGGGGGTGAATACTTTAGCAAGCCACTGTATATCACAAGGCTTTACTTGTTGGCCTAGTTTGACCCTAACACAGTGGTGTTAAGAAACTGCTGGTATACAGGCCACATCTGGCCTGCAAGTCACAATTTGCAAAGGKATTTGTAATTCCTATTAGAATCCAGCCCGAGTTAGGATATCCAACAGTTGGAATTCTTATTCACCCACAACCTGCTTTTAGAATGACTGTCAGGGTTAAGAAATTTGAATTAAAAAAATACTACCTAAACCATTTAAACCGGAACAACCATTTCAGTAACAGGTGCAATACATCTAACTGATTGGATTAGTTTAGAACAATATATGTTATCTATCTTAGTGTAGCATACAATGTATCAATCAATGTACATGCAAAAACACAGATATAAAAAACAATCCCAATTTGTTTTTACCTGCAGTAGAGCATGCTGGGAAATATGATAATGATGGGTGTGGTTTTGAATGGACTGTTTTACTCTCCACAGTGTAAAACAATACTCTGGTTATCAACACCAAAACTGGGGGATCTTTTACACCACCAAGTGTTAATTTCACTCTTACAGAGTGAATTTAATTCCTGAATCTACACTAGAAATGTTACACTGAAAAATCTACACTGGCCAATTTGCTTTGTAGGGAGAGAGGGGTGGGAACAGTGAATGAGAGAAGGAGAGGAGGACAGATTTAGGGAGGGAGAGAGTGACGCATTTAGGAAGTGAGGGATGAGTGGATTTAGGGAGAAAGRGATGAGAGGAGTGGAGTAGAGTAGAGGATTGAAATTATGGGATTATGGTTTGACTTGGCTTGTACAGTACAGTGGAGATTAGGATTATCACAGGGAATGTTGCTGCGGGATTAAGAGTCTAATGACATAAAAACAATCGCAATAGGCATCAGCACACTGTTGGGTCAAACAGTAGCAGATGGCAGTTTGCTATTACCTAATTGCTAAACCAAAGACTTTCTCTTTTACCAACAGCATAACAACAAACATATCAATGGCATTCAGACTTTGTTTATCTTATAAGAGGTGATTGTGAAATGCAAAGCAGAACAAATTTCAGTAGTGTAGTCTACACGCTTGCAACAATAACCCAAAATATTCAATATCAGTGTTGATATTCTGTATCAGTGGTGAATGTACGGCTGTAGTCTTATCTTTATTTATTTTTATTTTATTTATGCAAGTCAGTTAATAACAAATTCTTATTTAAAATTACGGCCTAATAAAATGATCTGTTTGATTGCCATCCCTTTCTATCTTTCTTCGATTTTCTCTATACCTGTCTATGAATATATGAATGTCTTTTTATCTGTCACTTGTCTTGTGTATCTGTTTTTCTGCCTGACTACCTGTCACGTTTCTGACCTTATTTCCTTTATTTTCCTTTRTTTTGTCTTTAGTTAGTATGGTCAGGGCGTGAGTTGGGGTGAGCAGTCTATGTTCTGTGTTTCTATGTTTAGGTTTGTCATTTGGACTGATATGGTTCTCAATCAGGGTGTTTTTCATTGTCTCTGATTGGGAACCATATTTAGGTAGCCTGTTTTCACAGTTGGTTTGTGGGTGTTTGTTTCCTGTGTCAGTGTTTGTGCCACACGGGACTGTTTTCGGTTAGGTTACTTTGTTATTTTGTATTTGCGTCTTGTTTGTTCTATTAAAACATGGACACTTACCACGCTGCGTCTTGGTCCGATCCTTGCTGTTACACTACCGCTCTCCCTTCCTGCCGCTCCACACATGTATGTCTGCCTGTTAGCCTTCCTGTGTTTGAAAGTGCCCTTTACACATCAGTATTGCAGTATGGGGGGCTTTCCACCGCTGTATCTAGGTCAGATGAGAGAGACACGCCTTTATCTACCCTTTTTGTGCCTCTCACCCTCCCTTTCCCCTTCTTTACCCCTCTCCCTCCGTTTTCTCAGTTTGCTGACTCTGACGCAATGCAGACCCGCTGCAAACTCACGATTCTACATCTTCTACACATTTTTTACTCCCTCATTCACAATGATGCAAAAGAGTATGTTATTTAGTTACATTTACCATGCTACACGTGACAATGTTTTTCTAAAAAAAATATATATATTCTTTATCTAGAAAAATCCACATTTAGAACCCTAACTAAAAGCATTCCTAATTTGCATTCTACTCTAAAAGGAATTTCCATCCCTACTTTTCCTGTATTTACATTGTTGTATAGTTGAACAAATGCCATAGTCTCCACCTCCATCATCCATGGCTGTGTGGTAGTGACATCATTAGGCCTGGGATTCTGTGGCTTCAGTCCTGAATCTTTTGATGGTTCAATAATAATAATAATTATAACTATAAAAAATAAAATAAAAATTCAGTCTGATTTGAGTTTCCATAACCACGCGTCACTTGTGCTATGCAGTATTTACTGACGAATTTTCATGACAAAAATAAACAGTACAATACACTGAGCTAGGCATTAGTAGGTACTGCAGGAAGCCCCACAGGGGTGGGCAACTCAAGTACACGAGGGCCTGATTGGTGTCACATTTTTTCTCCATCCCTAGCAAACACAGCTGATGAATCAAATTGCATTCTAAACTGAAGATCGTGATTAGGTGATTATTGGAGTCAGGTGTGTTAGCTGGGGCTGGGGCAAAACTGTGACACCAATCAGGCCCTCGAGGACTRCAAATGCCCACCCCTGCAGAGTGMCGTGSTGCCTGCCGTGATTGGTCAAGATTTCACAACGCAGTGGACCATTCACGTCCCTTGACCTCTCCCCCCCCCCTACAGCGCCTGTTAGATGTCAATGTCATCATTCAGCAAAACGCCTGTCACTTAGTCGGAGCCTGAGCATAGAACAGAGTAAATACGGAACTTCTTCCAAAACCGAAAGAGTAGCAAAAAAAGTGAGCAGGTTGAGCACGAGCAGGCAGCAGTGAATGAGGTGGAGGGCAGAACAGCCAGAAAGTCCAAGTGCAGCAGSAGCAGAGGTAGCCACAGGTTKGTGCAGGGTTGGTATTAGCTAACCATCTAGTCTTCCTCAGCATAATGGTTGGCTAATGCGAATAAGAGTACTCAGCATCCTTAAGCTAAGAGTTATTTAACAGTATATTTAGTGAATGGGCAAGCTAAGGATGTTGATATAAGTCTGTCCATTTGTCTGTCCTTTCTGTGACAGCGTTGTAGAAGTCACAGCAGAAGCCCATGTCCATTTTATTCTTCATGCACACAGCAATCCCACGGTCGTGTGGGAGACGCATCCCTAAGGCCTCCTTCGGTTCCATTTTCACACTGACATACAAAGTAATTCCCATTACCATTACACCTACAAAGCAAAAGTAAATGTCCAAGTTTTGAAAGGTCTGGGTAAAAAGTATTATTTGGTAATGAAGTGGACAGTCCCGTACACACTGTTCGCCTGCCCGACAGCTAGCAGTGAGGGAGATGGTGGTTGCCTGTCACGTCTTGTCGACCTCCTGTATGCTGCCTCTCTCTGGTCTTTAACCTGCCCGACAGCTAGCAGTGAGGAAGATGGTGGTTGCATGTCATGTCACGTCTTGTAGAGCTCCTTCCTGTATGCTGCCTCTCTCTGGTCTTAACCTGCCCGAAACCTAGCAGTGAGGGAGATGGTGGTTGCCTGTCATGTCACGTCTTGTAGAGCTCCTGTATGCTGCCTCTCTCTGGTCTTAACTTTTGGCTCAATGCAACGAAGGAAGCTACTTCAAGCTAGGCAAAGCAGTAACGCCTATGCTGACCCTGTCCATTAACAGTGACTGGAATCAGGAACGGCCGCAGCGTCAACGATTTGAATGGATTTGAAAGGCTGAAAAGGAAGGCATAAATAACCTGGCTCCTTTCCTGAGATTTTGAGCATACAAACCATCAGAATCATTGAGAAAAAACATTACATAACAAAACATAACGGCAATATTTATATCATTTTAATTTAATTTAATTTGGCTTTTCATAACAGCTTTTTTTTTTTTTGATTATCACAGGGTGAGCACTGCCTACACTTCCTACCCTGACTGCACATCACTGCTGTGGACCCACAACAGAAAAACGCGAAGTGAAGCAAATCAAATCAAATGTTATTTGCTACATGCGCCGAATACAACAGGTGTAGACCTTACAGTGAAATGGTTACTAACAAGTCCTTAACCAGCAGTGCTTTAAGAAGTGTTTAARAAAAATAAGTGCTGGGTAAAAAATTTAAAACAAAAAAATAGAAGTAACAAACAATTAAACAGCAGCAGTAAAATAACATTAGTGAGGCTATATACAGGGGGTACCGGTACAGAGTCAGTGTGCAGGGGCAMCGGTTAGTCAAAGTAATTGAGGTAATATGTACATGTAGGTAAAGTTAAAGTGACTATGCATAGATAATAACCAGAGTAGCAGCAGCGTAAAAGAGGAGTCTGTGTAACCCTTTGATTAGCTGTTCAGGGGTCTTACGGCTTGGGGGTAGAAGCTGTTAAGAAGCMTTTTGGACCGAGACTTGGCGCTTCGGTACCGCTTGCCTTGCACAGTCTATGACTAGGGTGGCTGGAGTCATTGACAATTTCCCTCTGACACCGCCTGGTATAGAGGTCCTGGATGGCAGGAAGCTTGGCCCCAGTGATGTACTGGGCCGTACACACTACCCTCTGTAGTGCCTTGCGATCGGAGGCCGAGCAGTTGCCATACCAGGCAGTGATGCAACCAGTCAGGATGCTCTCGATGGTGCAGCTGTAGAAACTTTTGAGGATCTGAGGACCCATGCCGAATCTTTTCAGTCTCCCGAGGGGGAATAGGTTATGTTGTGCCCTCTTCCAGTGACAGAGAGCCGAGAGACATGGGGCGGTCACCTTTATCTGAAGCCTGGTACACAGACAGCCGAGACCAGCGTAGTAAAAAACTCCTAATTACAGTATCAGCTTCCATTCTGTCAGCACATTAAACTGCTTCACCAGGCCAAATATCCACACTCCTTTCATGACACTTTAATATTTTATTGCCTATCAGAGTTTCCCAAACTCAGTCCTGGGGCCCCCTCTGGGTGCATGTTTTGTTTTTTTCCTCAGCACTACACAGTTGATTCAAATAATCTAAGCTTGATGATGAGTTGGTTATTTTAATCAGCTTTGTAGTGGTTAAAACCAAAACGTGCACCCAGGGTGGGCCCCAGGACAGAGTTTGGGAAACTCTGGCCTATTGAAACCTGGGCTTCCTCTTTTCTCATAACTTTAGTTACCTACTGTCCTTTACATTAATTGAAAAATATCTTTGCGCTCGTCAGAATTTTCTTGATTCGTTGTGAAGGAAGAGTGGGGGAAATTGTTTGCGCGGAAATTTCCGCGCTCACTATTAGTAAGGGGAGTTGTAACATATTTTGTATTTAGTCTATTATGGACCTGTTTGGGTTAGTGATAATTTGGCTCTCGATTTGCCCTCAGCATTCTTTGATGTTTTACCATTCTGAATGTCTAAATAATACATATGTTCTTCTGAAATATGAACACAGAAATACTAGACATTTTGAACTCTCATTATCCTTTCAAATTCTAAGCCGTTGTGGCTGTGTTAACTAGCGACCATGTCCTTGGCTTACTAAACATAGGAGTGGACTTATTGTCCAGAGGGAATCTCCATCACGGAGAATGGAGACTCCATGCCCGAGTGGTGAAACTGATCTGGGAGAGATATGGTCATGCATTCATAGATATTTTCGCTTCGCACGAAAATGCACACTGCCTCCTGTTCTTCGTGCTAGCAGGAGACGCACCATTGGGGTTAGATGGGCTGGCACACCCTTGGCCGAGGGTGATGCTTTACACTTTTCCTCCTCTAAGCCTCATACTCCCCACTCTAGTCAGAGTAAAGGAAGAAGGCTCATCCCTCATCTTCTTAGCCCCTCAGTGGCCAGGCAAGCTCTGGGTAGCGGAGATCATTCTCCTGCTGTACGACGAACCCTGGCAACTCCCGTTGCACAGGAGTCTTCTGACCCAAGAAAACTGAGAGATTTTTCACCCTCCCCCAGACACCATGGCCCATGAGAGTTAAAATTTGAATGTAACATGCCAGCCTCTTGGAGTCATTGCGACTATCCAGATGGAAGTTAGCTTATGCTCTTCAAATGGACTTTAGCTGTCAGCGCCGAGATGCCCATGCATTGACTTTTGTTCGCTATACATGTCAGGGGATGCTATTCATGAGGACACATTGTTCTGGCTCACGATTACCGAGCATGAAACGGCACTGGGGATGTTCAGTCTTCTCCGTGGCGGGACTTTGGTTTTAGAAGTGGGAGGGACATATATATATATATATAACCAGTCAAAAGTTTGGACACATCTACTCATTCAAGGGTTTTTCTGTATTTTTACTATTTTCCACATTGTAGAAGGGAAGAACAGTGAAGACATCAAAACTATGAAATAACACATATGGAATCATGTAGTAACAAAATAAGTGTTAAACAAATCAAAATATATTTTAGATTTTAGATTCTTCATAGAAGCCACCCTTTGCCTTGATGACAGCTTTGCACACTCTTGGCATTCTCTCCACCAGCTTCATGAGGAATGCTTTTCCAACAGTCTTGAAGGAGTTCCCACATATGCTGAGCACTTTTTGACTGCTTCTCCTTCACTCTGTGGTCCAACTCATCATGTAAGCTCTGTTACAGTAAACTATGATATAGGCCCTTATGTGACCCACTTTAACTTGGAGCCTGTTTCTTATGCTGAGGTCTAGCACTAAAGGTAATAAGCACTAAAGGTAATAGACACTAAAAAGTCTGCAAGTCCAGACGACCTGGATCCCTACCTCTTAAAGATAGCAGCTGGTATTATTACTGAACCTGTGGCTCACATTTTCAACTTGAGTCTCTTGACCAATTCCATACCCAGCATTTGTAAATCAACGTATGTCCTCCCACTGCTAAAGGGTGGAGATCCCTCAGATGCTAATAACTATCGTCCTATCTCCAAACTTCTTATCCTGGCCAAAGTCTATGAATCCCTGGTGAACTCAAAGTTTAAAAACTTAACATACTGAGCGGGGTTCAGTCTGGCTTTAGATCGGGGCACAGCACCACAACTGCAGCTGACATCATAAATGCACTTGATAAAAAGCAACATTGTGCTGCTCTGTTTGTTGGTTTTATCAAAGGCCTTTGATTCAGTTGACCATGAATTGTTGCTAGCTAAACTCAGTAACATTGGTCTCAGTGAAGGGGCAGTAAATTGGTTTAGGAACTATCTTTCTGACAGAACACAATGTGTATATACTGACAATCACAAGTCTAGCTTTCTTGAGATTAATAGAGGTGTGCCCTAGGGTTCTATTTTAGCTCCTGTGTTGTTCTCGATTTGTATTAATGATTTGGGAAATGGGATGCAACCAGCAAAGTTACATCTATATGCAGATGAGTCAGCCATATGTTCATGTGCTCCTTCTCTGGTTCAGGCTGTTGAAGAGCTCCAGACTGCTTTACAGTCACTGCAGGCCTCCCTTTATGGTCTCAAACTGGTCTTAAATGTACAAAAAACTAAATTCATGACCTTTACCAGAGCTCGCAATCAGCCAGAGAAGGTTAGCATTGTCACATCTAGTGGCTTATCCATTGAAAAAGTGTCATCCTACAAATACCAAGGTATATGGTTGGATGACAAGTTGTCCTTTAAAGTTCATATGGATAATCTTGTGGGGAAGCTTCATTTGAAATTGTGTTTTTATTTTCGTAATAAGGCTTGCTTCCCGCTTATGGCTAGAAAGAAGCTTGTTCAGGCCACTTTTCTCTCTGTAATTGATTATGGTGACTTGTTGTATATGCATGCAACCTCCTCCGTCTTACAGAGACTGGACTCTGTTTATCATACATCCTTGCACTTTATTACAAATGCCAAGTCACTCACCCTCCATTGTACCTTGTACCTCAATGGTAAGTTGGACCTCACTTTATATGCGCAGAAAGATACATTTGTATGTGTTCATCTACAAAGCCCTTATGAGTAAACTCCCTCTTTACCTCTGTAGTCTGGTCTCCTTCACCACCAGCAGTTACCATACCCGGTCTGCCAGGTGGTTGCTACTTAAAGTCCCCGAGACATTCACAGTATTAGGCAAGACTGCCTTCTCTTCTTGTGAACCAGAGGCATGGAATAGTCTACAATCCATGCTTCATCAAGATATGTTAGTGCCACTGAATGAATTTCAAATATTGATGGGAGACTCTGTTACAGAGGAGTGTAAATGCTTTTTTTAGGCTGGATCATGTTGTTGTATTATATTGTTGTATGTTTTAATTATGTAATTAATTGATTGTTGCTGCCTTCTTGGTCAGGTCTCCCTTGAAAAAGAGACTCTGGGTCTTAATGGGCTTTTCCTGTTTAAATAAAGGTTAAATTAAATAACTCATCCCAAAACATCTCAATTGGGTTGAGATCGGGTGATTGTGGAGGCCAGGTCATCTGATGCAGCACTCCATCACTCTCCTTCTTGGTCAATTTGCCCTTAAACAGCCTGGAGGTGTGTTTTAGGTCATTGTCCTGTTGAAAAACAAATGATAGTCCCACTAAGCGCAAACCAGATGGGATGGTGTATCGCTGCAGAATGCTGTAGTAGCCATGCTGGCTAAGTGTGACTTGCATTCTAAATAAATCACTGACAGTGTCAGACAGCATCCCTAGCCGTGTCCTCAGAGCATGTGCAGACCAGCTGTCGGGAGTGTTTACGCACGTATTCAATCTCTCCCTATCCCAGTCTGTTGTCCCCACTTGCTTCAAGATGTTTACCATTGTTCCTGTACCCAAGAAAGAACAATACTGTCGCCCCGTAGCACTCTTCTGTCATCATGAAGTGCTTTGAAAGGCTAGTTAAGGATCATATCACCTCCACCTTACCTGACACCCGAGACTCACTTCAATTTGCATACCGCCCCAATAGATGCACAGACAATGCAATCGCCATCACACTGCACACTGCCTTATCCCATCTGGACAAGAGGAATACCTATGTAAGAATGCTGTTCATCGACTACAGCTCAGCTCAACACCATAGTGCCCTCCAAGCTCATCACTAAGCTGAACCCTGCCCTGTGCAACTGGGTCCTGGACTTCCTGACGGGCCGACCCCAGGTAGTGAAGGTAGGCAACAACCCTTCCGCTATGCTGATCCTCAACACGGGGTCCCAACAGGGCTGCGTGCTCAGCCCCCTCCTGTACTCCCTGTTCACCCATGATTGCGTGGCCATGCACGTCTCCAACTCAACCATCAAGTTTGCAGACGACACAACAGTGGTAGGCCTGATTACCAACAACAACGAGACAACTTACAGGGAGGAGGTGAGGGCCCTGGTGGAGTGGTGCCAGGAAAATAACCTCTCCCTCAACTTCAACAAAACGGAGGAGCTGATTGTGGACTTCAGGAGACAGCAGAGGGAGCACGCCCCCATTCAAAACGGCAGGGACGCACTGGAGAGCGTGAAAAGCTTCAAGTTCTTGGGCGTGCGGGCCACCCGAGTGGCACAGCGGTCTAAGGCATGGCATCGCAGTACGTGAGGCTTCACTACAGCAGGCCGTGACAGGGAGACCCATGAGGTGGCACACAATTGGCCCAGCATCGTCCGGGTTAGGGGAGGGATTTCTTTGTCCCATCGCGCTCTGGAGACTCTTTGTGGCGGGCCAGGTGCCTGCAAGCTGACTTCGGTGGCTCTTTTCCTTCGCATAGCTCTCGACCTTCGCCTCTCCCGAGTCCGTGTGGTACAGCAACTGCAACGTCCGCCAACCACACGGCCAAGAAGATTATCAAACCTCAGCCACCCGAGCCACGACCTACTCAACCCTGCACCTTAGAGACTGCTGCCCTGTGTACATAGTCATTGAACACTAGTCACTTTAATAATGTTTACATACTGTTTTACCCACTTCATATGTACTGTATATACTGTATTCAAGTCAAGGCTCATCTTATATAACTGAACTATTTCTGTACACACCTTTTCTATTTATACAGTGCCTTCAGAAAGTATTCACATCCCTTTACTTTTTCCATATTTTGTTAGAAGGCCAGCATCCCGGAGTCGCCTCTTCACTGTTGACGTCGAGACTGGTGTTTTGCGGGTACTATTTAATGAAGCTGCCAGTTGAGGACTTGTGAGGCGTCTGTTTCTCAAACTAGACACTCTAATGTACTTGTCCTCTTTCTCAGTTGTGCACCAAGGCCTCCCACTCCTCTTTCTATTCTGGTTAGAGCCAGTTTGAGCTGTTCTGTGAAGGGAGTAGTACACAGCGTTGTACGAGATCTTCCGTTTCTTGCAATTTCTCACATGGAATAGCCTTCATTTCTCAGAACAAGAATAGACTGACGAGTTTCAGAAGAAAGTTCTTTGTTTCTGGCCATTTTGAGCCTGTAATCGAACCCACAAATGCTGATGCTCCAGATACTCAACTAGTCTAAAGAAGGCCAGTTTCATTGCTTCCTTAAATCAGCACAGTTTTCAGCTGTGCTAGCATAATTGCAAAATGGTTCTCTCATTATCAATTTGTCACGCCCTGAACATAGTAAGCTGTTTTTTCTCTGTGTTGGTTGGGGCGTGATGGTGACTTGGGTGGGTTATCTAGGTGTATTTGTATGTCTATGGTGGCCTGATATGGTTCCCAATCAGAGGCAGCTGTTTATAATTGTCTCTGATTGGGGATCATATTTAGGCAGCCATTTCCCTTTTGTGTTTGTGGGATCTTGTCTATGTTTAGTTGCCTGTCTGCACTATTTGTATAGCTTCACGTTTCGTCCATTGATTTTGTTGTTTTTGTTAAGTGTTCATTCATTAAAAGAGAATGTACGTATACCACGCTGCGCCTTGGTCTCACTCATACGACGATCGTGACACAATTTGTCTTTTAAAATGATAAACTTGGATTAGCTAACACAACGTGCCATTGGAACACAGGAGTGATGGTTGCTGATAATGGGCCTCTGTACGCCTATGTAGATATTCCATTAAAAATCTGCCGTTTCCAGCTACAATAGTCATTTACAACATTAACAATGTCTACACTGTATTTCTGATCAATTTTATGTTATTTTAATTGACAAAAAATGTGCTTTTCTTTCAAAAACAAGGACATTTCTAAGTGACCCCAAACTTTTGAACGGTAGTGTATATATGAAAAATAAAACAGTCATATATCTTGATTAGATAAGTTTTCAACCCCCTGTGTCAATAAATTTTAGATTCACATTTGGCAGCGATTAGAGGGGTAAGTCTCTAAGAGTTTTGGACACCTGGATTGTACAATACTTGCACATAATTCTTGAAGAAATTCATCAAGCTGTCACGTTTGCGGTTGATCATTGCTAGACAGACATTTTCAAATCTTCCCATAGATTTTCAAGCCGATTTAAGTCAAAACTGTAACTAGGCCACTCAGGAACATTCAATGTCATCTTGGTAAGCAACTCCAATGTATGTGCCTTGTGTTTTGTGTTTTAGGTTATTGACTTGCACTAAGATGAATTTGTCTTCTAGTGTCCGTTGGAAAGCAGACTCATCCAGGTTTTCCTCAAGTATGTGCTTAGCTCTATTCCGTATATTTTTGTCATTAAAAACAACTCCCTAGTCCTTGCTGATGAAACATAACCATAATATGATGCAGCAACCACCATGCTTAAAAATATGAAGAGTGGTCAGTTATGTGTGGTGTTGGATTTGTCCCAAACATAACGCTTTGTATTCAGGACATAAAGTTCATTTCTTTGCCACATTGTTTGCAGTTTTACTTTAGTGCCTTGTTGCAAACAGGATGCATGTTTTGGAATATGTTTTATTCTGTACAGGCTTCCTTCTTTTCACCCATCAATTAGGTTAGTATTGCGGAGTAAGTACAATGTCTTCTCCTATCACAGCCATTAAACTCTGTAACAGTTTTAAAGTTACCATTGGCCTYATGGTGAAATCCCTGAGCYGTTTCCTTGCTCTCCAGCAATTAAGTTAGGAAGGACACCTGTATCTTTGTAGTGACTGGGTGTATTGATACACCATCGAAAGTGTAGTAAATAACTTCACCATGCTCAAAGGGATATTCAATGTCTGTTCTTTTGTTGTTTTTGATACCTATCTACCAATATGTGCCCTTCTTGAGAGGCATTGGAAACCTCCCTGGTCTTTGTAGTTGAATCTGTGTTTGAAATTCACTACTAGACTGAGGGACATTACAGATAATTGTATATGTGTAGTACAGAGATGAGGTACTCAACCAAAATCTGGTCAAACACTATCATTGCTCGTTCTAATATTTCTATATTTCCCTATTCCTTCATTTTAATTGTTTTATTTGCTTGTATTATTATGCATTGTTACAGTGGGTATTATTGCACTGTTACAACTAGGAACATAAGCATGTTGCTACACCTGCTATAACATCTGCAAAATATGTGTACGTGCCCAATAAAATTGTATTTTATACTTGGATAGAACGAGAGCTTTGCGCAAGAGTGACAAACTCTCCCTGTCCTGGGCACCTCCCTGCAAGGGGAGGCCCCTCTCTCGTCAGCGGTTATCACATTGGATTGTGGAAGCTATTATATTGGCCTATAATAGCGAGGGGTTACAGCCTCCGGAGGGCATGAGGGCTCACTCCACCAGAGGTATGGCTACCTCCTGGGCACTGTTCAAGGGCTTCTCCTTACAGGCTTGCTGGGCATCCCTTCATACTTTTATGAGGTTCTACTGGCAGAAGAATTCCTGGTAATATGTCTATACAGTATGTGTTTTAAGTGTGTGTTACATGTGTGTATTACGTGTGTGTGTTGTGTGTGTTAGGTGTGTGTGTGTAACTTACAGTGTATGTGCGTTCGTGTGTGCGTGCGTGTGCAAGCAAGTGCAAGTTTGTGTGCATGTATCAATGCCTATCTGTAAGTGGTTCAGGATCAAATGGAAGAGCATGCTGACTCACAGCAGATAAACACACCACCCTGTCTCCGTGGTAACGTCAGCTCACCACGGCCACATCTTTGCATGTCGTATGTTTTTGTATTTGCATCCAGTTTCCATCCATTTAATTTACCACCCAAATACAGATATTATTTTAGAGGTTGTCTTATACATTCAGACTTGTCTTTCATCATACCAACTTAAGTGATTTAATGTGATTTATAACCGTATCTACTGTATTCAATATTCGTTGACACATCATAAATCCTACCTTGATTCAAGCATGTGGGTGTGACTGTGAATACACTTTCCATATGAAGAGTTAATTTCCAATACGCTTTATCCACCAATTTTCACATTCGTGTTTTTCATCAGAAATAATTTCTTATGGGTACCTTCATGTGTGTGTAAACTATTACTGTTCTCAGATTTTTCACTCATAGATCTGTCTTGTAAAACGCTATATATCCATTGTTTAGCTGAAATGAAGTGTTCATATTAGAGGTCGACCGATTAATCGGAATGGCCGATTAAAGGGGCCGATTTCAAGTTTTCATAACAATCTGAAATCGGTATTTTTGGGCGCCGATTTGCCAAAATCTTCTTCTTTTTTTCTTCTTTTTTTTTACTTTACACCTTTATTTAATCTTTATTTAACTAGGCAAGTCAGTTAAGAACACATTCTTATTTTCAATGACGGCCTAAGAACGTTCTGCCAGGGGACAGATTTTTAACCTTGTCAGCTCGGGGGATCCAATCTTGCAACCTTACAGTTAACTAGTCCAATGCTCTAACACCTGATTACATTGCACTCCACGAGGAGCCTGCCTGTTACGCGAATGCAGTAAGCTAAGGTAAATTGCTAGCTAGCATTAAACTTATCTCATAAAAAACAATTAATCAATGACTGTCATTGCTCCAATGTGTACTTAACCATAAACATCAATGCCTTTCTTAAAATCAATACACAAGTATATATTTTTAAACCTGCATATTTAGCTAAAAGAAATCCAGGTTAGCAGGCAATATTAACCAGGTGAAATTGTGTCATTCCTCTTGCGTTCATTGCACGCAGAGTCAGGGTATATGCAACAGTTTGGGCCGCCTGGCTCTTTGCGAACTAATTTGCCAGAACTTTACGTAATTATGACATAAAATTGAAGGTTGTGCAATGTAACAGGAATATTTAGACTCATGGATGCCACCCGTTAGATAAAATACGGAACGGAATAAACGTTTTGTTTTCGAGGTGATAGTTTCCGGATTAGTCAAAGGTATATGGTTTAGAGAGAAATAGTCGACGCGTTATAATTCCTGTAATAACTTGCGGCTGAACTTGAAAGGGGTTCCTTCGTTATTTTACCGTTCATGTCTTCCATAGAGAATGTCTTGATCTACTTCAAATAAGGTCTGTGTTTCGTGCAGGCTTAAACCGCCTCGACGTTTTGATACCCGTGTAAATCTCACTAGGATAAGGTAACTTGTCAACATATTTTCATAAATCCACTCTACAAATGTTTTTATCTTCGCTTATATTTAGCCAATATTGATCAGAGTTACCTTGTCCGATATCTACACAGTTATAAAATTGGCACGGTGATGTAAGCCTACACGAAACACAGACCTTATTTTAAGTGAATCTAAAAATATCCTATGGAATAAATGAAGGAACCGCTTTTCAGATTTTGCTAGAAGGTGTCATGGGAATTATGACTCGCACTTTGGTCGTCAATTCTTACCATGCCCATTATTAAAATAGGATTTCCTGCATATAGAAATGACAGTTTTTGTTTTCAACATTCATCACAGGTAACTTAAACTCTATTTTTATTCAAACAGTTGAGAGTATTTGTCTCCTAAGCAGACTCTTCAGTATCATTGTCACTTCAGACCTGTGTGTGTGTGTGTGTGTGTGTGTATTTATGTATTATATTAAGTTAAAATAAAAGTGTTCATTGTTCATTCAGTATTGTTGCAATTGTCATTATTACAAAAATGTGTGTGTGTGTGTGTATGATATATATATACAGTGGGGAGAACAAGTATTTGATACACTGCTGATTTTGCAGGTTTTCCTACTTACAAAGCATGTAGAGGTCTGTAATTTGTATCATAGGTACACTTCAACTGTGAGAGACGGAATCTAAATGAAATATCCAGAAAATCACATTGTATGATTTTTAAGTAATTAATTTGCATTTTATTACATGACATAAGTATTTGATCACCTACCAACCAGTAAGAATTCCGTCTCTCACAGACCTTAGTTTTTCTTTAAGAAGCCCTCCTGTTCTCCACTCATTACCTGTACCGGCAGTGTATCAAATACTTGTTCCCCCCACTGTATATATATAAAACATATATATTTTTTTTTATATAAATCGGCCGATTAATCGGTATCGGCTTTTTTATCCTCCAATAATCGGTATCGGTATCGGCGTTGAAAAATCATAATCGGTCGACCTCTAGTTCATATCCTGTATATATATGACTGTGATATGTGGTTGTCTCCCCCAGCTATCTTAAGAAGTCACTCTGGATAAGAGCATCTGCTAAATTACTGAAATGTAAAAGCTTGTAACAACGACGCTGGGAGTCAGGCGTAGTGGGTGAGTTTAATAGTAACGAACATAGATCAAGAGAAGCGTCTGGACATGAACACAGAACCAATACTGCCTGAAGAGTAATGCTAGGGAATGCTAGATAAAGGGGAAGTAATCAGGATAGTGATGAAGTCCAAGTGTGCCTAATGATGGGGCTCAGGTGTGCATAATGAGGGTTGCCAGTTGTGCGTAATGATGGGTTGCCAGGACCGACTTTGAGGGCGCCGGAGCGGGAGTAGACGTGACAGTACCCAGTGACTCCTCAGGAACCTCCCCAGCTCCTGGTTCATCCTCTCCACCTGCCTGTTAGATTGAGGCCGGTACCCAGATGTGAGGCAGACCATGACCCCCAGCTTCTTCATGAAGGCTTTCCATACTCGTGACGTGAATTAGGGGCCACAGTCGGAGACAATGTCCTCCAAAAGGCCATCTTGCCGGAAGACCTGCTGGAACAGTGTCTCAGCAAGCTGGAAAGCGGTAGGGAAACCAGAGAGAGAAGGATAAAATGGCAGGATTTAGAGAATCTGTCCACAACCACCAAAATGGTGGTGAAACCATCAGAGGAAGGGAGATCATTGACAAAATCAATGGACATGAGAATAGGGACGCTGAAGCACGGGAAGGAGTTTCCTTGCTGGAGAGGGGGAAGGGAGATTTAGTTTGGGCACATACGGAACAGGAGTTGACGTAGCAAGTGACGTCCTGCGCCAAGGTGGGCCACCAGTACTTACCGGAGATAGATTGAATAGTGTGAGTGATACCTGGATGTCCAGCAAGAACAGCTGTGTGCACTCAGGTCAGCAGCCAATCCCTTATCCCCATGGTAACGTACATGCACTCAAGAGGACAGGTAGCGGGTGCGGGTTCCAGCTCCAGGGCCTGGCAAATGTCCACATCTACGTCCCAGACCAAGGGGCTACAACTCAAGAGGGCGGAATTACGGGTGCACTCAGGGCAGGAACCTGTCTCGAATCGTAGAGACTGGACATCGGGTTTGGTGTTCTTTGAACCTGGGCGATATGAAGTTGAATCTAGTGAAAAAAAGGGCCCCCCTTGCTTGCCGCGGGTTCAGCCGCCTTGCTGTCTATATGTACTCCAGGTGCCGATGGTCGGTGAGGATGATAAATGGGTCCTTGGTGCCCTCCAGCCTGTGTCTCCACTCCTCTAATGCCAACTTTACTGCCAGGAGCTCTCGATCGCCAACGCCATAGTTCCTCTCTGCAGGAAACAGTATCTTTGAGTAATATGCACATGGATACAATTTCTGTGGATTACCATGTCGTTGGGACAGGACAGACCCCCCACCCACTTCTGAAGCGTCCATTTCCACCACGAAAGGCAGCATAGTGTTTGAGCAACGAGACGGAGGTGAAACGTCCCTTCAGTAGGCGGAAGGCTTCGTCGGCTGCAGGACTCCACACCAACATACGGGGACCACCCTTGAGGAGAGAGGAGAAGCGATAGAGCTAAAGTTCTTGATGAAACGGCGGTATAAGTTGGCAAACCCCCAAAAACGTTGTAATCCCTTTATGGTGGTTGGGACTGGCCATGACCTGAAAGCATCTACCTTCTTACCGTCCATCATCACTCCTTGCGGTCGATCTGGTAACCCAGAAAGGAGACAGCCTCCTGATAGATTTAGCCCTTCTCCGCTTTGACATGTAGGTGGTTAGCCAGGAGGCGTTCCAGGACTACTCGGACATGAGCGATGTGATCATCTAAGATAGCCGAGTAGACCAGGATGTCATCGATATACACGACCACCGGGCGTCCGAGCATGTCCCGGAACACCTCGTTAAGGAATTCCTGGAACACTGATGGAGCATGGGCTAATCCATAAGGCATCACCAAGTACTCGTAGTGACCAGACACCATGCTGAAAGCTGTTTTCCATTCATCCCCCTCCCAGTATTTAGTGGTGATGGAATTCAGACCTCTGTAATCAATGCAGGGGCGTATCCCTACATCTTTCTTTGTCACGAAGAAGAAGCCTTCCGACGCAGGGGAGGTGGACATGCGGATGAAACCCTGTTGGAGCGCCTCATGGTGGTACTCCTCCATAGCTGACAGAGGGTAGATGCGGTTGTGCAGAGGCGCAGAGCCTGCAAGCAGGTCGATGGCACAGTCCCAGGGTTGATGAGGAGGGAGAAAGGTGGCACGGGTCTTGGGAAAAAAACTCCTGCAGGTCTTGGTATACCTCCGGGATGTTGGGCTGAAGGACAACCACAGGACTCTCAACTGACGTGGAATCATAGGGGAATGAAAAGCAGGTCCTCCGGCATTCGGATGCCCAGTCCGTGATTGTAATCCTTGACCATGATGGTGGGGTTATGGCGTTGGAGCCATGGGAGGCCGAAGATGATCTTGTGTACGGGTGCACTGATGATGAGGAAGGGAATACTTTCTTGATTTATGGACTCCATGGTGAGGGTGAGTGGTGTTGTGATGTGTGTGATAGTCCCAGATCCCAGTGGTTGATTATCCAGTGCTTGATCCGGAAAGGAGAGCGGGTATGAGGTGATGTTCAGGGAGGCAAGGGCCTGGTCAATAAAATTCCCTGCGGCCCCGGAATCCGCTAGAGCTGTCGAAACAATAGATGAGGGACAGCCAGTTAGTGAAATCGATACTAAAAAGGGTTTGGCGGAAAGTGATGATGATGGAATACTGATGATCACGGGGCCGTCCTGTGATGGATGATCACGGGGCCGTCCCTCTGCTCTCATGGACCCCGGGTTGGAATGTGCTGGACACTGTTGAAGCTCTTGACCACAATAGGGACAAAGTCCCAGCAGTCTCTGGCGGCGTCGCTCAGCCACGTGGAGGCGTGTGGCCCCTACCTCCATGGGTTCAGGCTCTGACTCAGAACGGTCAATGAAGGAGGGAGCGAGGCGATGCTGGTGCCGACGCTTCACTGACGCTTCCGTCTGGACCTTGGTGTCTACGCTTCCATCTGGACCTCTTCGCGCAGTCCTCTTTTGTATAGGGTGCGGAGCGCCGGCTCATTCCATCTGCTGGATGCTGCCACTGTCTGGAAGGTGAGGGTGTACTCCACAGCGATCTGGCCATCCTGCTGTAGTTGGAGTAGGCGCTCACCCCCATCTCTGCCCTCCGGTGGATGATCGAAGACTCCTTTGAACAGAGCCATGAACCCCTCATAGGAACCCAGCTCCTCATCTCCTCTCTCTCAGATGGCCGTAGCCCAATCCAACGCCCGTCCGGTCAGCAGGGAAATAACCGTGGCAACCTTGGACCTCTCGGTGGTGGGGGCTCCCAGTGAAATAGAGGGAGCACTGGTGTAGGAAGCCACGACATTTGGATGGAGTCCCATCATATTTGTCCGGGAGGGACAAACGGGCATCGCTGACCTGGGCAGACTGCTGGATGGGCTGGGGTGCTGGGTCGACTCGTGGTAGAGAATCCTCCACTCGTTGTAGGTGATGCCCCACGGGTAATGTCGAGACGTTGAAGAACGCGGAGGGCCTCATCTATAGCCGTCCCCAGTTTCGCCAGCTGGTCGTGGTGTTGGCAAAGTAGGTGTCCCTGTTCGCTGAACATCTGGGAGATGTCTTGATTCCCTGCTGCTTCCATTTGTCGAGGCATAATTCTGTAACAATGACGCTGGGAGTCAGGAAGCAGGTGCAGTGGGTGAGTTTAATAATAACGAACATAGAGCGATACAAAATAAGAGCACCGTCTGGACATGAACACAGAACCAATACTGCCTGGAGAGTAATGCTAGGGAGTGCTAGATAAAGGGGAAGTAATCAGGGAAGTGATGAAGTCCAAGTGAGCCTAATGATGAGGCTCCGGTGTGTATAACGAGGGTTGCCAGGTGTGCGTAATGAGTGGTTGCCTGAACCGGAGGTAGTATGACGGCGACATAGAGCAGACGTGACAATGTTTTATATACAGATCTCATATTACTATATTGAATCCTGATTTATTTTAATTTTACTATTGATATGTCTTTATAAAAAATGTTGTTTAATGTTACATTTGACTGTGTAAAACCTAGCAGTACTACTTATTTCTCTGAGAGTGAGGAGGATTTACAGAAAAAGAAAAACAAGATTATTTGTCTCTATGAAATGAAACCATCAAGGGATAGATTTTAAGCAAATACGTCTGTCAATGAACAACCCCATGCCATTATTAGATAGTGAAAAAACACACCAATCTCTTTCATCATTTCATTAAACAACAAAATGTAATTTACCAGCATTTATGAAAATGCCGTTTTGGAATGAAACACTACATATGTTCCTTACGATCTGTTGTTTGCTTTTGCGTGTACCCACCCACCAGCTTTGTTCAATAACAAGGAGAGAGAGAGAGAGAGAGAGAGAGAGAGAGAGAGAGAGAGAGAGAGAGAGAGAGAGAGAGAGAGAGAGAGAGAGAGAGAGAGAGAGAGAGAGAGAGAGAGGCTCAGTGTTGTCTTTCAAGGCAGGTCTGAACAGAGAAGTATAAATAAGGGTGTGTTGTTCTATGTGTTGCCTTGTTTACATCTCACTAAACAGGTATATGCTACCTGCTTGTAGGGGGTTCATTACCATTCAATATGTTGTTAAACTAGAAGACATTGGTAAGCAGGGTCTAGGCCTGTTTCTCAATTGTACAATATACATATTGCTGTCAGATAAGATACATGAAACAGTGGTTGAATTGAATTAAACTGAACAAATTCTGTTTACGTAAAATGTGTTGTTATGGCTAGTTAATGTGTAGTTACATGGCTTTGCATAAAGACCAGGGTTGGGGAGTAACGGATTACATGTAAAGGATTACAAAAAACACTAACTGCAATCCGTTACGTTACCAGCAAAAATATTGTAATCAGATTACAGACACTTTTGAAAAACTAGATGATTACTTCGAGGATTACTTTTAAATTCAGAAAGAATCTTTGCGGAAAAAAAATCTTTGACACTTCTCTATTTCCTCAATGACATTCAAATCAGCATKGAAAAAAGACACACATTTTGTTTGTTCCACCTGAGCGAGTCTGACCACAAGTCMGAGTATGACGACACACCAAATGTGTAGAAATAGGCTTTTGTAGGCTAAAGTCCAAGCTATATCTTCCAATGGTGTGACTGCTGTCGACATCCAAAGATTATCCAACTTGAATAAACGTTTGGAGGTAAGGATGACAGCAGTGATGTAGTACGGACATCACTTATTATTGATATCTACATAGCGTATTGATGTGAATCACACTGCTGCTCTCTCATTTAGCTATTTGTACCTGACGGATTGTGGTTGTTGTGGATGGCTGTTCACAAATAGAAAAGTGTATCTGAACCCAATAATGGTTCAAAAGCAATGACGAAGGCCGTGAGGCAGAAATGTAAAGCTTATTAAAGAGGAGTGATACTATCAAGAGCAGTGTGCAGGTTCCTTCTTTTCTCTCGTCTTATTCAACTGTTACCAGGCACCTGCAAAAAAAGATTGCTCAGATGTGCGAGTGCCTTTTGAATTTTGAACCCAGTAATGGTTGAATTCAAGAAGTTTAAGCTGCCTATCAATCATTGTTTTTGAAACCAGTGGACAGGCAGTGAAAAATGCGCTCTTGCAAAAGCTGCATAGCGCGGATCCCAGTTTATGGAATAAATGTGGGGCACATGCTCAAACTTTCACACTTTTGATAGACTTAAAGGGGCAATCTGTAGTTACTACATTCATTTTTGGACTTATAAATTATATACACTACCGTTCAAAAGTTTGGGGTCATTTAGAAATGTCCTTGTTTTTGAAAGAAAAGCAAAGTTTTTGCCAAGAAACTGAAGATCTCAAACAACACTGTGTAGTACTCCCTTCACAGAACAGCGCAAACTGGCTCTAACCAGAATAGAAAGAGGAGTGGGAGGCTCCCAGTGTACAACTAAGCAAGAGGACAAGTACATTAGAGTGTCTGGTTTGAGAAACAGACGCCTCACAAGTCCTCAACTGGCAGCTTCATTAAATAGTACCCGCAAAACACCAGTCTCAACGTCAACAGTGAAGAGGCGACTCCGGGATGCTGGCCTTCTAGGCAGAGTTGCAAAGAAAAATAAATATCTCAGACTGGCAAATAAAAATAAATGATTAAGATGGGCAAAAGAACAGAACTCTGCCTAGAACAGCAACTTGTCCAAGCCTCCCCATTTCTCCTTCACCCAAATCCAGATAGCCGATGTTCTGAAAGAGCTGCAAAATCTGGACCCCTACAAATCAGCCAGGCTAGACAATCTGGACCCTCTCTTTTGTTGGGGTCAATTTGGGGTCATGATAGGGGCTGCACCAAATGTTTGATGTATTATAATAATTGATTATGCTTATGTTGTATTAATAGAAGGGGAAGGGGTATAAGACCCCTCCCCCTCCACATTTATAGGGTTCTAGACTACAGATTAACAATATATATATTCATTATAAGGTTTAATATTGTTGCAGTGGACATTTACTGCTGAGCCTTTAGATAACACTGAAACTATCGTTTSTATAGCTGTGTATGCATGGGCTTGGTCTCAAGAGTAGAAGGTAATGACATATGCAGTGACATCACTAGGGCTGGACATCGGGCTTAATAAAATAACTTGGACCCTTTCCTATTTTGCAGAACTCAGGAGAGACATCAGTTGTATGTCTGATGTTTGATCTTTGACTTCTATCTACAGCTGTATTTTAATTAAAATTGTTATGATTTATAAGTGCACATTTTGAGTATTCCTTATTTGTTAAGTAAAAAACGGAGCACAGAAAAACGGAACCAACACTTTCTAAAATTATCCGCAGCAATTGTTGCAACCCCTATTACTAGCCTGTTCAACCTCTCTTTCATATTGTCTGAGATCCCCAAAGATYGGAATGCCCTCTTCAAAGGGGGAGACACTCTAGACCCAAACTGTTACAGACCTATATCTATCCTACCCTGCCTTTCTAAATTCTTCGAAAGCCAAGTTAACAAAAAGATCACCCGACCATTTCGAATCCCACCGTACCTTCTCCGCTATGCAATCTGGTTTCCGAGCTGGTCATGGGTGCACCTCAGCCACGCTCACGGTCCTAAACAATATCATAACCGCCATCGATAAGAGACAATACTGTGCAGCTGTATTCATCGACCTGGCCAAGGCTTTCGACTCGGTCAATCACCACATTCTTATCGGCAGACTCAAAAGCCTTGGTTTCTCAAATGACTGCCTCGCCTGGTTCACCCACTACTTCTCAGACAGAGTTCAATGTGTCAAATCGGAGGGCCTGTTGTCCGGACATCTGGCAGTCTCTATGGGTTGCCACAGGGTTCAATTCTCGGGCCGACTCTTTTCACTCTATACATCAATGACGTCGCTCTTGCTGCTGGTGATTCTCTGATCCACCTCTACGCAGACAACACCATTCTGTATACTTCTGGCCCTTCTTTGGTTAAGACTGTGTAAACTAACCTCCAGACGAGTTTTAATGCCATCCTTCCGTGGCCTCCAGCTGCTCTTAAATGCAAGTAGAACTAAATGCATGCTCTTCAACCGATCGCTGCCTGCACCTGCCCGCCCATCCAGCATCACTACTCTGGACGGTTCTGACTTAGAATATGTGGACAACTACAAATACCTAGGTGTCTGGTTAGATTGTAAACTCTCCTTCCAGACTCACATTAAGCATCTCCAAAATGAAATCTAGAATCGGCTTCCTATTTCGCAACAAAGCATCCTTCACTCATGCTGCCAAACATACCCTCGTAAAACGGACTATCCTACCGATCCTTGACTTCGGCAATGTAATTTACTAAATAGCCTCCAACACTCTACTCAGCAAATCGGATGCAGTCTAGCACAGTGCCATCCATTTTGTCACCAAAGTCCCATACTACACACCACTGCGACCTGTATGGTCTCGTTGGCTGGCCCTTGCTTCATGTTCGTCGCCAAACCCACTGTCCCCAGGTCATCTACAAGTCTTTGCTAGGTAAAGCCCCGCCTTATCGCAGCTCACTGGTCACCATAGCAGCACCCACTCATAGCACGCGCTCCAGCAGGTATATTTCACTGGTCACCCCCAAAGCGAGTTCCTCGTTTGGCCGCCTTTCCTTCCAGTTCTCTGCTGCCAATGACAGGAACGAATTGCAAAAATCACTGAAGCTGGAGACTCATATCTCCCTCTCTAACTTTAAGCACCAGCTGTCAGAGCAGATCACATATCACTGCACTTGTACATAGCCCATCTGTAAATAGCCCATCCAACTACCTCATCCCCATACTGTTATTTTAATTTTTTTTACTTCTTTTGCCTCCCAGTATCTCTACTTGCACATTCATCTTCTGCACATCTATCACTCCAGCGTTTAATTGCTAAATTGTAATTATTTCGCCACAATGGCCTATTTATTGCCTTACCTCCCTTATCTTACCTCATTTGCCCACACTGTATATAGACTTTTCTATTGTGTTATTGACTGTATGTTTGTTTATTCCATTTGTAACTCTGTGTTGTTGTTTGTGTCGCACTGCTTTGCTTTATCTTGGCCAGGTCGCAGTTGTAAATGAGAACTTGTTCTCAACTGGCCTACCTGGTGAAATAAAGGTGAAATAAAAAAATTAAATAGAAGGCCATCATCGGGAGTCGCCGCTTCACTGTTGACGTTGAGACTGGTGTTGTCCCAGCGTACACAGTGTTGTACCAGCTCTTCAGTTTCTTGGCAATTTCTCGCATGGAATAGCATTCATTTCTCAGAAAAAGAATAGACTGATGAGTTTCAGAAGAAAGTCTTTGTTTCTGGTCGTTTTGAGCCTGTAATCGAACCCACAAATGCTGATGCTCCAAATACTCAACTAGTCTAAAGAAGGCCAGTTTTATTGCTTCTTTATTCAGAACAACAGCTTTCAGCTGTGCTAACATAATTGCAAAAGGGTTTTCTAATGATCAATTAGTCTTTTAAAATTATAAACTCTGATTAGCTAACACAACATTCCATTGGAACACAGGAGTGATGGTTGCTGATAATGGGCCTCTGTACGCCTATGTAGATATTACATAAAAGAATCTTCCGTTTCCAGCTAGAATCGTCATTTACAACAATAACAATGTCTACACTGTATTTCTGATCAATTTGATGTTATTTTAATGGACAAAAAATGTGCTTTGGAATGCTTTTCCAACAGTCTTGAAGGAGTTCCCACATATGCTGAGCACTTGTTGGCTGCATTTCCTTCACTCTGCGGTGTGACTCATCCCAAACCATCTCAATTTGGGTTGAGGTCGTGGGATTGTGGAGGCCAGGTCATCTGATGCAGCACTCCATCACTCTCCTTCTTGGTAAAATACACAAACGATAGTCCCACTAAGCCCAAACCAGATGGGATGGCGTATCGCTGCAGAATGCTGTGGTATCCATGCTGGTTAAATGTGCCTTGAATTCCAGATAAATCACAGTGTCACCAGCAAAGCACCCCACACCATAACAACTCCTCCTCCATGCTTTACGGTGGAAAATACACATGTGGAGATCATCCGTTCACCCACACCGCCTCTCACAAAGACACGGCGGTTGTGACCAAAAATCTCCAATTTGGACTCCAGACCAAAGGACACATTTCTACCGGTCTAATGTCCATTGCTCATGTTTCGTGGCCCAAGCAAGTATTTTCTTCTTATTGGTGTCCTTTAGTAGCGGTTTCTTTGTAGCAATTCAACCATGAAGGCCTGATTCACACAGTCTCCTCTGAACAGTTGATGTTGAGATGTGTCTGTTACTTGACCTCTGTGAAGCATTTATTTGGGCTGCAATTTCTGAGGCTGGTAACTCTAATGAACTTATCCTCTGCAGCAGAGGTAACTCTGGGTCTTCCATTCCTGTGGCGTTCTTCATGAGAGCCAGTTTCATCATAGCGCTTGTGTCACGTTCCTGACCTTATTTCCCTTGTTTTGTATTTATTTAGTATGGTTAGGGCGTGAGTTGGGGTGGGTTGTCTATGTGTGTTTTTCTATGTTGGGGTTTTGTGTTCGGCCTGGTATGATTCTCAATCAGAGGCAGCTGTCTATCGTTGTCCCTGATTGAGAATCATACTTAGGCAGCCTGGGTTTCACATTTGGTTTGTGGGTGTTTGTTTCCTGTGTCAGTGTTTGTGCCACACGGGACTGTTACGGTTAGTTATTTTGTTATTTTGTATTGTATCTTGTTTTCGTGGATATTAAAATCATGGAAACTTACCACTCTGCATATTGGTCCTCCGATCCTTCTCGCCTCTCCTCGTCCGAAGAGGAGGAAGAGATAGACTGCCGTTACAGCTTGATGGTTTTTGCGACTGCACTTGAAGAAACTTTCAAAGTTCTTGAAATTTTCCGGATTGACTGACCTTCATGTCTTAAAGTAATGATAAACTGTCGTTTCTTTTTGCTTATTTGAGCTGTTCTTGCCATAATATGGACTTGTTTTTTTTACCAAATAGGTCTATCTTCTGTATACCTCTACCTTGTCACAATACAACTGATTGTCTCAAACGTATTAGGAACGAAATAAATTCCACAAATTAACTTTTAACAAAATGAACATTTGAAATGTTAATTGAAATATATTCCAGGTGACTACCTCATTAAGCTGGTGTAGAGAATGCCAAGAGTGTACAAAGCTGTCATCAAGGTAATGGGTGTCTATTTGAAGAATCTCAAATATAAAATATATTTTGATTTGTTTTTTGGTTACTACATGATTCCATATGTTATTTAATAGTTTTGATGTCTTCGCTATTATTATACAATGCAGAAAATAGTAAAAATAAAGAAAAACCCTTGAATAAGTAGGTGTTCTAAAACTTTTGCCCAGTAGTGTATATATATCCATTGATTCTTGAAGAATATAACTTGTAAATGCCTCATGAACTGTCACAGTCCATGAGAACCCAAAATATAAACTTGTTTTTTTCCAATGTTTGTAAAAAATTTAATTGTAAACAAACACTGTATAGCCTCATAACATGGTTAAAACAATAATTTTGATATCATGGATGGTCAGTCCTTAGCATCCATAGCTCTGTTTATATATCTGAGAGTTTTAACATTTCTCCATGCCCATCCCTCAGCTTTTAACAAAAATAGGCGGGCAAGGGTTTTGTTATTGTTTCTGTTTCATCTGTGGATTTGCCCTTTAAACAGCTGCATATTATCAAGTTGTCAAAGTGTCACCAACAATAAGGTAAACAATAGGCCTAAAGCAAATGCAGCATATGGCATTCATTTTCCACATGTAAATAGCACTTTTCAGTAGTGCTCAAAGCATGCCATTCCATGAGCGCATCATTTATTTTTAGTCCTTAGTTTTTGGTTAATCTATACTTCCATATTTGGCAATTTGCCTAATCTGGGCTGCCGAGTGGCGCAGCGGTCTAAGGCACTGCATCTCAGTGCTAGAGGAATCACTACAGATTCAGGTTCAATTCCAGGTTGTTTCACAACGGGCTGTGATTGGGAGTCAGATAGGGCGGTGCACAATTATCCCAGCGTTGTCCGGGGTAGGCCGTCATTGTAAATAAGAATTACTTCTTAACTGACTTGCCTAGTTAAACAAAGGTTAAATAACAAAAAATATATATATATTTCCAAGTCCTATTCTTGAATATCAAGGGGTATAACATTTATTGGAATGACTGGAATTCTGATAGACTTTGGTTTTTAATGTAAAGAGATAATTTAATCCTATTATTAGATGTAGTAGAAAGCGGTGGGTTAGAAGAAGCCTACATAACCAACCCATAAAGTTACATTTACCATCCAAATATGGCCAACTATGTAAACTTTAACATTGATTTATTCTGAAATAGATGTTGTTCAATTGGTAACATACATTTTTGTCTTCTTCTAATGCCTCTTAAATGGACAGTAATCTGAAAGTAAGTGAATGTAATCAGATTACGCTACTG
Source organism: Salvelinus sp. IW2-2015 (assembly GCF_002910315.2). Taxonomy (NCBI): domain Eukaryota; kingdom Metazoa; phylum Chordata; class Actinopteri; order Salmoniformes; family Salmonidae; genus Salvelinus; species Salvelinus sp. IW2-2015. The sequence goes on along the minus strand of NC_036859.1, from coordinate 7,206,430 downwards.
AGTTTGGTTAATCCCAAAATTACGTTACTGATTATAATTTTGGACAGGTAACTAGTAACTGTAACGGATTACATTTAGAAAGTACAACGGCAAGAAGAAGAATGTGAACCCTTTGGAATTACCTGGATTTCTGCATAAATTGGACTTAACATTTGATCTGACCTTCACAACAATAGACACACATAGTGTGCTTAAACTAATAACACACAAATTACTGCATTGTTCTTGTCTATATTGAATACATAATTTAAACTTTTACAGTGTAGATTGGAAAAAGTATGTGAACCCCTAGGCTAATGACTTCTCCAAAAGCTAATTGGAGTCAGGAGTCAGCTAACCTGGAGTCCAATCAATGAGACGAGATTGGAGATGTTGGTTAGAGCTGCCTTGTCCTATAAAAAACATTCACAACATTTGAGTTTGCTATTCACAAGAAGTATTGCCTGATGTGAACCATGCCTCGAACAAAAGAGATCTCAGAAGACCTAAGAATAAGAATTGTTGACTTGCATAAAGCTGGAAAGGGTCACAAAAGTATCTCTAAAAGCCTTCATCAGTCCATGGTAGGACAAATTGTCTATAAATGGAGAAAGTTCAGCACTGTTGCTACTCTCCCTAGGAGTGGCCGTCCTGCAAAGATGACTGCAAGAACACAGCACAGAATGCTCAATGAGGTTAAGAAGAATCCTAGAGTGTCAGCTAAAGACTTACAGAAATCTCTGTAACATGCTACATCTCTGTTGACGAGTCTAAGATGCGTAAAACACTAAACGAGAATGGTGTTCATGGGAGGACACCACGGAAGAAGCCACTGCTGTCCAAAAAAAACATTGCTGCATGTCTGAAGTTTGCAAAAGTGCACCTGGATGTTCCATAGCGCTACTGGCAAAATATTCTGTGGACAGATTAAATTACAGTTGAGTTGTTTGTGTTTTAGGCTGGGTTTCTGTACAGCACTTTGAGATATCAGCTGATGTACGAAGGGCTATATAAATACATTTGATTTGATTTGGAAGGAACACACAACACTATGTGTGGAGAAAAAAATGCACAGCACACCAACATTGAAACCTCATTCCAACTATAAAGTATGGTGGAAAGAGCATCATGGTTTGGGGCTGCTTTGCTGCCTCAGGGCCTGGACAGCTTGCTATCATCAACGGAAAAATGAATTCCCACGTTTATTAAGACGTTTTGCAGGAGAATGTTAGGCTATCTGTACGCCAATTGGAGCTCAACCGAAGGTGGGTGACGCAACAGGGCAACGACCCAAAACACAGAAGTAAATCAACAACAGAATGGCTTCAACAGAAGAAAATACGCCTTCTGGAGTGGCCCAGTCAGAGTCCTGACCTCAACCCGATTGAGATGCTGTGGCATGACCTCAAGTGAGCAGTTCACACCACACATCCCAATAATATTGCTGAACTTAAACAGTTTTGTAAAGAGGAACGGTCAAGATTTCCTCTTGACCATTGTGCAGGTCTGATCCGCAACTACAGAAAACGTTTGGTTGAGGTTATTGCTGCCAAAGGAGGATCAACCAGTTAATAAATCCAATGGTTCACATACTTTTTCCACCCTGCACTGTGAATGTTTACACGGTGTGTTCAATAAAGACATGAAAACATATAACTGTTTGTGTGTTATTAGTTTACAGTTTTTTCCAACTGCTTACACACTAAATCTTTTCATGTCACATGATTTTTGAAACCTCTCACTCAAAGTGCAAAACTACACACCAAATATCCAAAACCATAAGCTATTTCTCAGCCTTTGACTCAGTTGTCAATTGCATAAAACACTTCTCTACCTAAAACACAAAAATCTAACAGGAAGTGACTTGCTTTCCTTTTCCAAACACAACCAATCAAAATGCTACACTTATTCACCAGGTCACACACACACTCCTCACATGTGCAAACACTAATAGCTTAACTGATCACTAACCAATCACTGCTTTACAGTAGTATAGGCCTATAAATAGGTCAAAGGTCAGAATACCTGTTTTGAACAATGGATGCCAACAATGGACAGAGAGCAAGAGGAGTAGGAGGGAGAGGAAGAGGAAGAAGAGGACGAGGGCAAAGAAGAGAAGGAAGGAGAGCCATCTCTGATGAGATTAGGGCAACACTTGTTGATCATGTGATCAACCACGGTTTGACCATGAGAGAGGCTGGACTGAGAGTCCAGCCCAACTTGAGTCGATTTACAGTGGCGTCCATAATTCGAACCTTCAGAAATGAGAACAGGTATGCAACTATCTAATGACTATTTTAGCATTACAGTAATGTACTGTAAAATATGTATGACTGCATAGTATTGCATAAACATTTGTAACTCTAAGCCTTCCATTTACTGCACTGCATTGAATGAATGAGGTTGGTTATCATGCTGTACTACATTTTTTTGTACATTGTTTACAGTTCCTATGCTGAAGACATACTGTGTTTGAATTCTGTACAGAGTGGAAATGCAAAGACATCATGGAGGACGAGGACGCTTGTTAACAGATGTACAAGAGACTGCAATTATAAATATGGTTTTGGCCAACAATGCAATTAGGATTCGAGAGATAAGAGAGCATATCTTGAATAATGACACCATATTTAACAACATCAATGCTGTAAGCCTGTCGACCATACAACGCATCCTCCAACGGCACCGAGTGACGATGAAACAACTTTACAAGGTGCCATTTGAGAGAAACTCTGACAGAGTCAAGAATATGCGACATGACTTTGTAGAGGTATGTATGCAACACTACTTCCAGTACTTCAGACATACCATATTTACTCATCTGTATATCCTTTTGTCTGTTACAGAGAGTATTGGAGCTGGATGGCCCATGTTAATTCGCCATTGAATTTATTTATTGGATGAGGTGGCCTCAACGTCACCAAAAACCAGGCGCCGCGGAAAGAAAATGTAATAGTACAGAGGCAATTCCAATTCCCTGGACAGCGTGGGTAATATAACTATGTGTGCTGCCCATCACCAAACGGGTCCTCCACACAATGCCACACCTGCCAATGCTCACTTTTTGGATGCAATTACACAATGCTTGGTCCCTAATCCAATCAGGACCTGCTGAATGTTTGGTTTTATGACAAGTGTTGTTACCGGGCTGTTCTTGTCCAAAACTGTTTGCCACCATCCCACAATTTGTATGTACTACCCCCATATTCACCTTTCAAATCCCATTAGAAATCTTCTCAGCCTGGCGCTGGGAAAGTGTTATGACGCCAAACCCCTATGGCCCGCATGGCCGGCTCTCCAGGCAGATGGAGACGCATGTGGGCATAGAGGTTACCTCTGTCCAAGGTTGATACGCCATGCAGAGATACTCCCTCGATGTTTGCAAGAGAAAACGTATCTTTTGACATGTGACAAGTATTGCCAACCCAGGCCGAGAAAGAGATGAAGCGTACGTTTAAGCACGGTTGACTCCCCCCGCCCCCCCCCACCAATTCCTGGCTCCCCCCCGGGAGCCCCACCAACACACAATTGTGTTCTTTACGTATTCTAAAGAATATACGTTGGTATACATACTTGTTAGGTTTTTTTTATCTACTGTATACAACAGTATGTTTGGCCTAATAAAATTTTCTGTTACATTGCATTGGTGAACATTTAACAGTTCCTACTTCTTTACCCCCTCAGCAGATTACCTTCACTGTAAAACATTGTATTGAAATGAATAGTAAGCCTATGAAAGACCACAATAAGCTTTAGACTTAGAACAACAGGGTTTACATGGTATATCCAAAAATGTACTATTATGAAAGCAGTGTTTGCCATTTGATGCAAATGCTTCATTCTGACATGTGTTTATGGCATTTTGAATGCAGTGTTACATTTTGAAGGAGATGTGAGGCATTTTGCATTTTGTGTGTGCAGTTTGGGGAATTGTGTGTAGAGTTTTGAAAAAGGAGACAGTTTTGAAAACGTGTGTAAGCAGTTGGAAAAAACTGTAAACGGTTTTGTAAAGGGGAATGGTCAAAATTTCCTCTTGACCATTGTGCAGGTCTAATCCGCAACTACAGAAAACATTTGGTTGAGGTTATTGCTGCCAAAGGAGGATCAACCAGTTATTAAATCCAAGGGTTCACATACTTTTCCCACCCTGCACTGTGAATGGTTACACGGTGTGTTCAATAAAGACATGAAAACGTATAACTGTTTGTGTGTTATTAGTTTAAGCAGACTGTGTTTGTCTATTGTTGTGACCTAGATGATTATCAGATCAAATGTTATGACCAATTTATGCAGAAATCAAGGAATTTCCAAAAGTGTTCACATACTTTTTCTTGCCACTGTAACCTACCCAACCCTGATAAAGACAATGCCAATTTATGTAGCTGTATTGTATATGTGCAGCTTGAAGGGTGAAAGCGACCATAATAGTAACGATTCGTGTGGAATAAGAATTAAGCAATCACTGCAAGGCCTTTGGCTTGAATGGGTTAGCACAATGCCAGCTCTCCAGTCCAAGGATCAAAACATTGTCCTTTGTCATAATGTTTGCAATATAAACTACTTTCAGGAGAGTGGCTATGTAGGGACACTGTGTTCTTTCCACTGACAAACTGTGTGTGTGTGTGATTTCTGAGAGTTTGTGTTTCTATTGAGCTCAGACTGAACTCAACCCCATCCATCTGATAAATATTTATCATGGAACACTGTCTCTGAGGAAAGAGAGAGAAATTGAGGAAAGAGAAGAGGGAGATAGGATGGAAGAGGAGAGGATGAAAGGAAAGACAGAAAGGATCATGATGACAGGGATGAATAAGAGAAGAGGTTTGAATAATGAAAGAGGAGGAAAAGGAAGAGAGGGATAGGAAGAAGGCAGAGAAGAGGTGGAAGAAGAGAAGAAGGAGACGGAGATGGGGAGGTACAATAAGAAGCAGTAGCGGTGCACGGGTAAAATCACTGGGGAAACCAATCCAGAAAAAAAGCATATTACAACCTATGTGTTGTGATCATTGTGTTGTTTGCTCTGTAACAAAAACCAGCAACTGTAATCTATTACATTACCAGCAAAAATATTGTAGTCAGATTACAGATACTTTTGAAAAACTAGATGATTACATCGAGGATTACTTTTACATTCAKAAAAGGGTGTTTTTGCGAGAGAAAAAGATCGTTGACACTTCTCTGTTTTCTCAATGACATTCAAATCAGCATTGAAAAAAAGGTGCAAATTTATGTTTGTTCCACCTGAACGAGTCTGACCACAAGTCAGAGACCACTATGATGACACACCAAATGTGTTTGATGGATCGCGGGAACAGAGCAGGAATAGGCTTTTGTAGGCTACAGTCCAAACTATGTCTTCCAATAGTGCGACTGCTGTCGGCATCCAAAGATTATCCAACTTGAATAAACGCTTGGAGGTAAGGATGACAGCAGTGATGTAGTACGGACATCACTTATTATTGATATCTACATGGCGCATTGATGTGAATCACACTGCTGCTCTCTCATTTAGCTATTTGTACCTTACGGATTGTGGTTGTTGTGGATGGCTGTTCACAAATCTAAGTGTATTTGAACCCAATAAAGGTTGAATTCAAGGAGTTTAAGCTGCCTATCAATCATTGTTTTTGAAACCAGTGGACAGCCAGTGAAAAATGCGCTCTTGCAACAGCTGCATAGTGCAGATCCCAGCCTATAGAATAAAAGTGTGGCTTTCATTGCTCAATCATGCTGATAAATAAAAKAATCCATAGGCCTACTGGACACATGCTCAAACTTGTAGACGTTTGATAGACTTAAAGTGGCAATCTGTAGTTGCTACATCCATTTTTGGATATCCATTGAATCCTGAACAATAGAACTTATAAATTGCCTCATGAGTTTAGTTCAACTGTCACACTTCATGAGAACTCAAAATATCAACTTGTTTTACTCCAATGTTTGTAAACATTGTAAATGTAAACACACACGGTATAGCCTCATAACATGGTTAAAACAATAATTTTGTTATCATGGATGGTCAGTCCTTGCATCCATAGCTCTCTCTCTCTATTAGTCTTGAGAGTAGTTACATTCCTCCAGGCCCATCCCTCAGCTTTTTACCGATACAGAGGCGGGGCAACCATTTTGTTATTGTTTCATCTGTGGATTTGCCCTTTAAACAGCTGCATATTATCAAGATATCAAAGTGTCATCAACAAAAAAGGTAAACAATAGGCCTATAGCAAATGCAGCATATGGCATTCATTTTCCACATGTAAATAACACTTTTCAGTAGTGCTCAAAACATGCCATTCCATGAGCGCAGCATTTATTTTTCAACTCAAATCAATGAGCCCAATCAGTCCTCCATGACAACACAATCATAAACAACAGAGTAAGGCTGGATAATAAGTCCTTAGTTTTGGGGTTATGGTCAGGTAAAACAATTTGCCTAATCTATACTACCATATTTCCAAGTCCTATTCTTGAAGATCAAGGGGTATAACATTTATTGGAATGACTGGAATTCTGATAGACTTTGGTTTTAATGTAAAGAGATAATTTAATCGTATTATTAGATGTAGTAGAAAGCAATGGGTTAGAAGAAGCCTACATAACCAACACATAAAGTTACATTTAACATCCATATATGGTCAGCTATGTAAACTTTAACATTGATTTATCCTGCAACAGATGTCGTTCAATTGGTAACATACATTTTTGTCTTCTTCTAATGCCTCTTAAGGGGAAAGTAATCTATAAGTAAGTGAATGTAATCAGATTACGCTACTGAGTTTGGGTAATCCCAAAATGATGTTACTGAATACAGTTTTGGACAGGTAACTARTAACTGTAACGGATTACATTTAGAAAGTAACCTACCCAAACCTGCATGAAACAAACAGTTACATGACCTACAGCATGGTCAAGAAGCAAAGAAAACAGGAGCTGCCTGCACTATTCTAGCACCATTTCAACTTCAAAATTTCAACATCATCTAATCACCTCTGCTTAGTCTAATACAGTGACAACTAAAAGATACCAAAAAAAGTCCAATCAACTCAAGCTAAATATGACATGGCTCTCCATGGTTCTGATTTCTGTGTGTGTGTTGGGTGTGTGTGTGTGTGTGTGTGTGTGTGTGTGTGTGTGTGTGTGTGTGTGTGTGTGTGTGTGTGTGTGTGTTGTGTGTGTGTGTGCGTTGCGTGCGTGCGTGCGTGCGTGCGTGCCTGCGTGCGGTGCGTGCGTGCGTGCGTGCGTGCGTGCGTGCGTGCGTGCGAGTGTGTGTTGTGTGTGTTGTGTGTGGGTGTGTGTGGGTGTGTGTGTGTGTGTGTGTGTGTGTGTGTGTGTGTGTTGTGTGTGTGTGTGTGTGTGTCGTGTGTGCGTGCGTGCAAGTAGAAAAAACATGTTGACTCACCCTACTTGTAGAGAAATGCCAATGCCATCCTCTTTCATAATGCCTAAATGGTTTATGACTCAATTTAGCTAGCTAGCCACTGGAGGACGACAACACAACAAGATGCAACAATTTAAAAAACTTTTATCAATAATGAGATTTGGCTTGTGATGTGATTGGTCTGAAGCCAAATCCAAACTGTCTTCCCTCGACGCAATCCTGTCTCAAAGTTCAACGGACAATTCCTTCGACCTCATGGCTTGGTTTTTGCGCTGACATACAATGTCAACTGTGGGACCTTGCATAGACAGGTGTGTGCCTTTCCAAATCATGTCCAATCAATTGAATTTACTACAGTGGACTCCAGTCATGCTGTGAAAACATCTCAAGGATGATCAATGGAAACAGGATGCACCTGAGTCCAAATTTGAGTTCCATAGCAAATGGTCTGAATACTTATGTAAATAAGATATTTCCGGGATTTTTGCAAGGAAAATCAACAAATCTTTTTTGCTTTGTATTTTGGATATTGTGCGTAGTAGATTGATGAGGGGGAAATAATTTAATCCATTTTAGAATAAAGCTGTAACGTAACACAATTTGGAAATGCTTTCCCTGGTGAGATTCATTCAACCTCTTGCGAATTAAAGAAATGTATGAAACGAAAGAGAAAATATTTTGTATGTCTTTTGTTTTTTCTTGGTAAACTCCTTGGCAGCCATGAATACAAGCCACTGGCTTTTAATTTTTAGTTGTCCTAGGCTACCTGGCTAAAATACTTCCTTGCTAGCCTAACTTCCTTTCATGGGCAACGATGCGAAAGGCCAGCTAGTTAACATTAGCATACTACAGAGAGTGCACTTCAACATTTCAAAATTGTCCAAGTTCAACTTTTCCCCCGATGCCTTGAGATGGATGAGATCATACCTTGAAGGCAGAACTCAGTGTGTCAGAGTGAGCAATGAGCTGTCGCCCACTCTTAGCTATGATGTGGGCGTGCCCCAAGGGTCAATACTGGCCCCTCCTGTTCAGCCTGTGCATTAATGATCTGCCTTCTGTCTGTACTGGGTCTGAAGTTCAAATGTATGCAGATGATACAGTGATATATGTGCATGCAAAGAGCAAACAACAAGCTGCACAAGAACTCACTACTGTAATGGTCCAGGTTACAAATTGGCTCAGTGACTCGTGTTTGCATCTCAATGTGAAAAAAACTGTTTGCATGTTCTTCACAAAGAGGCAACAGATGCTACTGAGCAGATGTCTATGTGTCAGGGAGAAGCTCCAGGTGGTATCTGATTTTAAGTACCTTGGCATCATACTTGATTCCAACCTCTCTTTTAAAAAGCATGTGAAAAAGGTAATTCAGATAACCAAATTCAACCTAGCTAATTTCCGATTTATACGAAATTGTTTGACTACAGAGGTAGCAAAAATGTACTTCCAATCTATGATACTCCCCCACTTAACATAACTGCTTTGACTAGTTGGGCCAAGCTTGTTACAACATTAAAACCTATTCAGTCTGTCTACAAACAGGCTCTCAAAGTGCTTGATAGGAAGCCCAATAGCCATCATCACTGTTACATCCTCAGAAAGCATGAGCTCCTGAGTTGGGAAAATCTTGTGCAATACACCGACGCATGTCTTGTATTCAAGATCCTAAATRGCCTGGCTCCCCCTCCACTCAGTATTTTTGTTAAACAGAAAACCCAAACATATGGCAGCAGATCCACAAGGTCTGCCATGAGAGGTGACTGTATAGTTCCCTTAAGGAAAAGCACCTTTAGTAAATCCACTATCTCTGTGAGAGCTTCCCATGTCTGGAATAGACTGCCATCAGACACACATAACTGCACCACATATCACACTTTCACAAAATGCATGAAGACATGGCTAAAGGTCAATCAGATTTGTGAACATAATAACTAGCTGTGTATTGCCGCTTTCCATGTTGTCTGTTGTCTGTAGCTTGTGAGGTGTGGAAACACTTTGTTGCTTTTATGAATGTTGTCTTACTGCTTTTTGTTCTATGTTGCTCTGTCTGTATGCTATGTCTTGCTTGTCCTATGTTGCTCTGTTTGTATGCTAGGTCTTGCTTGTCCTATGTTGCTCTGCGTGTGCTCACTGCTCAATGATTGTTTATATTGTAATTGTTTTTAATAACCTGCCCAGGGACTGCGGTTGAAAATTAGCCGGCTGGCTAAAACCGGCACTTTTACTGAAACGTTGATTAATGTGCACTGTCCCTGTAAAAATAAAATAAACTCACCTCACTGCTTCGTTCGCTCAGATGCTTTCTCCAGTGAAATACACTTGAAGTCGGAAGTTTACATACACTTAGATAGGAGTCATTAAAACTCGCTTTTCAATCACTCCACATATTTCTTGTTAACAAACTATAGTTTTGGCAAGTTGGTTAGGACATCTACTTTGTGCATGACACAAGTCATTTTTCCAACAATTGTTTACAGACAGATGATTTCACTTATCGCTTATCGCACCATATCACAAATTCAGTGGGGTCCGAAGTTGACATACACTAAGTTGACTGTGCCTTTAAACAGCTTGGAAAATTCCCGAAAAGGATGTCATGGCTTTATAAGCTTCTGATAGGCTAATTGACATCATTTGAGTCAATTGGGAGGTGTAACCTGTGGATGTATTTCAAGGCCTACCTTCAAACTCAGTGCCTCTTTGCTTGACATCATGGGAAAATAAAGACAATCAGCCAAGACCTCAGAATAAAAAATTGTAGACCCCACAAGTCTGGCTTCTCATCCTTGGGAGCAATTTACAAACGCCTGATGGTACCACGTTCATCTGTACAAACAATAGTATGCAAGTATAAACACCATGGGACCACGCAGCCGCCATACCGCTCAGGAGGAGACGCGTTCTGTCTCCTAGAGATGAACATACTTTGGTGCGAAAAGTGCAAATCAATCCCAGAACAACAGCAAAGGACCTTGTGAATATGCTGGAGGAAACAGGTACAAAAGTATCTATATCCACTGTAAAACGAGTCCTATATCGACATAACCTGAAAGGCCGCTCTGCAAGGAAGAAGCCACTGCTCCACAGCCGCCATAAAAAGCCAGACTACGGTTTGCAACTGCACATGGGGACAAAGATTGCCTTTTGGAGAAATGTCCTCTGGTCTCATGAAACAGAAAAAATAACTGCTTGGCCATAATAACCATCATTATGTTTGGAGGAAAAAGGGGAGACTTGCAAGCGAAAGAACACCATCCCAACCGTGAAGCATGGGGTGGCAGCATCATGTTGTGGGGGTGCTTTGCTGCAGGAGGGACTGGTGCACTTCACAAAATAGATGGCATCATGAGGGAGGAAAATTATGTGGATATATTGAGAAACACAAGACATCAGTCAGGAGGTTAAAGCTTGGTCGCAAATGGGTCTTCCAAATGGACAATGACCCACAGCATACTTCCAAAGTTGTGGCAAAATGGCTTAAGGACAACAAAGTCAAGGTATTGGAGTGGATCAAACAAGCCCTGACCTCAATATATATAGAAAATTTGTGGGCAGACTGAAAAGTGTGTGCGAGCAAGGAGGCCTACAAACCTGACTCAGTTACATCAGCTCTGTCAGGAGGAATGGGCCAAAATTCACCCAACTTATTGTGGGAAGCTTGTGGAAGGCTACCCAAAATGTTTGACCCAAGTTAAACAATTTAAAGGCAATGGTACCAAATACAAATTGAGTGGTATGTAAACTTCTGACCCACTGAGAATGTGATGAAAGAAACAAAAGCATAAATAAATCATCCTCTCACTATTATTCAGGCATTTCACCATTCTTAAAATAAGTGGTGATCCTAACTGACCTAAGACAGGGAATTTTACTAAGATTAAATGTCAGGAATTGTGAAAAACGAGTTTAAATGTATTTGGCTAAGGTGTATGTAACAGCTGTCCTCGCTGACAGAAGGTGAGGACCAAAACGCAGAGTGGTTAGTGTTCATTATTTAATGAAAGTCAACAAAACACTTCAAACTAACAAAACAACCAACAACCGTGACAAAACCGAAACAGTCCTGTGTGGCACAAAACCTGACACAGGAACAAACACCCACAAAACACACGTGAAACCCCGGCTGCCTTAGTATGATTCTCAATCAGGGACAACGATTGACAGCTGCCTCTGATTGAGAATCATACCAGGCCGAACACAAAATCCCAACATAGAAAATCACACATAGACAAACCCACCCAACTCACGCCCTGACCAACTAAATAAATACAAGACAAAAGAAAACAGGTCAGGAACGTGACAGTGTATGTAAACTTCCGGCTTCAACTGTATATTCAGCCTCTTGCAAATTGAAGGAAATGTAAGAAACACAGAGGTTATTTGTTTATTTTTTTCATGGKCAATTTTTGTGGGGAAGCCTGGTTTCCCTTGGCATCCATGAATACATTCCACTGGGAAGAAGAGAAGTAGAAGTAGAGCAGGTAGATGAACGAGAGGAAATTGTTTTCTGTGCTAGCTGACACACTGACCTAGTGGCACAGCGAGTTTTACCCGGGCCAGATTACAGCCCCACAGCAGAGGGAGCGAGGGATTAGAGGGTTTCTGAAAGAGGGATTACAGAATGAGAGAGAAGTGGGAGAGGGRTTACACCCCCATGGACGACAGGATCCTGACATATTCTCTGTGGAAATAGTAGTCACCAGTCCTAGTCCTGATAGGCCATTGTCAACGCAAGATTTCATTCCTGATTTTAAACTGATCAAWCTCTCTCTTTTCTTTCTCTATACAGTATCTCGCTACACATCACTTATTCATGAATGTAATCTTTGTTTTCCCTGTGTATGTCTGTCAGTCCGTCTGTCGCTCTGTCTGTCTGCCAAATACATCTCCATCTGTTCTGTTTGGCTTGTTTCACAGCTGCTGACAACCTTCAAAATAACACTCCTGCCCTCTCTCTCTCTTTCTGTCCTTCTCTCTCTTTCTCTCTTTTCACTCTCTTTGCATTTTTTCTCTGTGTATTTCAATTAAATTACATTTAAGGCACATATGTTTACCTTGCCAAAGCAAGTGAAATAGATMATCAACAAAGTGAAWTAAACAATAAAAAATGTACAGTAAACATTCACTCACAAAAGTTCCAAAATAATAAAGATATTTCAAATGTCATATTATGTCTATATACAGTGTAATGATGTGCAAATAGTTAAAGTACAAAAGGGAAAATAAATCAACATAAATATGGGTTGTATTTACAATGGTGTTTATTCTTCACTGGTTGCCCTTTTCTTGTGGCAACAGGTCACAAATCTTACTGCTGTGATTGCGCACTGTGGTATTTCACCCAATATATATAGGAGTTTATCAAAATTTGGTTTGTTTTCGAATTCTTTGTGGGTCTGTGTAATTTGAGGTAAATATGTGTCTCTAAAATRGTCATACATTTGGCAGGAAGTTAGGAAGTGCAGCTCAGTTTCCACCTCATTTTATGGGCAGTGTGCACATAGCCTGTCTTCTTTTGAGAGCYAGATCTGCCTTCGGTGGCCTTTCTCAATAGCAAGGCTATGCTCACTGAGTCTATAMATAGTCAAAGATTTCCTTWATTTTTGRTCAGTCACAGTGGTCAGGTATTCTGCCACTGTGTGCTCTCTGTTTAGGGCCAAATAGCATTCTAGTTTGCTCTTGGTTTTTTTGTAAATTCTTTCCAATATGTCAAGTAATTATCTTTTTGTTTTCTCATGATTTGGTTGGGTCTAATTGTGTTGCTGTCCTGSGGCTCTGCGGGGTCTGTTTGTGTTTGTGAACAGAGCCCCGGGACCAGCTTGCTTAGGGGGCTCTTTTCTAGGTTAATTTCTTTGTAGGTGATGGCTTTGTTATGAAAGGTTTGGGAATCACTTCCTTTTAGGTGGTTGTAGAATTTAATGTCTYTTTTCTGGATTTTGATAATTAGCGGGTATCGGCCTAATTCTGCTCTGCATGCATTATTTKGTGTTTTACGTTGTACACAGAGGATATTTTTGCAGAATTATGCATGCAGAGTCTTAATTTGGTGTTTGTCCCATTTTGTGAATTCTTGGTTGGTGAGCGGACCCCAGACCTCACAACCATAAAGGGCAATGGGTTCTATAACTGATTCAAGTATTTTTTATCCAGATCCTAATTGGTATGTTGAATTGTATGTTCTTTTGAATGGCATAGACGGCCCTTCTTGCCTTTTCTCTCTGATCGTTCACAGCTTTGTGGAAGTTACCTGTGGCGCTGATGTTTTTTGTGTGCTCTAKGGCAATGGTGTCTAGATGGAATTTGTATTTGTGGTCCTGGCAACTGGACCTTTTTTGGAACATCATTATTTTTGACTTACTGAGATTGACTGTCAGGACCCAGGTCTGACAGACTCTGTGCATAAGATCTAGGTGCTGCTGTAGGCCCTCCTTGGTTGGGGACAGAAGCACCAGATCAGCAAACAGTAGACATTTTACTTCAGATTCTAGTCGGGTGAGGCCGGGTGCTGCAGGCTGTTCTGGTGCCCTCGCCAATTCGTTTATATATATGTTGAAGAGGGGTGGGGCTTATGATGCATCCCTGTCTGACCCCCACGGCCCTGTGGAAAGAAATGTGTGTTTTTTGCCAATTTTAACCACACACTTGTTGTTTGTGTACATTGATTTTATAATGCAGTATGTTTTTCCACTAACACCACTTTCCATCAATTTGTATAGCAGACCCGCATGCCAAATTGAGTCAAAAGCTTTTTTGAAATCAACAAAGCATGAGAAGACTTTGTTTTGGTTTGTTTGTTTGTCACTTAGGGTATGCAGGGTTTTCTCTCTCTCGCTCTCCTTGTCAACAGACTAGAGTAACATATTTGCATGCATGTCTCCCAGCTATGTTGGAGTCCTCCCTCTCCTTCCCTCCCTTTCTCCCTTTCTCCCTCCATCCTCTCCCCACTAGCCTGTTCTGTAGTTATGTAAGTCTTCAGGTCAGAGTGTCACCCTGGTTGTCAAGGGAGACAGAAAACAGAGTGGCTATGGAAGAGGGACATGAGAGAAGAGAGAGAGAGGGAGGATAGAGAGAAAGGATATAGATGAGAGAAAGAAAAGAGAGATTTATGATTATACTATAATTATGTATTATCAGTCATTTAAATAAATTAAAGGGAGAAGGAAGACAGATGAGGCATATGTAACGGATGTGAAATGGCTAGCTAGTTAGCGGTAGTGCGCGCTAATAGCGTTTCAATCGGTTATGTCACTCGCTTTGAGACTTGAAGTAGTAGTTCCCCTTGCTCTGCAAGGGCCGCGGCTTTTGTGGGGCGATGGGTAACGATGCTTCGTGGGTGACTGTTGTTGATGTGTGCAGAGGGTCCCTGGTTCGCGCCCGGGTATGGGCGAGGGGACGGACTAAAGTTATACTGTTACATTGATGCTGTTGACCCGGATCACTGGTTGCTGCGGAAAAGGAGGAGGTTGAAAGGGGGGTGAGTGTAACGGATGTGAAATGGCTAGCTAGTTAGCGGTAATGCGCGCTAATAGCGTTTCAATCGGTTACGTCACTCGCTTTGAGACTTGAAGTAGTAGTTCCCCTTGCTCTGCAAGGGCCGCGGCCTTTGTGGAGCGATGGGTAACGACGCTTCGTGGGTGACTGTTGTTGATGTGTGCAGAGGGTCCCTGGTTCGTGCCCGTGACGGGGCAAGGGAACAGTCTAAAGTTAAACTGTTACACATAGACAGGTTGGTTGTTTAGCAACAAAACTAACCCATGCTCAACTATGGAGAAAAACAGATGGGGTTGGCTTAGATTGTTGACAACATGTAAACTATATTTCCTCTCCAAATGTTTATTGAAAACATAAATACATTTGCACAATGAGCACTTCTTGTCTCTCAAATATATCGTTACAGTTGTTGGTTAGATAGCTAGTACATTTTTGCCATATTAGCATAGACTTGACAGTCAAAACACCTCAAAACAAGACATGTTATCAATAACAAGATATGACGATATTGAGTGGTGTGTGGCTTCGGGCTCCACTCACTCCAGTGTCGCTCCACAAACCTATTGCGCAATCTGCCTTCTCCCGGTTTCATAACTAAACTGCCAGAGCCTTGCATGACAAAGCACAACCCCCAAACAGCTCTCACACAGGAGAACTTCCCTGTGAATGGCATGAATCAGAAGTAATCATTAGTAATAATTGTAACACAAAGCTCAGAGTTTTTATTATCATAATGCCCATTGTTCTTAGATATGGCCTATCCACCTCAACACAAAGTGCATGAGAAAAAGGGTGTAATAGCCCATAGTGTTATGTCCATGCCTTGCAAAAAATCTTGATTTGTGAAAAACGACAAAAAAAACGATATTTTCAAACCCACGTTACTCTAAATGAGAGTTAAAGCGGTAATTGTTGTTTGTTATTGCCAGTAGATCTGATTTCCCTTAAAACTCGATCCCGCGTACGCGCGGCCGCGAAGACTCGAAGAGGATCTATGTGGAGTGTGAGATCATATGAGAGTCCAGTCCACGCGTCGAAAAGTAGGTTAGCAGGGTAGACAGAGTGAAAGGAAGTCAGAACGAAAAAGGGGAGTTCGAGTATTGGGACCTTGCTTGCAAGCTAAACCACSGTGGGAGCATTTTGTAAAAAGTTACCGAAATAGTGCATCGAGACAAACAGGACACAATTCAACTTGAACAGTCGATTTTCTTTGTATTTGATTCAGCATTGCAAGACTTTGTCGAACGATAACGAAACACTCGCGGATTTTTGCCTTGTTTAAAAATATATATATAAATCTAGTTCGTTAGGCTAAATACGTTTTATTTTACGTGCCAGCAAATGCTTGTCTTTCAACAGTTGGACATATATTTTTATTCTGTTACACACTCCATGAAGTCCAATTCATTGATCCAGAAACGATAATATTCAACATGAGAGGTACATTTATTATTAGGCTATCATTCATATTCAAATGACCATCGTATACCTTGCAATGTCACATATACTATTTTTAATAAACATAGTATATATGTGACATTGCAAAGTATACGATGGTCATTTCAATATGAAACAATGTATAAAAAGCTTTTGAAATGTAAGTTACTGTAGGCCTAACTGTGTAATTAACAGTGTAACTGCTTTCTTTTCGAAGTGCGTATGATGCTAATCTCATGCTGTTTTGCCTGACTGGTTTATCTGGCTAGTTCTGCCAGGTGCGCCGCTGTGAATGGGCGTCCTGGCTGTTAGTGTATAGACTGGCGAGAGTTTTCTGTCTGACAGAGAACTAGTGAAAATGCTTATATTCATCATAAAATATTTTGGTTCAATATTTGAACAGTGTTGCATTTAATTCAGGATTGAGACCATATGGTTGTAAATAGTCTATGTGTTTTGTTTTAAAAGTCTATGATTTGACTTTTTGCATTAATGTCATAATCAGGTTGATTCCACCTGGGACTCTGTCTGTAAAATGTGCCTGGGGATCCATATTGGGTTATGCAACGAGTCGATAGGAGGTGCACACTGGTAAAAATGTGCACTACAGGTTCTAAAATAGGCTACACATGTGATCAAAACATCATTCAATTGGAATAGCAGGACTAAAATGAGTTGCCTATAAATCAAACAATTACATTTGTAAATCATACTGGCATATTTATGGCATTTTATTTTAATATCTTTGCCAGAATAGTAGCCATCCTGAGCACAAACGGCACTATAAATCCATATTAATGAAACCAGAATTTCACTGAGTGTACAGAACCTTAGGCACACCTGCACTTTCCATAACAGACTGACCAGGTGAAGCTATGATGTCACCTGTTAAATCCACTTCAATCAGTGTAGATGAAGGGGAGGAGACAGGTTAAAGAAGGATTTTTAAGCCTTGAGACAATTGAGACATGGATTGTGTATTTGTGCCATTCAGAGGGTGAATGGGCAAGACAATAATTAAGTGCCTTTCTAGGTGCCAGGCGCACCGGTTTGAGTGTGTCAAGAACTRCAACACTGCTGGGTTTTTCACGTTCAACAGTTTCCTGTGTGTGTCAAGAATKGYCCACCACCCGAAGGACATCCAGCCAACTTGACACAACTGTGGGAGGCAGTGGAGTCAACATGGGCCAGCATCCCTGTGGAACACTTTCGACACCTTGTAATCCATRACCTGACGAATTAAGGCTGTTCTGAGGGCAAAAGTGGGTGCAAATCAATATTAGGAAGTGTTCCTAATATTGTGTACACTCAGTGTGTAATATTGTTCATGTGTGGTGCTCAGTGGGTTAATTTAATCTAAAATAATTAATTGTGTGTTTTCGGCATGTTGTTGTGATGGTGGTGGCAGCATGACCGACTGTGTGGAGGGAGAGAATGTTGTCTGTTCCACTGACCTAATTGGTCGCGTTCCCCTGCTCAGATGTTGCATGCATCAATCAATGGTTCTGGTTGCGTGYCACGTCATTGACTGTCATCGACTGACATATTGCTTTAACGAATGATGTGGTTTAGGGATGGGCAAGGTTATTCAAATATCCGAACTGACGTTAGTATTCGAATATCTATGTGACATTGCTACACAGAAGGATATACCATGACATTAGAAATTCTTAATTTTAATAAAACAAACTTTTGAATGTCGTTTTTTGACGTGCGTCGCCCGAAAAGACCGTACATGTCACRCGTGTAGCCTGTTGATGTTGGCACTACAGTCAGAGGTTCCATGTGTAGCAACGTGAAGTAGGAGATCTTTGTTCAATGAAAAATGGAATTCAAATTACATAATTCAATTAGCTAAATGAGAAGGAGTAGGCTACAATGAGCAAACGACAGGTAGGCTATCATCTAGCCATCTTAGCTAGCATCTTTACATCGATTTGATGCAGTAAAGACAGGCACTACCAGATGGGATGATAACCTATAGCATTTATAAGTTTGTCTATCTAACTAGCGCCAGTCAGTGATATTTTTTTGTCTCTCTTCCTCCCATGTCACACCATCGGCCCCAGCCCATCCCCGCTCTGCTGTAGAGCGCACTCTTTCTCCTGAGTCGCGCAGGTTGCGCAGCAAGTTTAAACAAAGTTTATAAATCAATACAAGTTTGACTATGCAGATATCTGGAAACATTTTATGATATTATTTGAATTGTGAAATTACTTAAAATAATCATCCCTAATGTGGTTAGCTGATACTAAAAATACCTATCTTGGTGTTGTAAGATCTGACGTGTCAGAAACGCCTGGGCAGAGGAACATGTCGACGTGACACAACATTTGGTTGATGCATTCAACGTCTGAGCAGGAGAACGTGACCTATGTCACCGAGCGAATACAGCATTCAGGAGGGCGGGGGCGAGAGGGAGGAGGGAGTGGCATAGACAGAGGGAAGGATCAGCAAAGGACGAAAACAGTTGGTTGGTWGCAGAGCCTTGCCTGGGGCATCCCGAAGGCAACGAAGTTGAACTCAGGCAGCAGGTTATAGATACATTTTCTTTAGCTCCTGGAATGGATATAGTAGTTGACATGATTGACAAAATCAACGAACAGAAAGATGATGATAAAAAGGTTCATACTTACTGCAATGCTACTTTGCTACYTTTGTTGCTGCCTATCTTCTCACGACGTTGCCTCTAAAATTGCAACGTTACTGCAATCAAAAGGCATACCAAGACTTGTTACAAGATAGACTACCCTAATGTCTGTTGTCACAACAATGTAACAATACATTGTAAGACTGATAAACATATTGCTATTGTAGCATATAAAACATATATAAATATATATATATTTCTATTGTTGAATTACAGTATTTAGTGTTTGTTTGGATTGAGGGTTTTTGGCACAGAGGCTCCTCTGTTCCTAATCTGTTTGGGGAGGGAGGGAGATTGTTTTGGCCTGTAGAGGGTGGTTCTACTTCTGGTGGATATCGAAATGTATACGCTAACTCTTTGACACGTCATTAAAAGCTATCACTAACACATGAATTTCACACATCAGAATATGCATATATATATAGTTATATTTGCATTCCATGTCAGACCATGAAATGCAAATACTTATTTCACAGCCAAAGTGGAAATAAGCATTTGTTCTGTAAGTGGGAAGGTAGTTAGGGGTAGAGCCATTTGAGTACAAAGAAATACTCACTGTACTTATTATTATTATTATCATGGTGATCTCGCTTCACCATATTGACCGTAAGCAACTCTGGAAATGAACTGTTACACTTTGTCCTTCACCTTGTCGGACACAACAGACAACAATCACCTAAGGGACTTGACTAGAGGGGCCTTGTATGTGGCAATATGTGCCGTGTTATGTTAGCCTAGAAAAAGTGGTAGGAGTGGTGACCCAGAAGGCTGGTTGGGTAAAGGGCATCCAATCCATCTGAGTTTACTGGCCCGCTGACACACTGACTGCTTGACACACTGACTAACTGACACAATAAAATTACCCCCACATGTTCCATGTTAGATTCCAAGAAAGGAGAAGGGTTAGAGGCCAGAGCCATAAAGCTATTGAATTAGCCTCTAGTAGAGAACACAGTTACGTGCTTAGGCTGTGACTGATAAACAGACAGAGGTAGCTAGTTTTATTCCCTTTTTAGTACGACAAAACCTATTCCCCATCAGGAGACTGAAAAGTTTTGGCATGGGTCCTCAGATCCTCAAAAGGTTCTACAGCTGCACTATTGAGAGCATCCTGACTGGTTGCATCACTGCCTGGTATGGCAACTGTTCGGCCTCTGACCACAAGGCACTACAGAGGGTTGTGCGAACGCCCAGTACATCACTGGGGCCAAGCTTCCTGCCATCCAGGACCTCTATACTAGAGGTCGACCGATTATGATTTTTCAACACCGATACCGATTATTGGAGGACCAAAAAAAGCCGATACCGATTAATTGGCTGATAAAAAAAAWWAWATAATAATAATAATCTTTGTAATAATGACAATTACAACAATACTGAATGAACACTTATTTTAACTTAATATAATACATCAATAAAATAAATTTAGCCTCAAATAAATAATGAAACATGTTCAATTTGGTTTAAATAATGCAAAAACAAGGTGTTGGAGAAGAAAGTAAAAGTGTCACGATCGTCTTGAGGATAATGAGTGGACCAAGGCGCAGCGTGTGAAAAATACATTCTCTTTTATTAGAGACGAGTGAAAACACGAAACGAACACTTAAAACAAAACAAAACAACAAACGACCATGAAGCTACAAACGTACGTGCAATACAAAAGCTACAAACGTTCTACATAGACAATTACCCACCAAACCCAATGCCTATGGCTGCCTTAAATATGGCTCTCAATCAGAGACAATGAACCACAGCTGCCTCTAATTGAGAACCAATCTAGGCAGCCATAGACATACAAACACCTAGACAAGACACTGACCCATTCAACATACAAACCCCTAGACAATCCAAAAACACATACATTCCCCATGTCACACCCTGACCTAACTAAAATAATAAAGAAAACAAAGAATACTAAGGCCAGGGCGTGACAAAAAGTGCAATATGTGCCATGTAAAATAGCTAACGTTTAAGTTCCTTGCTCAGAACATGAGAACATATGAARGCTGGTGGTTCCTTTTAACATGAGTCTTCAATATTCCCAGGTAAGAAGTTTTAGGTTGTAGTTATTATAGGAATTATAGGACTATTTCTCTCTATAGCATTTGTATTTCATATACCTTTGAATATTGGATGTTCTTATAGGCACAGTGTAACAGTATAGCTTCCGTCCCTCTCCTTGCCCCGAACCAGGAACACATTGACAACAGCCACCCTCGAAGCATCGTTACCCATCGCTCCACAAAAGCCGTGGCCCTTGCAGAGCAAGGGGAACTACTACTCCAAGTCTCAGAGCGAGTGACGTCACCGATTGAAACGCTATTAGCGCGCACCCCGCTAGTCGTTTCGCATCGGTTACACCAGCCTAATCTCGGGAGTTGATAGGCTTGAAGTCATAAACAGCTCAATGCTTGAAGCATTGCGAAGAGCTGCTGTCAAAATGCACGAAAGTGCTGCTTGAATGAATGCTTACGAGCCTGCTGCTGCCTACCATCGCTCAGTCAGACTGCTCTATCAAATATCAAATCATAGACTTAATTATAACATAATAACACACAGAAATACGAGCCTTTGGTCATAAAACAAAACGTTTATTCTTTCAGTGAAATACGGAACCGTTCCGTATTTTATCTAACGGGTGGCATTCCTAAGTCTAAATATTGCTGTTACATTGTACAACCTTCAATGTTATGTCATAATTATGTACAATTCTGGCAAATTAATTACGGTCTTTGTTAGGAATAAATGGACTTCACACAGTTCGCAATGAGCCAGGCGGCCCAAACTGCTGCATATTCCCTGACTGCTTTCACGGAACGCAAGAGAAGTGACACAATTTCCCTAGTTATAAGAAATTCATGTTAGTAGGCAAAATTAACTAAATATGCAGGTTTAAAAATATATACTTGTGTATTGATTTTAAAGAAAGGCATTGATGTTTATGGTTAGGTACATTGGTGCAAAGACAGTGCTTTTTTCGCAAATGCGCTTGTTAAATCACCCGTTTGGCAAAGTAGACTGTGATTCGATGAGAAATTAACAGGCACCTCATCGATTATATGCAACGCAGGACACGCTAGATAAACTAGTAATATCATCAACCATGTGTAGTTAACTAGTGATTATGTTAAGATTGATTGTTTTTTATAAGATATGTTTAATGCTAGCTAGCAACTTACCTTGGCCTCTTGCTGCCCTCGCGTAACAGGTAGTCAGTCTGCAAGGCAGGTGGTTAGAGCGTTGGACTAGTAACCGGAAGGTTGCAAAAACGAATCCCCGAGCTGACAAGGTAAAAATCTGTCGTTCTGCCCCTGAACAAGGCAGTTATCCCACCGTTCCTAGGCCGTCATTGAAAATAAGAATGTGTTCTTACCTGACTTGCCTAGTTTAAAAAAGGTGTAATAAAAATAACGATACCGATTGTTATACCGATGGTTATGAAAAATTGAAATCGGCCCTAATTAATCGGTCGACCTCTACTCTATACCAGGCGGGTCGGAGGAAGGCCCTAAAAATTGTGAAAGACTCCAGCCACCCTAGTCATAGACTGTTCTCTCTGCTACCGCACGGCAAGCAGTACCGGAGCACCAAGTCTAGGTCCAAATGGCTTCTGAAATGCTTCTACCCCCAAGCCATAAGACTCCTGAACATCTAGTCAAATGGCTACCCAGGCTATTTGCATCGCCCAAACACACACACACACACCACTGCCACTCTGTTGTCATCTATGCATAGTCACTTTAATAACTACCTACATGTACAGTTGAAGTCGGAAGTTTACACACACTTAGGTTGGAGTCATTAAAACTCGTTTTTCAACCACTTGTTAACGAACAATTTCTTGTTAACGAACAATAGTTTTGGCAAGTCGGTTAGGACATCTACTTTGTGCATGACACAAGTCATTTTTCCAACAATTGTTTACAGACAGATTTACAGACAGAAATTGTATTACAATTCCAGTGGGTCCGAAGTTTACATACACTAAGTTGTCTGAGCCTTTAAACAGCTTGGAAAATTCCAGAAAATGATGTCATGGCTTTAGAAGCTTCTGATAGGCTAACTGACATCATTTGAGTCAATTGGAGGTGTACCTGTGGATGTATTTCAAGGCCTACCTTCAAACTCAGTGCCTCTTTGCTTGACATCATGGGAAAATCTAAAGAAATCAGCCAAGACCTCAGAATAAAAATTGTAGACCTCCACAAGTCTGGTTCATCCTTGGGAGCAATTTACAAACCCCTGAAGGTACCACGTTCATCTGTACAAACAATAGTACGCAAGTAGAAACACCATGGGACCACGCAGCTGTCATACCGCTCAGGAAGGAGACGCGTTCTGTCTCCTAGAGATGAACGAACTTTGGTGCGAAAAATGCAAATCAATCCCAGAACAACAGCAAAGGACCTTGTGAAGATGCTGGAGGAAACAGGTAAAAAAGTATCTATATCCACTGTAAAACAAGTCCTATATCAACATAACCTGAAAGGCCGCACAGCAAGGAAGAAGCCACTGCTCCAAACCGCCGTAAAAAAAGCCAGACTACGTTTTGCAACTGCACATGGGGACAAAGATTGCACTTTTTGGAGAAATGTCCTCTGGTCTGATGAAACAGAAATATAACTGCTTGGCAATAATGACCATTGTTATGTTTGGAGGAAAAAGGGGGAGACTTGCAAGCCGAAGAACACCATCCCAACCGTGAAGCACGGGGGCTGCAGCATCATGTTGTGGGGGTGCTTTGCTGCAGGAGGGACTGGTGCACTTCACAAAATAGATGGCGTTATGAGGAAGGAAAATTATGTGGATATATTGAAGCAACATCTCCAGACATCAGTCAGGAAGTTAAAGCTTGGTCGCAAATGGGTCTTCCAAATGGACAATGATGCCAAGCACTTCCAAAGTTGTGGCAAAATGGCTTAAGGACAACAAAGTCAAGGTATTGGAGTGGCCATCACAAAGCCCTGACCTCAATCCTATAGAAAATTTGTGGGCAGAACTGAAAAAGCGTGTGCGAACAAGGAGGCCTACAAATCTGACTCAGGTAGCTTGTGGAAGGCTACCCGAAACGTTTGTCAGGAAGAATGGGCCAAAATTCACCCAACTTATTGTGGGTAGCTTGTGGAAGGCTACCCGAAACRTTTGACTCAAGTTAAACAATTTAAAGKCAATGCTACCAAATACTAATTGAGTGTATGTAAACTTCTGACCCACTTGGAATGTATTTGGCTAAGGTGTATGTAGACTTCCGACTTCAACTGTACATACTACAGTGCCCACGCACATTGACTCTGTACCGGCCCCCCTTGTATACATTGTTATTTTTTACTGCTGCTCTTTAATTGCTTGTTACTTTTATCTTTTATTCTATCCGTATTTTTTTTTAACTGCACTGTTGGTTAGGGGCTCACTGTAAGTATTCGGCGCATCTGACTAATAACATTTGATTTGATTAGATTGTTCGCGAGATACCTGGTTTGGGTGTGTTGTGAGAAAATAGACCTATAATGTTACCACTTTGAAACTTTGTCTTTCTCTGAGATATCTGCGTTGAGTTTAGGGTTAGAATGAGTCATATTGAACATGGAAACTTCTGTGCAAAAACTTTAACCTTGTGTTAGTTTGGCCTCTACGACTGAAACAAACTGGGGACACCGATTCACATTTCTTTGTTATGTAACTAGTTCAGTTACATTTTACTATGTTGTGGTTGCTCTCCAGGAGGATAGGTCAGAGGTTAAAGGGGATTGGAGGGATTGGTGTGGCAGCCCAGGTCAGGAGTCAACTGCAGAACTGAATGATGATGTCACGAAATGGTGGTCTGTGCATAGCAAATTTGTGGGTGTTAAAATCTTGGTGTTAAGGTAAAAAGTATTGTGAGTTATATCTGAGTGTTGATTCTAGTGGGGTTAACACCAGTGGGATTTAAATTGACGCCACCTGCGGTGAATAAATGAAGTGTTAATCAGCTGGTGGTGTTACTCGACTGAAGAAGACATGGGAGGGGCCTAATTATCGTATTTCCCAGGATGTTTTGTTGCAGGTTGCGTTTTAGGATAGTTTGTTTTAATATCAATGTTTCTGCATGCACATTGGTGGATTCATTGATCTTATACTACACAAAGATAAATAACATACATTTTCCGAAACTAATCCAATCAGTAAATTATTGGACTTATTTCACCTGTTATTGAGATGGTTCTGCCAGTTTAGATGGTTTAGGTAGTCTCATTTATTGATCCTCCCTACCTTGGCAGTCATTCTAACTGCAGATTGCGGGTGATTAAAAGTTCCAATTGTTGGATATCCTAACTCTAGCTGGATTTGCTGATGTGACCTGCAAACCAGGAGGTTATGACCAGTGTGTTAGGGTAATACTAGGCTGTGGAAATATGGTATTGTTTAAAAATATATATATATATTATCTTAGGCATTCAATTGGTAAAGGCTACAGGACTGAACATCATTGAATGCAACAACCATGTCTCTGTCACTAGCAAACACAGTCATGGATGGTACTGCTACCTCTAGAATTCACTCAACAGGCACCCTGGGAAATAAATATGAAAATAAGGCACCCTGCAGTGTTAAAACAACACCCCAAAACAAGTTAATGTAACACCACAGGTGTTAATTCCCTAACACTGAGAAAGTGTAATGGCATTAGCTCTAATAAAAAGTTAATTTAAGTTGGAATTTGCAACACCCATGGCGTTAGGGACCCAACACTCTTGGTGTGTTYGTTTATCAAGACTTTGAAAAGTGTTAGTTTAACACTTTCGGTGGGTCACATATAATTACTAAAAGTGTTTAATTTAACACTGGGAGTTAAAATTCCAATCACAAATTTGCTGTGTGTTATTCTGGCCGCTGCCTTCCCTCAAGCTGGGGACAAGAATTTCAATACTTGAAGCAGAAGCTCAATGTCAACGAGAGTAGTCAGATAGCAGACCTAGGGCTGTGGCGGTCATGGAATTTTGGATGACAGCCAAATGATGCGGTCACCTTAATAACCGTTCAATTAGCAAAGTTATTTTAATTTTGTACTTAAAGAAGTACATTATCTCCTCTTTTCCTATCCTGACTGCATGTGCTACTGCAGGGAGGGGGGGGGGGGCGTTCCCTAGGCAGCCATAGACTCGTTTGCTATAATATTTTGCTTGTTTCAGTAAGGAACAACAAAGTTTAATCACGTTGTAGAGTCCATGTTACAGCAGAAACGGACTGAACCTCATGGATACCCGGCCATCCTGTCTTCTTCAGTCAGCTGTTCTTACCAAACACAAAAAAAACGTACGACGGTTAATATATTTTCATGACGATCTTCATCCATAATCGTCCACTACACAGAGAAACTGTGTCAGTAGGACAGAATAGTCTGGCAGGCAACCGCGCCTAAGTGATATCCCACACAACCAACCCCAGACAGGCCCTGCCCGCTCCTCAGCCAATGGGAGCTGTAGCGACAGAGTAGGCAGGGCGGAGCGTTGCTAGAGTGACCTCCCTGAATGAGTGTGTTCGCGGAATGCTTGCAGATGAGAGTTATATAATCGAGAGGAAAGGGAGGGGGAGCGAGCGGGGGTTTGGAGAGAAAAGAGAGTGCAGAGGGGGAAGAGAGAAGGAGCCACTTTTTTTCCATTGCATGCCTGCAGCTGCCTCAGTCGCTCTGTKTATTTGAGTTATTACTTAGAGAGGACAGCAGAATTTCCCAGTTTAAAAAACACATTTAAATTGATATTTTCCTACATGCAATGCCACAACAACAATGCATTCAATTACAGTGTAAAGTGRTTTTCCTTATGTCTGCCTCTTGAAAGACTAAAGAGCCCATGTTTTATGAATAACACACATTTGTTCTCTCTTTCTAGAGCACAAACATAAAATAGACTGACAGATTGAGTAATGTTAGCATGTCACATTCATAAGTTAGTTGTTTTTGTCTCTGTTTAGTTCTGTGGCTGTGGTGAATTAATACAGCTGCCCGGCTCTGTCTGTTTAAAAGGAAACATGTTTTTCTTCTTCAAGTACTGCCCTCCATTTTAGCCTCATATCATATGGGCCCCGTGTATGTGAAGGGAGAGAGTGGGAGAGTGTGTTTGAGGGGACTGAGGTTTCTGACACATGACTCTGTCTATTTCTGTCTCTTTCACTTCACTGGGTCCACAGTCAGACAGACAACTTTAGAGACACTCGGCCAAGTTCAGGTGCAAAACATTTCAGTCAAATCATCCGCCCGCTCCTTTTATGTTTACTTTGAGCTGTACTATTCTCTTTGCTGGATGAATCTGTCTGGGGTGCAACTGTATTTGTATGAAATGTGGCACATACAGGTAACTGCCAAAATAAAGGAACCAGTGAGTCCGGTTACATGCACACAATAATGCGATTATTGCATATAGTCAGATTAATATAATAGTTCAATTAAAACGTTTACATGCTTTGCAAGAAGAAGGATTTCTCTAATAATCCCGTTTACATGGACACATCTGAAATCAGGCTACCCGATGACACTCTGATAAATGCAGGAAATCAGCAATGAAAATAAAGGTTCTACTACAGCGACCATGTTATTTTCGGGAAGCGTACATGATTCTGAGCTGGGACGTGTACAGTTTGTCTGTGAAAACGACTTCTAAGACACATACGTTCAGTTGTTCCGAACTCAGTCCATTCACGCTAATGAGGGAGGCTCGCTTGGCTGGTGCTGGCACGTACGCAGATCAAATACACCGCTGGAACGCCGGTTTAAGGCGTTTACATGTCCTAATAATTCAAAAGATTGCTCAGGAAACCAGGTGTTTTTAATCGGTGTATGCTTACTTCGATTTTGACCTTAAGCAGATTTATGATAAGCAGTGTAAGGTGTTTACATGACTATTGCATAATCTGCCTACTGCCATAGTCAGGTTAATATTGAATTATTACTGTGCTTGTAAACGTTTATTTTTATTTTTTTAATTGCACCTTTATTTAACCAGGTAGGCTAGTTGAGAACAAGTTCTCATTTACAACTGCGACCTGGCCAAGATAAAGCAAAGCAGTGCGACACAAACAACAACACAGAGTTACACATGGGATAAACAATGGAATGGAATACAGTCAATAAAACAATAGAAAAAGTATATATACAGTGTGTGCAAATGAGGTAGGATAACGGAGGTAAGGCAATAAATAGGCCATAGTGGCAAAGTAATTACAATATAGCAATTAAACACTGGTGTGATAGATGTGCAGAAGATGAATGTGCAAGTAGAGATACTGGGGTGCAAAGGAGCAAAATAAATTGACAGCAGTATGGGGATGAGGTAGTTGGATGGGCTATTTACAGATTGGCTGTGTACAGTTGCAGTGATCTGTGAGCTGCTCTGACAGCTGGTGCTTAAAGTTAGTGAGGGAGATATGAGTCTCCAGCTTCAGTTATTTTTGCAGTTCATTCCAGTCATTGGCAGCAGAGAACTGGAAGGAAAGGCGGCCAAAGCAGGAATTGGCTTTGGGGGTGACCAGTGAAATATACCTGCTGGAGCACGTGCTATGGGTGGGTGCTGATATGGTGACCAGTGAGCTGAGACAAGGCGGGGCTTTACCTAGCAAAGACTTTTAGATGACCAGGAGCCAGTGGGTTTGGCGACGAATATGAAGCGAGGTTAAACGTACTCCGTAACACCAACAATAAATGTCTTAATATGGCGTTGGGCCACCAGAAGCCGCCAGAACAGCTTCAATGCGCCTTGGCATAGATTCTACACGTTTCTGAAACTCTATTGGAGGAACGCAACACCATTTTCCCATGAGAAATGTGATAACGCCGTCTCAGGCACCCCTTGGGTTCATATATGGTGACTGAGACACACATACACCCTTTAAACCACCTATGCCCCTTTAAAACCCCTCTTTCAAAGTCACTGAGATCTCTTCTAGCTATGGTAGCCAAAATAACTGGCAACTCTGCATTTTATTCGTGACCCTAAGCATGAAGAGATGTTCATTTCTATATTAACTCAGGAACCACACCTGCATGGAAGCACCTTCTTTCAATATACTTTGTGTCCCCCATTTACTCGAGTGTTTCCTTTATTTTGGCAGTTACCAAGAGTAGATGCGCCATGATTTCAAGTCAATATTTTCCAATTTGAATGCCTTTGTCTGCTGTTGCTACACTGAGAGCATACAAGGCAGAGCCAAACTGACAGCCTGCCTTACACTTTCACCAACTCGTCCTTCACACTGTGCTAACCACAGCCACATGCCAGGTGGAAACCTGTTAACCGGTTGCAAACGCCAATATTCCTCTGACTCGAAGCCAATGCTAGCCTTGCAGAGTGTCTATAATGTATGTGTGAACGTTTGCAACACCTTATGCAATCACATCTGGTTTTGATACAAGCTCTTCTTGGCCGTGCCCCAAGAGAGATTGGCCTCAGCGGGGGTGTTATTCAATAGTGAGAGGGGTGTGTGTGTAGGCTGTATCAGTCTAATTTCCTGTCCTTATTTTGAGATCTACTAGCTGTAGACTTGGCAGGGAATTATTATTTTTCTGCATTCTCATTAGGTTTTGATACAGGTTTGATAACTCACTTGATGGCTTAATCTTCATAGCTTTTTTCAATATGTACTCTCTCTCTCTCTCTCTCTCTCTCTGTGTCTCTCTCTCGCTCTGTGTGTCTCTGCAGCTCAAATAGAAGTAATACCCTGCAAGATCTGTGGGGACAAGTCCTCAGGAATCCACTATGGAGTTATTACCTGTGAGGGCTGCAAGGTGAGCAAGTACTAGAGTTTTTCCACTTCACCACGTCACAAAATAGGTAATGGGAGACTGACTGTCTTAACAATGTAAAACCAAGACGAGCTGCAATAGAAAATATCCTTTGTTGTCGTCGGTGATTTAATACATCCATGCTATAACATCTAGGTTTATGATGCTGGGATTATATACATTCTGTAATAATTTGACTCATTCCATTGTGTTTCTTTGTGTAGGGGTTCTTCCGCCGCAGCCAGCAGAACAATGCCATGTACTCGTGTTCCCGCCAGAGGAACTGTCTTATTGACCGAACCAACCGCAACCGCTGCCAACACTGCAGACTGCAGAAGTGTCTGGTGTTAGGCATGAGCCGGGACGGTGAGTCTCTAACTCTCACACACACACACACACACACACACACACACACACACACACACACACACACACACACACACACACACACACACACACACACACACACACACACGTGCAAGTATTCTAACCCAGAGGATAACTCATGACAGCATTATACAACAGTTATTTCCAATCCACACAGACATTGACTTATATTCTTCCCCGTCGCTTGTCTCCATCCAGCGGTGAAGTTTGGCCGTATGTCTAAGAAGCAGCGCGACAGCCTGTACGCTGAGGTCCAGAAGCACCAGAAGAACCAGGAGTGTCTGAACCAGGGTCTGTCACTGTCCAGGGAAGACGTGGCTGGGGGAGAAAGCAAGGGGGACAGGCACGGGGATCTCAGTCGCTCCTACAGCAGCGGGGGCTCCAGCTCCACCCTGAGTGACCTGGATGACATCGCAGCGCTCCCCAAACTGTTTGACCTCCCCTTGACCCCACAGGAGGCCCACGAGTACTGCAGCCTGGAGCTGCAAGAAGACCACGGCGGAAGCACTGGGAACACCTCCAATTCTTCATCACCATCATCATCCTCGCCCATTTCGTCCAATCAGAATTCTCCCCAGCAAAATCTACTGGATGTCACCGACGCCAATGGGATCAAACACGAGTACCAGATGTTGTCGCACACACACGCGCTCCTGGCACACACACACGCCACACTGCTAGAGACACTGCCTGATGACTGCACTCTTATGGATATAGGTAAGAAATCTATTACTATTGCTATAACTAACATAACCAACTAAGTTTCCCAGTATCAAGTAAACATGTTGTCTGTGGTGGTCTTGTATTCATAAGTGTGCCTGTGTTGTTTCAGAGCGTATCACCCAGAGTGTGGTCAAGTCCCACTTGGAGACGAGTCAGTACAGCTCTGACGACCTGAAGAGGCTGACATACAATCGGATGCAGTACTCACCTGAGGAGACTCGCAACTTCCAGTGCGAGGTGAATACACACACTCACACACATTGCACTCACCATCACAATACCTAGTATAATATTGCATTGTCGTCGTATTAAATGATTATTTCTCTCTTTCTCGCAGTCTGCAGAGTCTGTGTGGCAGCAATGTGCCCACCACATCACCAATTCCATCCAGTACGTGGTGGAGTTTGCCAAACGCATTACAGGCTTCATGGACCTGTGTCAGAATGACCAGATTATTCTGCTCAAAGCAGGTCAGTACCTATATATATGCAAACTAGACTGACTGCTCAAATCACTTCAGTTCTTACAGGACATACATAGACACACTGATACGCAAAACAAGGTGGGCATGTTTATACAGATAATTCTTTCTGTGTGACATGCACACTCTCTCTTACACACACACACTTACATATGCAAACAGTATACCATAGCACCACGTGAACATTTCTGTAATGTGAGTGAAGAAATGGTGTAAATGCTTTATCTTGCTAACTTTGGCTCTTGCACTTCTTTTCTCCAACCTTCTTCCTTTTGTGCTCGTTTTATTTGTGCCCTTTTTATTTGTATTTGTTGTTTTTTTTACAAACCACACATCACTGCTCTGACCATTTAACCATCTCTGGAACCTACATTTCTGTATATATAATTTATCATTATATCTGCAACACACAAACACATTTATTTTACAATACTCCATATTATACCATTTGTAAATGTTTGAAACCCCTTTTGACAAATCCATCCTACGCTGCTGATTTTCTAAATGTTCAAACGCCTTACATCTGCTGTCCTCCAATCTGAAATATTTACTTTTCATTGTGTGTTTGTGCATGTTGGAGCATTTTCCGTCTTCTCTGTCTTCCCCTCCCTCCTCTTCCTCCATCTCTGTGGCTCTCTGTGGTTACCATTGCAGGCTGTCTGGAGGTGCTGTTGATTAGGATGTGCAGGGCATTTAACGCCACCACCAACACCATGTTCTTTGATGGCAAATTTGCCTCCGCTCAGCTCTTCAAAGCCCTCGGTAAGTGTCTTTATAAATAGGCTACTCTTTCTGCAATACAGTATAATGTATAGGGTTTTCCTAGCCACCGTGCTTCTACATCTGCATTGCTTTCTGTTTGGGGTTTTAGGCTGGGTTTCTGTATAGCACTTTGTGACATCGGCTGATGTAAAAAGGGCTTTATAAACAACATTTGATTGAAATTTGATTGATACTGTTAGCTACTGCAAATTAGCCTGATCAAAGACCAGCCTGACCGCTGATCTTTATGTAAGCTCGCGAGATTGGGATAGTAGGTGAGGCTAACTCGTACAATTCAATGAAAACTCAACATGGCGTCTGGATATCTAATATTGTGACATTTCTCTGCAGGTTGCGATGACCTGGTCAGTGCCGTGTTTGACCTGGCTAAAGGGCTCTCCCGCCTGCAGCTGACCGATGAGGAGATGGCTCTGTTCAGCGCCGCTGTCCTTCTGTCCCCAGACCGACCATGGTTAGCCGACAGCCAGAAGGTCCAGAAGCTACAGGCGAAGGTCTACCTGGCTCTGCAACACAGTCTGCACATGAGCGGAGCTGCCGACGAGAAGCTAGACCAGGTCAGGCCTAGCACACTCCACAGCACCATAACAACAATACCCCACAGTCTCTAGCCATGCCCCAGTTGTCATTAGCTGAGATCCACCATATTGGAGTTACTGGTGTAGCATGTCTCCTCTCCAAGAACTTTATGATACGATCCTCTCCAGAATATCCCAAACAGCCGCATATGCACATTTTATAGGGCCTTATGGCCTGAACAATCTTGTGCTGTAGACATGCTGACATTCTTTAAATCGAACAAAGGCAGTTAACCAGTCTAGTGCTGTAGACCGGATCTATCCCATTTTAGCTTAGCTTAAGTACATACACATTTCATGCATTCTCCAGATTTTTCCCTTTCCATCACACCAAGTCCACAAATATTGATTGTGTTTTCCTGACTGATCCTGGTGTGTCCCCTCTGTAGATGGTATCCAAGCTGCCGATAATGAAGTCCATCTGTAATCTCCACATCGACAAGCTGGAGTTCTTTCGTCTGGTCCACCCCGAGACCGCATACAGCTTCCCACCACTCTACCGGGAAGTGTTTGGGAGTGAGATCTCTCTCCCCGACTCTACAAACAACTCCTAGAGAGAAAGATGGAGTGAATGTGTTATAGAGAAATAAGTATGGAGGTAGGGAAGTGAAAGGAGAGAATGAATAAGTGAGGGATATAAATAGTGACCTCAGAAATAACCAGCTGTTAACGAGACAATCCAGGACTTAAAATACTCAGTCTCCCAGCATCCTGTTGTGTTAGTCCACCACTATCCCAGCAGGCCATACACCTTACACTACAGACTTCACCTTCATGGTCCTTTTGTACCGTAGCACTTTGGACAAACTAATGGGCGATATGCATATTCTACAGTATGCACATAGATCATTTAGCATTAGAACTAGAGGTCGACCGATTATGATTTTTCAATGCCGATACCGATTATTGGAGGACAAAAAAAGCCGATACCGATTAATCGGCCGATTAATAAAAAAWAWAAAAAAGTTTTTTAAATATATATATATATATATCATACACACACACACATTTTTGTAATAATGACAATTGCAACAGTACTGAATGAACAATGAACACTTTTATTTTAACTTAATATAATACATAAATACACACACAGCTCTGAAGTGACAATGATACTGAAGAGTCTGCTTAGGAGACAAATACTCTCAACTGTTTGAATAAAAATAGAGTTTAAGTTACCTGTGATGAATGTTGAAAACAAAAACTTTAATTTCTATATGCAGGAAATCCTATTTTAATAATGGGCATGGTAAGAATTGACAACCAAAGTGCGAGTCATAATTCCCATGACACATAGCAAAATCTGAAAAGCGGTTCCTTCATTTATTCCATAGGATATTTTTAGATTCACTTAAAATAAGGTCTGTGTTTCGTGTAGGCTTACATCACCGTGCCAATTTTATAACTGTGTAGATATCCATAGGACAAGGTAACTCTGATCAATATTGGCTAAATATAAGCGAAGATAAAAAAAAAAATTGTAGAGTGGATTTATGAAAATATGTTGACAAACGTTACCTTATCCTAGTGAGATTTACACGGGTATCAAAACGTCGAGGCGGTTTAAACCTGCACGAAACACAGACCTTATTTGAAGTAGATCAAGACATTCTCTATGGAAGACATGAACGGTAAAATAACGAAGGAACCCCTTTCAAATTCAGCCGCAAGTTATTACGGAATTATAACGCGTCGACTATTTCTCTCTAAACCATATACCTTTGACTAATCCGGAAACTATCACCTCGAAAACAAAACGTTTATTCTGTTCCATATTTTATCTAACGGGTGGCATCCATGAGTCTAAATTCCTGTTACATTGCACAACCTTCAATGTTGTCATAATTATGTAAAGTTCTGGCAAATTAGTTCGCAAAGAGCCAGGCGGCCCAAACGTTGCATATACCCTGACTCTGCGTGCAATAACGCAAGAGAAATGACACAATTTCAACTGGTTAATATTGCCTGCTAACCTGGATTTCTTTTTGCTAAATATGCAGGTTTAAAAAATATATACTTGTGTATTGATTTTAAGAAAGGCATTGATGTTTATGGTTAAGTACACATTGGAGCAATGACAGTCATTGATTGATTGTTTTTTATAAGATAAGTTTAATGCTAGCTAGCAACTTACCTTAGCTTACTGCATTCGCTAACAGGCAGGCTCCTCGTGGAGTGCAATGTAATCAATGCAAGATTGGATCCCCCGAGCTGACAAGGTTAAAAATCTGTCGTTCTGCCTCGTTCCTAGGCCGTCATTGAAATAAGAATGTGTTCTTAACTGACTTGCCTAGTTAAATAAAGATTAAATAAAAAGGTGTAAAAAATAAAATTAAAATATATATTTTTTTAAATCGGCAAATCGGCGCCCAAAAAATACCGATTTCCGATTGTTATGAAAACTTGAAATCGGTCGACCTCTAATTAGAACATCATTTTTCAATGCTCCCCAACCCTGTCATGAATGTACCTCACTGACAAGCACCAATGCACCAGCTAGAGCCCCACACCAAATGTAATACTAACATTCTGCTTCAATTCAACTGTTCAATTTAGAATCATTGTAATTCTTTGGTTCTACTCAACATACCCAGGGTTCATTCATTTGTAGTCCCACAGACAGTTCTTGGCGGTACCATATACAGTTGAAGTCGGAAGTTTACATACACTTAGGTTGGAGTCATTAAAACCGTTTTTCAACCACTCCACAAAATTATTGTTAACAAACTATAGTTTTGGCAAGTCTTAGGACATCTACTTTGGCATGACACAAGTCATTTTTTCCAACAATTGTTTACAGACAGATTATTTCACTTATAATTCACTGTATCACAATTCCAGTGGGTCAGAAGTTTACATACACTATGTTGACTGTGCCTTTAAACAGCTTGGAAAATTCCAGAAAATTATGTCATGGCTTTAGAAGCTTCTGATAGGCTAATTGACATCATTTGAGTCAATTGGAGGTGTACCTGTGGATGTATTTCAAGGCCTACCTTCAAACTCAGTGCCTCTTTTGCTTGACATCATGGAAAATCAAAAGAAATCAGCCAAGACCTCAGAAATAAAACTGTAGACCTTCACAAGTCTAGTTCATCTTTGGGAGCAATTTGCAAATGCCTGAAGGTACCACGTTCATCTGTACAAACAATAGTATGCAAGTATAAACACCATGGACCATGCAGCCATCATACCGTTCAGGAAGGAGGCACGTTCTGTCTCCTAGAGATGAACGTACTTTGGTGCGAAAAGGGCAAATCAGTCCCAAACAACAGCAAAAGGACCTTGTGAAGATGCTGAGGAAACGGGTACAAAAGTGTCTATATCAACAGTAAAATGAGTCCTATATCGACATAACCTGAAAGTCTGCTCAGCAAGGAAGAAGCCACTGCTCCAAAACCGCCATAGAAAAGCCAGACTACAGGTTTGTAACTGCACATGGACAAAGATTGTACTTTTAGGAGAAATGTCCTCTGGTCTGATGAAAGAAAAATAGAACTGTTTGGCCATAATGATCATCGTTATGTTTGGAGGAAAAAGGGGGAGGCTTGCAAGCTGAAGAACACCATCCCAAACGTGAAGCATGGGGGTGGCAGCATCATGTTGTGGGGTGCTTTGCTGCAGGAGGGACTGGTGCACTTCACAAAATAGATGGCATCATGAGGTAGGAAAATTATGTGGATATATTGAAGCAACATCTCAAGACATCAGTCAGGAAGTTAAAGCTTGGTCGCAAATGGGTCTTCCAAATGGACAATAACCCCAAGCATACTTCCAAAGTTGTGGCAAAATGGCTTGACTTCAATCCTATTGAAAATGTGTAGGCAGAACTGAAAAAGCGTGTGTGAGCATGGAGCCTACAAACCTGACTCAGTTACACCAGCTCTGTCAGGAGGAATGGGCCAAAATTCACCCAACTTATTGTGGGAAGCTTGTGGAAGGCTACCCGAAACGTTTGACCCAAGTTAAACAATTTAAAGGCAATGCTACCAAATAATTGAGTGTATGTAAAGTTCTGACCCACTGGGAATGTGGTGAAAGAAATAAAAGCAGAAATAAATCATTCTCACAACTATTATTCTGACATTTCACATTCTTAAAATAAAGTGGTGATCCTAACTGACCTAAAACAGGGAATTTTTACTAGGATTAAATGTCAGGAATTGTGAAAAACTGAGTTTAAATCTATTTGGCTAAGGTGTATGTAAACTTCCGACTTCAACTGTATGTAGGCTACATATACAGTACCAGTCAAAAGTTTGGACACACCTACTCATTCAAGGGTTTTTCTTTATTTCTACTATTTTCTACATTGTAAAATAATAGTGAAGACATCAAAAACTATGAAATAAACACATGGAATCCATGTGGTAACCAAAAAAGTGTTAAACATATCAAAATATATTTTAGATTCTTCAAAGTAGATGACAGCTTTGCACACCTTGGCATTCTCTCAACCAGCTCATGAGGTAGTCACCTGTAATGCATTTCAACTAACAGTTGTGCCTTGTTAAAAGTTAATTTGTGGAATTTCTTTCCTTAATGCGTTTGAGCCAATCAGTTGTGTTGTGACAAGGTAGGGTTGGTATACAGAAGATAGCCCAGTTTGGTAAAAGACCCAAGTCCATATTATGGCAAGAACAGCTCAAATAAGCAAAGAGAAATGACAGTCCATCATTACTTTAAGACAAAGGTCACTCAATACGGAAAATTTCAAGAACTTTGAAAGTTTCTTCAAGTGATGTTGCAAAAACCATCAAGCGCTATGATGAAACTCTCAGGCTGCGTGAATCAGGCCTTCATGGTGGAATTGCTGGAAAGAAACCACCACTAAAGGACATGAATAAGAAGAAGAGTCTTGCTTGGACCAAGAAACATGAGCAATGGACATTCGACTGGTGGAAATCTGTCCTTTGGTATGAAGAGTACAAATTTGCGATTTTTTTTGTTCCAACCGTTGTCTTTGTGACGCAGAGTAGGTGAATGGATGATCTCTGCATGTGTGGTTCTCACTGTGAAGCATGGAGGAGGACGTGTGATGGTGTCGGGGTGCTTTGCTGGTGACACTGTCAGTGATTTATTTAGAATTCAAGGCACTCTTAACCAGCATGGCTACCAGAGCCTTCTGCAGCGATACGCCATCCCATCTGGTTTGCGCTTAGTGGGACTATCATTTGTTTTTCAACAGGACAATTACCCAACACACCTGCAGGCTGTGTAAGGGCTATTTGACCAAGAAGGAGAGTGATGAGTGCTACATCAGATTTACATTTACATTTTAGTCATTTAGCAGACGCTCTTATCCAGAGCGACTTACAGTAGAGTGCATACATTTTATTACATTTTTACATACTGAGACAAGGATATCCCTACCGGCCAAGAGCAGACGCTCTTATCCAGAGCGACTTACAGTAGAGTGCATACATTTTATTACAATTTATTATTATTTTTTTTACATACTGAGACAAGGATATCCCTACCGGCCAAACCCTCCCTACCGGCCAAACCCTCCCTAACCCGGACGACGCTATGCCAATTGTGCGTCGCCCCACGGATCTCCCGGTTGCGGCCGGCTGCGACAGAGCCTGGGCGCGAACCCAGTCCAGCCTGGGCGCGAACCCAGAGACTCTGGTGGCGCAGCTAGCACTGCGATGCAGTGCCCTAGACCACTGCGCCACCCGGATACTCAGATGACCTCCACAATCACCCGACCTCAACCCAATTGAGATGGTTTGGGATGAGTTGGACCGCAGAGTGAAGGAAAAGCAGCCAACAAGTGCTCAGCATATGTTGGAACTCCTTAAAGACTGTTGGAAAAGCATTCCTCATGAAGCTGATTGAGAGAATGCCAAGAGTGTGCAAAGCTGTCATCAAGGCAAAGGGTGGCGACTTTGAAGAATCTAAAATATATTTTGATTTGTTTAACACTTATTTGGTTACTACATGATTCCATATGTGTTATTTCATAGTTTTGATGTCTTCACTATTATTCTACAATGTATAAAATAGTAAAAATAAAGAAGAACCCTTGAATGAGTAGGTGTCCAAACTTTTGACTGTATCTTGTGCAGGTATGTACTCACCAATTTTCACCAAGGGACCAATTTTATGATTCAGTTATTTATCTGTTAAATATAAGAAGATATAAACCGGTATGACATGCCACACTACTTGGTGCTGATCATTGTCTGCCAGTAGGTTAATAAGAAACTCACAGAATGGTTATACACACACAAGACATAGGCACATGTTCTGACAGTGTTTGGTGCTGCCCTTTGTAGGCTTTTAAAATGCAATGAGAAACCTCAGTCCCACACCCCCTTCCCTTGTTAATGCCACTTAGAGACAAGAAGAAAATAAATGATCTTTTAATTTATATACACATTTATAAATAAATATTTTAAATAAGAATGTATATAGATAAATGTGTGTGTGTGTATATATATATTTAGAGAGCAAGAGGGTGTGAGATGGAGAGAGGGAGATGAGCGGAGAGAAAGGGAGAGAAAGAAAAAAGGATAATGGACTCCGAGTGATCTCAAAAAAAGCACTCTTAGAAAATTATTTTTTTCCTGGACTGTTTTCCTCTCACTGGTTTCCAAGGCAACACCCACCCCCATTGCAACCCAATGGGGTTATGTACTGTATGTCATGTGACCAATGGGGAGGAGGCAGAACACTCTTTGCCTAGTGGATACTCCCGGGGTAGGCAGTCCAATCACACAAAGGCAAAGGAGGAGACACGTTCTTGGGCCAGTATCTGAACTGTACAGACTATGGYCCAACATTGTCAATGACCCAATATTGACGGAAACGTTGGACCCTTGCCTCAGGAGACCGCTGAAATAAGTATTGAGGAGAAGAGTTTCTCTGTGAGAGTACCTAACCAGTAACAGCCAGCCAATAGGAATAGGCTCCCCTTCACTCATAGCTTTTCTTTGGGTTACAATTAAGTTCGTATGTGTCATAAGCTTTCTTTGCTGGTTGGATCAACTGTATTATTTTTGTACATTGATGTTCCTGTGTCCTCCACTCACTATATGTCAAAGATATTTCCTATCCACTGTCCCACTGGGTGGGCACAAGTCTAATGATGGACTGAGCTACCAGCTACCCCTGAGTTAGGCATTGATGTTAATTAGGTTTAGGATTCAGACAGAGCATCACTTACCCCTTTGAAGAGTATGGACGGACAGCATATCCTGATTCTAATTCAGTCCTTATTGAACTGTAATGTTCCGGAACAGAATATTGAGAATAAGGTTCTAAGAACTCACTCCAGAAAGGGTTCAGAGTGACTCAGGGAGCTAGCTGAGTTCAGTCTGGGTCCTCTCACCAGTGTCTTCTACTAGCCTTGTATTCTTCTCACCTTGCACCTAAGACAAGACCCATAACCTTGATCATTGTGTACGTAAGCTCTATTTTTGTTAATGGTACTCAGTGTCAAATATATTTTCTCTTTATTCTCAATATTATAACACAATCTGAATTTTAAAAGACAGAATCAAGAAAATAAAAATTGAATTTTAAAAATATTTTGTTCTTGTGATTTAATGTTACCTTGGTTGTGATTTTTATTTCTCTGTTGATCTTTGATCATTTTATTTT
The DNA here is from genome assembly GCF_002910315.2 of Salvelinus sp. IW2-2015. Classification (NCBI taxonomy): domain Eukaryota; kingdom Metazoa; phylum Chordata; class Actinopteri; order Salmoniformes; family Salmonidae; genus Salvelinus; species Salvelinus sp. IW2-2015. The sequence goes on along the minus strand of NC_036859.1, from coordinate 7,166,188 downwards.
TTATGTCATAACTGACTTTACAAGACAAAAAAGTGATCTATTTTTTTAAGAACCTAGGGAAATTCAAAAAAATCTATAACATTTCTGTCTTCCCCCCCAAAATGTACAAGAGGTATTTTGTTAGTTAAAGAGTAAACGAGTCAATCAGCTCGATATATATTGTACATTGGGTTACATTACATGTGCGTTAAAGAATGTAATAAAAGTATTTCTTTTGAATCAGTGAAGTCTGTCTTTTAAAAATGTAAATTCCCTCATCACAAACCTGGTTTATTCACATTTTAAAAATAATACCACTTACATCATGTAATGAAGTGGTAATAGTACGGCAACAAGTTCACAATGGAAACATTATTTGCCTAGATGTTCCTTAATTTCAGTATAATCATATTCTTGTTTTCAGGGTAATACACAATATACTTGTATGTGCTATAGTATAGAGGGGGTAACAAAAATAATATCTGAAATGACTAGATAGGTGTGAATATTATCGTGATGGCTCCCCCTAGCCTTCCAACAAGCTAAGTGGAGCGTCTGCCATATTGCTCTCACTGATCCTGATCTGTGAACACTGAAGTTGTAAGAACTGAAAGGGCTAGGGACCAAAATGGGCCTATGTATTACACATTAGCCTGGTCCCATTCTGAAATAGGGCCCTGGATCATTCAGGATGTCATTGTAAAATGTTCAGATACAAATATATTGCACTGAACAGACATGATTGCCTGCATGTAGAAAATGTATTGGCCAACTGACATCAGCAACATTTTTTTTATATATAATATGCAGCAGTGTGAATATTGCACCCCTCTGAATAAGGCACAAATGTTGCCAAAAACATTCACCCCTTGACACTGGGAAAGGAAAGTGAGCAGACTGAGATGCATCCATTGTCCCTAAGTAGAGCTGTCACATCTACGGCCCACAGCTAGTCCCTTCACCAATATCTCCTTTCCTTTACCTGTACGGGAGATTGGGTGAAGGTGAAAGAAGATTCCAAGTGGCATCCACCTTTTATTGTAGCAACCGCCTGTCCTCTCACAGATCAGCAGATAAAGAAGATAGCTAACACCTAACTCCTCGTGACATCAGTCTGGAATGGGTCTTTGATGTTGTTGGCACAAGGCCTAGATTAATTAAAGTGCTTTTACTGGTTGTCTCTCTGTCTTTCTCACTCAAAARCCCACACGCAAAACCATACACATCCCCCTACAATTACAACSGTTAGATTTTCAAACGCAAACAATGAGGTCTCAAACCCCGAGAAAAAAAAACATTTGAGACAACCAATCAAACCCGTCGCACAATTTCTAAACTAATATTGCATTAACACAGATTAGGCCTAGTCCTGGACTAAAAATAAAATTTCGGTAGATATTTTCCATTGTCATTTTCCATTGAGTGAATGCTCATAACACCTATAAACACATAAACCATGGTTCCAATGGTTTTTCCGACATTCATTTTTCACATCGTGAATATTACAAAAAAGTTTACCTTAACGTGACATTTTTGATAGTCATGTAATTCTCTCTTGGTCAAGGTGAGTTTTATCAACATATTCGCCTCAATTTACTTGCAAAAATGTGCAATGCTAATTATTGCTAAAAGTTACCTTGTCCAGAGAGATTTGCGAAGTTAAAACATCACACCAGGGTAAACCTACATGAAACACAGACCTTATATGAAGTGGCTGTGCAAAATCACAGATGGAAAAATGAATGGTGAAAAAACGATTGGAACCATTTCCGGGTTCTTTGACTCATACTGTGCATGCTCTACAAATTCAGAACTAGGTTTAGCATAAACCGTGTCTGGAAAACTAGTTAGATGTGTTCAAAAACAGAAGTGCTGTCATCATTGTGCCATGTAGTGGCACTGGGTTTACACCATTCCAACACAGAAACGTTTATTTGTAACATACTTAATTAAAAACATTTTGGAAGGAAAACTATTTAACTCATATTGTAAGTAACTATAGGTCATATTTCATATACATCTGGGAACAATGGACAGTTACTTTAATCCCCTTGGGCAATAGTGGGWGTTGCAAAATCGTCATCTAGCCACAGATTTTACTACTCCTTACAGGAAGTATGGTTGCCAGGCAAGTTCCACTCACCAAGGCATAAGGTAAACCAGCTGGAAGACGTGTATGGTCAAAGCAGCAGAGRAACTTCAGCGAGCTATTCCTAAAATCTAACTTTCGGCATTTATTTTGAAGCAGCTTGCACGTAAAGAAATAAACTAATATCCTGCTGCAAAAATGTCTGTCGCAGGCTTCAAGAAACAATTTTATAAAGCCAGCCAGGTCAGTGAACAACAACTTTTTACTTCGGCTAACGTTAGCTTGCTAGCGGTAGCTTTACTTCTGCAAAAGCTATTAATGTCATTTTTTACGAGGAAATATGTGACACAAATGTTTTTATCTAAATTACTCAACTTTTCATTTAGTCTAATGGATAACTTCAGTGGACGGGTAAAGTCCTCGCAAAGTTAAATCGGCATAGCGCGGGTGAGTTGGGTATGTTAGTTAGCTACTGTTAGCAGCTAGCTAGATGTCAGTTCAGCACGGTTTAGAAACTCTTGACTGTGCAGTTACTTTGTTGCGTCGTTATGCAATTGACACAATGTTTACATTTACTTCGGCTAGCTCACTACAATGTTTAAATTTGCCATAAAAACACGTTTGAAAACAGCGCCATTGCAGTGATGTCATTATATGTTTGCATAGCTAGCTAAATTAGCTCGTGAGTTTCGTATCAGGATGTTGACTTGACTCACTTGAAATACTCCCCCCAATCTCTGCTGAGTTCAGCAGAAAAATTCAGCCACTCTCCTGACATTCATCCTGGCCTGGGTTTACGGCCAGATTTCCATTGGAGGGATGGGTAAAGCAGGGTAGACTAGAGGTGAATTAAACTAGCTGTGTGAGTGAGCAAGACATTCAACCTTTTTATCTGAGCTCAACCAACAAGTGTGTGTCAGGATGATGTCATGGACATTTTATTACAATAGCTAAATATATTGGTAAAACTACAGATACTTATCTGTACCGCCTGCATTGCCATATCAATTGYCATGACTACAGAGAATGCACCTCTGACTGAAGTTACCATCATGTGTCCGTTTGTTGGGAGGGAAGTGTAGTGTTTCTGGATGGAGATGGACATTCCATTCCTTCCAGACCCACCACACTGTTATTCTCTCTACAAACTATTCCCTTCCCCCTCTACCATTCCCTTCATCTGTCCATCTCCATGAGAAATGATCTTGTAGTTGGAGTGATAGTGCTAATTTGCATATGGGGATGATTGGTAACCATGATTGACTCCGTGGGTCTACCAGCCATAACAGGTGAATTCCTCACTCACGCGCTATGAGTAGCACGGTCTCTACTTGCCAGATACAAACATGCTTCTTACCCTTTTGTGGAATTTATTGCGTGATGTAGTTGTCACACTAACAATAGCGCTTATCTAATAATACGTTTGTTATTGAACGGATATGAAACGCATTGTAGCCTTTGCCGATACGAACAGAACCTGCATTTGGCATCAAGGGAAATAACTACAGAACAGTTTGTATAGTCCTAAGGAAGTCATCCGACAGCTTTGAGAGAGAGAAACTGTTGAAATGGGCCTATTAGGTTTTTGTAAATACACTTGAGGCCCTCCATAAATACTGCTGTAACACAATGTGTTGTGTGTGTGTGTGTGTGAACTGGAATGGCCCCTGACTGTACCACTCACCTCTAGAGCATATCCTAGTCTCAGACAGGTTATTTTGCATAGGCGCCCATTAGGCTGGGCCTAGTCACACTCAAACCCCTGTCATTAAATGTCCCATGAGTGTGCAGAGACTCAGACGTACCCTTATTATGAGGTCATCTGCTATGTTATAGGGGCCTGTTTTGGAAATACGAGTGCAGTCTGTTGTAGTGTTGTCACGATTAAGGTTGGGTGATATTTGGGAGACCTCTTCTATGATATTCTGCTCCAAATTTCACAATATCCAATATAACTGTTTTGCCACGTTAATGACAATGTTTCCAGACTGCAATTGTTGTGCTTATTTACAATATTATAGTCGTATTCACATGGTGAAAAAATAAGGCTTTGTTGTGACATGACTATCATTAATGTGATGAATGCTATTCATTGAATAATTACCTACTACGTTTAATTATTACTCAATTAAATTAAACATGTAACAGTTAACTCATTAGGAATTTGGGGCACCACGGGAAAAGTTAATTTAATGAGTTACCGTTTCCCAAATTAACTCAAGAATATATCGATATCATACCAGTCATCAATCAATCATTTCCTCATATCACTCGTTCTGAATGTTGTTGACTTTGTAAATCTGGACGAACCCTAACTTAAGTGATGAATCAGCGAAACATTATTTATTTACAAACTAAATAATCACACACAAATACATAAATGCACACACACGGTATAGGTTATTGATTACTAACATAATGCAATGAAAACAGTCCCTAGTGGACTAACCCGATATGATGGCTTGTTACACAATTGAAAGGGGGTGGGGAAAGAAAGAACGGGAGAGACAGAGTGGACTTATCGTACATACATTTGGAAACTACGTTCACCGTAAGTATGAATATTTAGCACCCTAACAACTGCTCATTCGGATTAGAAATGCAACATACACTTACTCGTAGATGTCCTTCTCTGTCGTCTCTCTGAAACCACTCGGTCTGTTTATGGCAAGTAATTAGATGTAAGTCTCTRGTTGTCCACCAGAGGTCACAATGTTCTTAGTTGTAGGCTTATTTTGTTCTGGAGTGTTCTTAGAATGGATACATCAGAGGTGTACCACACGGTGGTGAAAGGGATCTGTCTTCCCTCTCGTCTTTGGTCAATTGTCCTAGACTACTTTATATACCAGCTGCAGACTGGGAATGTTTGGTCTAGTCTTCACCTTCAAGGGTTGGCAGGTAGCCTAGTGGTTAGAGCGTTGGTCCAGTAACCAAAAGGTTGCTGGGTTGAATCCCCAAGCTGACAAGGTAAAAATCTGTCGTTCTGCCCCTGAGCAAGGCACTGTTCCCTGGTAGGCTGTCATTGTAAATAAGAATTTGTTCTTAACTGACTTGCCGAGTTAAATAAAGGTTACATCGTCACTTGGTCTTTACCATTTTCTGGTCTTGTAGTTTTAACCATTTCAACGTGTGGACCACATTCTCTGGTCTGTATTTAAATTCTCAGCGAATCCTTTTAAGCACTCTGGTCTTGGAGGGTGTTCTGTCCTGTTGACACAATGTCTGTGCTCACATGGGCGTGGTTACTGACTGGGCCCAGGTTTAAAAGAAAAGCCATTATCTAATTTAAAGGCTACAATCACGCTTCTATCGTTTCAAAAGTATTCTTATACGTCATTTATTTTATACAACATTTAGATGCAAACCTGATAACTAGGACGTGTACACTTTCAGTTACAGTTATCTTGTTATACATTCTTTCTGATGACATCACAAAATAGACATTTAAAGTATTCCATCCCTCATCATCCCCAATGTTTGGATGTGGAAATATATTGTCCCGGTGTCTGATGTTGAAGTTTTGGCAAGAGTCTCTCTCTATACACAGCACATTCCTTTGTTCAATACTGCAGGGCAAGAGAGAGAAAGTTTACGACCAGAGTTAAGTCATAAAACCTGCTCAACTCCCCCCTTCCTCTCTGGTGGGAGAGAGGAGGAGGAGGAGGAGGGGGGGGGGTCTGGCTATCTGTCAGCCTTGTGCCGAGCTGATCTGGCGCCTTTGATCCTTACTAAGGAGAGAGAGTCATGACAGCTTAGTTCATCAATTTAGATGTAATTTTCAACATATTGATACAGCCTAACTGATAAAACTGCACAGTTTTGATTAGTACATTTCAAATAGAGTATAGTCTTACACTTCACGATATATCGTCAATGTCAAATATCACGATATTCTATTTAATCATATATCGGCCCAACGCTAGTCACGATACCCAAATTTTAGTATCACTACTTTATACCAGGGGTATTCAACTCTGACCCTACGAGGTCTGGAGCCTGCTGATTGTTCAACCTGATAATTAATTGCACCCACCTGGTGTCCCAGGTCTAAATCAGTCCCTGATTAGAAGGCAGCACTGGGGGGAAAAACACATTGGAACAGGCTTTGAGGTCCAGAGTTGAGTTTGAGGGCTCTATACTATCACGATACTGCAGAAGAAGAAAATAAAATAAAAAGTTGGGAGATGGACTGATTTTCCTTTTTTGTGGGGGGAGATTTGCTCTCAATCACGTCATTTATTTATAGAGCATCCAATGCTTCTGTTTTTCTAAGTCCACAACCATGCTGAAATCACATAGGAGACAATTTTTGAGTTTTGGTAAAAATCTAAATATTGATTTGAGTAGTTACCCTTTATTTCAAGTGCTCATGCACCTAGGGCTGTTTTTGTTTAGCAGGGTTTCTTTAGCTCACATGGAGTTTGCAAAACAAGTGCCCACTTGATTGATGCAAATAATCCTGATTCTGCCAAGTAGGTGTAGGCTAGTTTGTACTTAACTTGAGAAGGCTTTTGGGAAAGCCTTTCCATCTACTAGAAAACAGTTATCATTAGCATTCCTAATGGCTACACAAACTGGTAGACATACTCACACCGCTAACACACACACAGACGGGGACGATTCCCGTGCCGTTACCTCTTCAGAAAGTTTCGGGGAATACGAATCACTGATGCATTCTGTTAATGTCTTATGATAAACTTGGGAAAATGTGTTGCTTTTGTAATTAGTTCAGTATATTTAGTTGATTTCCAAATGTGAGACGTTTTGATAGAAGAACCAAAAGTAACATTCTAATACCGGACCGTTCTTAATGTTGTAGTATTGAAAAAGCGCTTGAAGTATTGGTACACTGTGCAACGCTAGTCTGTTGGTGTGTTACTCACCCTGTGTCTGGTGGGGTGACTTGTTCGCTTATGGGTGTGGGTCATGGTGTGTTTTGTAAATCTTGCAACGCAGCAGTAGTGCCCAAACCGGATTCCTGGGTCGTTATTTTTGCCAGGAGAACCGATCAGGTCAACAGCCTGCCAATAAACACACACACATACACACAGTCACTTCCACACACACACTATCTCACACTCACTCGCATGCAAAGCATTATGCACGTACAATAACAACGTCAGTAACAGTCTGTTGGCACGCACGCGTATACAGACACTCTTGCGCTTCCTCTTCTCTCTCTGACACAGTTCAAGCTCATTTGTTAGTCACGGTCAACATGAACTTGAAATTATGTMATGTCAAATTTCAACGCCTATGACATTGAAAACCAATACGTAGTTGCTTCATTTTGTGTCACTGAACGCCATACATTAGTCTGTTCCATTTCATAATATTGACTCTACTGTCATATGAGGAATTATTTGGCTCTTGGCAACATATGTTGATAATTTTGCTGCTCGGGTTTTAAAACTAGTAGCCTACTCGTTGCTACATCTTGAACCGCAGATCATGGAATAGGCTATGGCAGCATTAATGCACGGAGGGAGAACCTGCCAAACGGCTGGTGCTCATCATGTGAACGCACACCAGAGAGATGTGTTGAGAACATGAACAAACGCACCATAAATATGTTCCCACTCCCAGGCAGGCCCACCTCCAGTTCTACGTTATGTCATATAGCATCATGTGGATTACAGCTATCAGTAGCTGAAGCCTGGCCACTGTGCATGTAATGTGACAGCATTGAGCACGCCAGGTTATGTGACTATGGTAACTGCAACAGTTATTGCACTAAAGGTGCGAGTTGTTTCACGATTCATGGCAACAACTGAAGCAGGACTGAAGCAGGCGTACGGTCTTTGAGAGTGTATTGCACACTGATGGGCAGGTTATTAAGGTTGATGAGTAGTTACTAGTTGATACGTTTTAATCAGTTGTGTAAAACTTTTGGAATGGAGCAAAAGCTTGCATGCACTGGGTCTCCATGACTTGGATGAAAGAACACTGCTAATGTAAAGACTGGTTGATTAACCCATCTGCTGTGTGCATGTAGTGAGATAAGTGCCCTGGAGACAGCTGCACTGAGTCACATGGTGGAGGAATATTCAATAAGAGTCTGATTTTTACCTGCCAATCAACCAAAAGCTTCTGGTGCTTATGTGCACATGGGTGTGTCTGTGTGAGAACGTCTCTGTCTGTGAAAGTGTTCCTGTCTGTCGGTGACTTGTGGGGTCCACTCTGGTGACTTTTTAAAAGGACATTTTACACCAACATGAATTAAAATAAAATTATGCTGACAGCAACAAAAAAAACGTTTTTTTTTTAAAAACCACTTTTTTTTGTATGTTTTGTTGGGGGGGGGTTACAGGTACATTATCCATTTAAATGTTAACGTTTGTAAGACATGTACCCGTAGGCTGCCACTCAAAAGAGAGAAAAGAAAATGGCAAGAAATACATAAAGGAATAATAAATTCAGTATGAAAAAAAMCTAAAAACAAAGTGGTCATCTGTGTGCTCGTCGTCCTCACCAGGGTCTTGACCGGACTGCAGATCGGAGTCGTAACTGACTTCAGTGGGCCAATGCTCACCCTCGATGGCCACGGGCACACTGGACAAGTGTGCTCTTCACTGATGAATCCCGGTTTCAACTGTACCGGGCAGATGGCAGACAGAGTGTATGGCTCGTGTGAGCGAGCGGTTTGCTGATGTCAACGTTGTAAACAGAGTGCCCCATGGTGGAGTTATGGTATGGGCAGGCATAAGCTACTGACAACGAACACAATTGCATTTTATCGATGGCAATTTGAATGTACAGTGATACCATGATGAGATCCTGAGGCCCGTTGTCGTGCCGTTCGTCCGCCGCCATCACCTCATATTTCAGCATGATAATGCACTGCCCCATGTCGCAAGGATCTGTACACAATTCCTGGAAACTGAAAATGTCCCAGTTCTTCCATGGCCTGGATACTCACCAGACATGTCACCCATTTGAGCATGTTTAGGATGCTCTGGATCGACGTGTACGACAGCGTGTTCCAGTTTCCGCCAATATCCAGCAACTTTGCACAGCCATTTAAGAGGAGTGGGACAACATTACACAGGCCACAATCAACAGCCTGATCAACTCTATGCAAAGGAGATGTCGCGCTGCATGAGGCAAATGGTGGTCACACCACATACTGACTGGTTTTCTGATCCATGCCTCTACCTTTTTTTCTAAGGTATCGCTGACCAACAGATGCAAATTTGTATTCCCAGTCATGTGAAATCCATAGATTAGGGCCTAATCAAATTATTTCAATTGACTGATTTACTTTTATATGAACTGTAATTCAGTAAAATCTTTGAAATAGTAGCATATAGAGGTGAAATGTTGTATTGACCATGTTCAGTGTAGACTGCTAAGAGTAGACATGTCCTGTAATGAACCAGCACAGACTGGAGAAGAGCAAACTTTCTCCATCACATGGTCAATACAACGTTTCACTTCTATATGCTACTATTCTGTCTGAATTAGGCCTGCTTTGTTGTGATCGAAAATTCATGTCCCGTGCAGAATGGATGTGAAAGAGACTTGTAGTGAACATATTATTCTCCTCCCTTTCTCTCTGCCTTGTCCTTTTGTAGATGGTGAGTGAGAAGGTAGGGGGTGCAGAAGGAACCAAGCTGGATGAAGACTTCAAAGATTTGGAGAAGGTAAGGGCTCTTTCCCCTTAACAAAACGACCCTCCTGTACTACAAACGAAAGTTTTTCTTAAACTTCTTGTACATAATTCTCTTACCCTTTCTCTCTTCCCCACAGAGGGCAGATGTTACCAGCAAAGCGGTGGTTGACCTAATCTCTAAAACCTCTGAGTACCTGCAGCCCAACCCAGCGTCCAGGGCCAAGCTGACCATGCTGAACACAGTGTCTAAGATCCGGGGCCAGGTGAAGAGCCCTGGCTACCCCCAGGCTGAGGGGCTGCTGGGGGAGAGCATGGCCAAGTTCGGACGAGAGATGGGAGAGGACACCAACTTTGGTAAGAAAGAAAAATTGGTTTCATAAATTGACATACGTTTTTTATTTTAGCCTTTGCCCCTCAAAATACAGAATTCCAAGTGTGTTTGTGTGTGTGTGTATGAAGTAGTGACCACTCAAAAGAGTACTCAACAGAAGAACATTGTCCTTTGTGGCAGTTGAGTGGATTGTGTACCCACTCATGTAACTGTGTTTGTCCTGTAGGTGGGGCCCTGGTGGACGTGGGCGAGTCCATGAAGAGGCTGGCCGAAGTCAAGGACTCTCTGGATATCGACGTCAAGCAAAACTTTATCGACCCACTGCAGGCCGTCGTCGACAAGGACATCAAAGATATCCAGGTACAGATCAAGAATGAGATGAATGAGTGATTCTCAACTCTCCCCCAATGTTACACATTTTTGTTCTAACCCTGCACAATCAACTAAGGGAGGGCTCTCTCCTTCTCCCTGCTCAGCATCTTCTGAAGAAGCTGGAGGGCAGGCGTCTGGACTACGACTATAAGAAGAAGCGGCAGGGGAAGATCCCAGACGAGGAGCTGAGATCGGCCCTGGAGAAGTTCCATGAGTCCAAAGAGATGGCTGAGAGCTCCATGCACAACCTGCTGGAGACTGACGTGAGTCATCAAATCAAATTGTATTAGTCACATGCGCCGAATACAACAGGTGTAGACCTTAGAGGGAAACGCTTACTTACAAGCCCCTAACCAACAATGCAGTTTAAAAAATATGAATAAGAATAAGAAATAAAAGGAACATGTAATTAAAGGGCAGCAGTAAAATAACAATAGCGAGACTATATACAGGGGGGTACCGGTACAGAGTCAATGTGCGGGGGCACCGGTTAGTCGAGGTAATTAAGGTAATATGTATATGTAGGTAGAGTGATTATGCATAGATAATAACAGAGTAGCAGCGGCGTAAAAATGCACGCATGACTGTAAGTCGCTTTGAATAAATGTCTGCTAAATTATATACAGGTAACTGCCRAAATAATGGAAACACTTTTGTAAATTAGGGATACAAAGTATATTGAAAACAGGTGCTTCCACACAGGTTTGGTTCCAGAGTTAATTAACCAATTAACTTCCCATCATGCTTAGGGTCGTGTATAAAAATGCTCGATAGGCCATTATTTTGGCTACCATGGCTATGCCCCCATAGGATGACAATGCCCCCATCCACAGGGCACGAGTGGTCACGTAATGGTTTGATGAGCATGAAAACGATATAAACCATATGCCATGGCCGTCTGTCACCAGATCTCAACCCAATTGAACACTTATGGGACAACCAAATTATTGAATTTCTAGTGGAAGAATGGTTTCGCATCCCTCCGATAGAGTTCAAGACACTTGTAGAATCTATGCCCAGGTGCATTGAAGCTGTTCTGTCTCGTGGTGGCCCCCAATGCCCTATTAAGACACTTTATGTTGGTGTTTCCCTTATTTTGGCAGTTACCTGTATACAGTGGTGATTTTAGCATATGAATCTTGGTGGTGCAAACTTTTTTTTAATGCATGCCAGGGGGGGGGGGGGGACACGAGGTCGAATCATGACATCGGTGATCTTCAGGTTGGTACCTTAGCAAGAGGCCCGAGTTCCCGGCTTGGAATTTCGAGTTGGATGACTGTTCGAAACGTATTTTCCCAGTAGGAGCTCAGAGTTCCCAGTTGTCTTGAACTCACTGAAGTCAGAAGGATTGAAACGTTGGACCACCACACACTCTCTCCATCGAATAGCAGGCAGGGGAAGGAAAATAGTCATGGCTTTGCAATGCTTGCAGTTAGCCACTGATTCCTTCCTAACCATTCATTGTTGAATTTGCGATTTCCAACTTGTTGTGTAATGTTTATGTTCGAATAGCACAGATAGATAAAACCTATCATTTCTCTTCATATGACAAGGATTGAAGAGGATTTGCCAGTAGATTGTCGATGTGATTCATGATGACTGCTTGTCTAGCTTGATAGCTGATATTTTGAAAGCATATGATGTTGACATGAGTCCAATCAAAGCTACGGTAGATATAACGTGATTTGACATTGTTTTATTTGTGGCCAATGACCTTGAGCCTTCTTAGATGGGCACTTCTAATGTAAATCTATGGCAGCACCCAAGGGGCTTGGAACTTTCTAGCTCTCCCTGTAGATGTTGCGGTGACGTAGTGTCCCCATGAGTAAAGAAGATTACCAACCCCTACGCTCTTTATTTTCTGCTGGCTACCCTTCCACCACAGAAAGCACTGAGCTAGGCTGAAACACCTGCATTTTGGAGCTACCTTACTCAAGAAAACAAAAAAGAGACCATGTTTGTATGCGGCTTTATTATCTCAATTATACATTTTTTACATTGTTTGCAAACTGATATGTGACACATAGTAATGCCAAAATAACATGCAAAACACACATATATTTTAGCTAAACAGGTGTGGCTCAAAACAGGTGGCTCTGCCCCACCTGCCCTGAATGATGGGTCGCCACTGCCTGTATACTATATATAGTGCTCCTTACAAATGAATTGGTCATAAAGTGCTCCCTTAACAGAAACATACAGTATGTGCCTAAACTCCTCAATAGCAAGTATAAACAACAGTGACAAGGAAAAAGGGGAGCCTATTTTCCATTGGTTGTCTGGGTAGAAGGTCAGAGCTAGTATGATCGTCATGCCATATGAGGTTTCATACTCCCAAGCCATAATACCCTATCGCTAGCATTAGCATTGGCACTAGATTTGGCATCAACGTTAGCATTAGCCTTGATGAGTATTTCAGGACCAGAATGGAGTCAGCTTGCCACGACTACATAGCTGGCGAGTGGAACAGTTAAGTAATGTCACAGCAATGTTGGTATTGGCAACTGAGAACATGTCTAACCCGTCTGATGGCCTGGGGCCTCATTTATAAATGTTGCGTATGTATAAAATATACCCCAAAACATGCATGCGCCAGTTTTCCCGCAGAAGTTGCCATTTATTAAAACTGAACTTGGTGTGAGAATGTGCTTCACTCCACACAAACTTCAGACCATGTGTGCGCACATTTTCTAGTGGTTGAAGTATTGTATTGTGTGCAAATGGGGGATGAATAAAAAAACAGATGCAGCCATTGGCAGTTAGTGGGCCTAAGAGTGAAAATCTGTGTTAAAAAAAAAAATAACCTACCTAAAATAATTAGACATAGGAAATAGTTTTCTATTTATTTTATTTCCATAACCATTGCAGAATAAATTCCTCACATTCTGCCCGTGATGCATCCCCAAAGTAGCCATACAACAAATGACCATGCACATCTCTATTTTAATTGAGCCCAGTAGCTTAGTAAAGAGAGAGGCTATGTATTTCAAGCTTTGCTGTTGCCTATGCCATCCCATTGGCAGCACGGTTTATAACAGGATAAAGTTGAATTTAACAGGTGAACAGACAGTTGATCTTTTACATTGAAGTACAGTGCCTTCGGAAAGTATTCAGACCCCTTGTCTTTTTCTATGTTTGGTTATAGCTTTATTCTAAAAAGGATTAAATAAAAATACATAAGTATTCAGACCCTTTACTCAGTACTTTGTTGAAGCAGCTTTGGCACCGGTTACAACATCGAGTCTTCTTGGGTATGACGCTACAAGCTTGGCACACCTGTATTTGTGGAGTTTCTCCCATTCTTCTCTGAAGATCCTCTCAAGCTCTGTCAGGTTGGATGGRGAGCKTYGCTGCACASCTATTTTCAGGTCTCTCCAGAGATGTTCGATCGGGTTCAAGTCTGGGCTCTGGCTGGGCCACTAAAGGACATTCACAGACTTGTCCCGAAGCCACTCCAGCGTTGTCTTGGCTGTGTGCTTAGGGTCGTTTTCCTATTGGAAGGTGAACGTTCGCCCCAGTCTGAGGTCCTGAGTGCTCTGGAACAGGTTTTCATAAAGGATCTCACTGTACTTTGCGCTGTACATCTTTGCCTTGATCCTGACCTGTCTCCCAGTCCCTGCCACTGAAAAACATCCCCACAGCATGATGCTGCTGCAAACATGGTTCACCGTAGGGATGGTGCCAGGTTTTGGTTTTCCTCAACGTGACGCTTGGCATTCAGGCCAACGAGTTCAATCTTGGTTTCATCAGACCAGAGAATCTTGTTTCTCATGTTCTGAGAGTCCTTTAGGTGCCTTTTGGCAAACTCCAAGCGGGCTGTCATGTGCCTTTTTCTGAGGAGTGGCTCCACAGTGGCTCCACTGTCAGTGACCTTTTGGTTTTTGGTCACCTCCCTGACCAAGGCCTTTCTCCCCCGACTGCTCAGTTTGTCTGGGTGGCTAGTTCCAAACTTCTTCCATTTAAGAATGATGGAGGACACTGTGTTCTTCAATGCTGCAGTCATTTTTTGGTACCGTTCCCCAGATCTGTGCCTCGACACAATCCTGTCTCTGAGCACTACGGACAATTCCTTCAACCTCATGGCTTGGTTTTTGCTCTGACATGCACTGTCAACTGTGGGACCTTATATAGACAGGTGCCTTTCCAAATAATGTACAATCAATTGAATTTGCCACAGGTGGACTCCAATCAAGTTGTAGAAACATCTGAAGGATGATCAATGGAAACAGGATGCACCTGATCTCAATTTAGAGTCTCATAGCAAAGAGTCTGAATACTCACCACCCCTAATGCCAAGAGTGTGCAAAGCTGTCATGGCTACTTTGAAGTGGCTACTTTGAAGAATCTCAAATATAAAATATATTTTGATTTGTTKAACACTTTTTTTGGTTACTACATGATTCCATATGTGTTATTTCATAGTTTTGATGTCTTCACTATTATTCTACAATGTAGAAAATAGTAAAAATAAAGAAACCCTGGAATGAGTAGGTGTGTCCAACATTTTAGAATAGGGCTGTAACAAAATGTGGAAAAAGTGAAGGGGTCTAAATACTTTCCGAAGGCACTATGTATGCAACTACTGTAAGTAGCCTACTGTAATGTCAATGTTTTTGAGTAGTTCCAGAACTTGCTGGCAGTCCAGCATATTTAGGATTGGGGTTAAAGTCGACGCAAAACATTGTTGAATTCAAACGTTCTGCTGACAGATCCACAACAATTAGCGGCATATTTTATTTAAGAATCTGTCAGTCCTTTGCCAAATACTGCATAAATTACTGCAAAAGATGAAAAGATTCTGCCAACACCTTCAAAGACATTTTGATCAAGTTTGCCATTGCTCTTTCTTTTAGAAACTGACGTGGCCTAATTCCAATAGTTCCAGATTATGCAGCAAATAAATGGTGTGTTTACAATAAAAGGTGAATGGAGGGTGTTTTCCAGGCAGAGTTATGCTTGTTCACGCGCGCACACTTTTAAGACGGGTCTGATTTATAACATCTCTATTTTTAGACATATTCATTTCAGAAATTGCGCACGCAGAAATTGTGTGTGAAATTTACGCAACTGTTATATACGAGGCCCATGTTAGGTATTAAACTTTTTGTTCCATCAGGGTATGGAGTGAGTAGAACACGTGTTAGTCAGGAACAAAGCAGTTTTGAGAGTCAGAAAATAGGCCTTGTGAGGGGAGACGATGAAGAACAATGAAGCAAACGTGCCAAAGTGTAAGTGTGCCATGGTAATGGCATTTCTTGTCCAGTCCCCCTGTACAAATAATACATCTGACTGATTTCTGTGCTTGTATGTAGGTGGAGCAGGTGAGTCAGATGGCTTCTCTGGTGGAATCCCAGCTGCAGTATCACAAACAGGCCGTGCAGGTTCTGGAGGAGCTGACTGACAAACTCCAAGACCGGTATTTAAGCTCTGTGTGTGTGTGTGTGTGTGTGTGTGTGTGTGTGTGTGTGGACATCTACAATTCAGTTGAAGATGTTTGTGTTGAATGTCACTGTGTGTGTGTGTGACCTGAGTCATCCCCTCTCCTGTGTGTGTATCAGGGTGAACGAGGCCCAGTCTCGCCCCAGGCGTGAGTACACTGCTAAACCCAAACCCTCCTTTGACTACGGCGAGCCGGAGCACTCAAACGGAGGATACTCCCCCACTGCCAACCCCCCTTCCTACTCATCCGGTAAGATTGGCCCTTAGCTGCGTGTGGTGTGTGTGCTTTTGTCCCTGTCTGTGTGTATCTATTGTCTCACCAGCCCAGAACTGATCTTTCTATATGTATGTATAGCCCCCCTTGTAGAAGTTCCATCCTTCCACAGAACACCGTCCATGAAGAACAATCAACACTGTGAGTGTGTGTGTGAGTCTGTGAAAGTGACACTTAAATGTTTTTTTATAACATGGAATGGTGTGTGTTGAATGCTTTAACCCTCCCATCCCCTGCATGTCACCACAAAGAGTATATGTTTGGTCACTAACACACACCCACATGCCCAAGCCTCTACAACCACTAAACTAACCCTGTGCGCTGGATCTGGTAACTGGTAACGGTTCCCTTCAGCCCTCTGAACCCAGCGGTTCGGAGGTTTCTGAAGCGTTCTGGTTCCGGAAGTGTGCCTCTCCTGCATCTCCCTCATTTAAACTCTGGAAGTGGTCCTGGTTTGAAAATGCTAACTGTGTTTCAGAAGAATGCAACATTTTTCAAGTTTCCTTTTTCTCTTTCCAACACATTCCTCTCCTTCCCTGTCCCCAGCCTCTGAGCCGTGCGCTAAGGCATTATATGACTTTGATCCGGAGAACGAGGGTGAGCTGGGCTTCCGCGAGGGCGACATCATCACGCTGACCAACCGCATCGACGAGAACTGGTTCGAGGGCACACTCCACGACCAATCAGGATTCTTCCCCAACAACTACGTAGAGGTGGTGGTGCCCCTGTAACGCTCAGAGAGGAGAAGAGCATGAGAGGGAGGGAGATGGGAGACGAGGGGGCATCTCAATTGTCTGAAGTGGGTCACTGGTCTAAATATAAGGAGATCTCGGCATGAGGAAAGTAGCTGAGGAGAGGTCACTTTAGATTGAGATTCACCCAATGATGGATGGACAGAAAAGTGAGGGAGACAGGATATGGATGCTGACGGAGGGAAAAGTTAGTACAACATTGGGGTTGGGTGTATCTTTGTTTTCATTCTCTATGCACCTGTGCACTTTCTACTCTTCACCTCCCTTACCGGGAGATCTGAAGAAGGGGTTCCTAGAGGAGATGTTTGTGTTATTATGCGTGACCTGTACCTATGAACACTACCAGGCTATGCTGTAAGCAGACCTAGGGGGAAAAACTGCAGCAAAATTGCCTTGCGATTGTTGCCTTTAATCACTCATTTACTTTACGTTGTCCTCATTTCTAGGCAGAAGTGTTTAAATATGTGTTACTCTTCCACGAGTGGGAATTAAAAGGCTGTTTCATTTTAATGCACACACGCCCTCTTCTTTTATAGACAAACACAAGAGGTGGAGCGTGAGATGGATCTCTGTTTTAGCACTTACATGCTGCCCTCTGCTGGTCTACGTGTGTTATACCGTCAGGAGTAGGATGAAGTTGCAATAGATACTGATCCGTTTTGCGTGTTACCCCCCTAATGGTTTATTTCATGGTCCTTTTTTCAAACTCATAATCTATTCCATACTTGTCAAATGTGATTGTTCTGCTTGTATGTGGAATAACTAGCCTGTTTCTACTGAAGCCAACGTGGCCATTGTCTTGGTATGGCAACAATATGGGGTTGAGCACCGAGGCTAGTGAATAACTGTAGTGAATGGTCCTTTTCTGTTGGCGTACACACAGCTCTGCTGGTCAGAGTTGTACTACGTCTCTGAACACTATCTCTGTTTAGTACTGTTACTGCTGCTAGGCTGCCTTTCATAGACTCTGTCTGCAATACCCCTCTGCCTTCCTCTCCTCTGTATCTCTGCCTTTACACTAACTTTTACATGGTCTAATTATCAAAAAAGGGGACATTTTGCTTGAGCCCTGCCTCTCTCCCATCACTACAGAACTCTCCCTCTCTCTCCACTCCTTCCCTAGAACATGCAGCTTCACTACCAAAATAAACCGAATGTGCATTTTGGCATGTTCCTGTTAACTTAATGTGTACATGTTTCTCTTGTTGTCTATTATATAACAGGGTTCAGACCACCTTTGTCAGTTTTTGTGGACATGTGTCGTTGTCAAAAACTATTCTAATGCCATTGGTGACTAATTATATGTGTATGTTTTTCACACTACATTTGGAGCTGGGGTAGATCTACCAACCCCCCCCCACTGGAGTACCATATTATTTAGATATTATGAAAATAAGTATTATCTTAACATTATTTTAATATACAGAATCATATTGGAAGGTGTCCAGTGTAAATTGCTAGTAGCCTGCATGTGTGTCTATAGGTAATGCCTTGGTTTAGCRATTTAATGCCTCATTTTGAGGCTCTTTTTTTGTTGTAACTGTGACACTCCAGCGATCGAGGCTTGAACCAATTCAGGATTATCTTTTTATATGGATTATCTATATTATCTTTGTATTGTCATAATCTCCTGTGTATTGTATATTTTTTGTGATGATGTAAAGGGGAAAGGAGGCTGTCCTTTCAATTGTTAAATAAATATAAAGTGAAGTGGCCCTCTGTGTGCTGGTTGTGTCTTCAGGTCTACAATGCATGATTGGATGAATTGTTTTCTTTCGGGGGGATGCACATTATGCATATCATTTACATATGAATTACACTATTTTCAGAAGTCTTTCATTAATACAGTGTAGTTTAAATATTATACACAATGTTGAATGAAATTATGACGGTAACGGTAGCCTAAATTCATAGAATAATTTAATCAGTGGTTTCAAAAACAAKTYGATTGTCAAAAAATGTATTGATCAGTCAGGCTCTGGAATAAGTGTCCAAGCAGGTGGTGGTCGACTTTTCTAGCAATATATTTGAGATGTCACAACCAATCTCTCACCCTACTGAAGAAGCCTAATCAAAGCAAACTTCACAATAAACCACACAATGACATATCCTATACTGACTGACACATAAGGACGCGCACGACAGCCAGCTGTTGGCGGATATCCATGGTGATATCTCTTCGGAGGAAGGCGTGTCATCTCTCCCAATTACTAAGCGCCCCTTTGTCCTCTGTCTATGCCCAGCCAGCCAGCGATACTCATGGCGGCTGCACCAGTCAAACAGCGCTCGGGAACGAGGGCTCAGCTCCCGCCCTGCTACTACGAAGGATACCTGGAAAAACGGGGACCGAAAGAAAAGGTAGGTGCAGCCATACCGTCAATGTACAAATGTCGGTGCATTGCATGCTGTGTGAGTGGCTGCATAGTGTCGCCYAGATAGCGCGCACCGGGCGGGGGCGAATTCCTTGGAAACCCCATTCTGCGAAAGCTGTCAACTTCCTTATTGTGTGCGAATGGGCGAGTCTTGAAAAARCTGGCAGTGATTTTCATCTAGCGGTACACTTGCTTATTGCGCACGATTACTRGCAGACAACTGGAGTGCGAGTTAATTAAGCGCGTATACTAAGCGTCCTCCTATTAACCTCGGGTTAGAGTGGCCACTGAATTTAAAAGGATAACACTACAGGCATTTCCCGGTGAATGTAGCCTAGTCAAGACATGATTGGTCATTATGTCAGTAACACAAATGATTATATGTATTGGCCTATTCAACCAAAAAGGAAGGCTCGGGCTGACTCAGTGATTTTTGACAACGGTAAATGTTTGACAGCTGCTTGTACTTTGGCCATGCCTATCGCTGAGTGGTAGTGCCGCTGTGCTATGGAGTTTGGGAGAGGAGAGAAGTATGGGGGGGTTGTGTCAGTGGTCAGCTGAGCTGTGTGGGTTGTGGTGCTGCATGATAATGACACCGCCTGGGCACAGCTGGGAGGGAGGTGATGGGGGAATGTGGAACAAAGACACACACATAGACCAGATATTTGGGCTGGGGTTCAGGTGCACTCTATTGAAGGGAGGATCACATGGCCACAGATTGACAACAGCTGTGGTGCAGATTCATCCCCTGAGACCTGGGATCACTAGTGGGCCAAAGTGTGTGTGTGTGTGAGGGAGATAAACTGTGTGTGAATATATGTACTACAACTCATGTTATAACCATGATAGATGTTGAAGTTGTCAATTAAAATATTAAACCGCTCTAATTCCCTCTGTGTAACTGTCCGTCTGTGTTACCAGATCTCTCGGCGGCTGTGGACCTGTCTGTGTGGGAACACCCTCTTCTTCTTTAATAATGCCAAGGACACTCACGTAAATGCTCTGTGTGTGTGTGTGTGTTAAACACTTTGTAAATATTCAGGGATGAGTTATTGTATATGTTAATTTGTCTATCTGTGTATCTGTTGCAGTATGTGGAGAAGATGGATCTCAGTGGCTTTGTCTCACTCAAAGACGACTGCAGCCGAGACAGAAACCTGGAGGCAGCTAGACTCATACTGCGCATGAAGGATGGAGAGACAAAACTCACAGTAATAAAACACACAGACACACACCCACACACACACAGCCAGCCAGAGAGAAACAACTTCTTYTCTGGTCTCCTCTCATCCAGGTTGCCAATCTAGAGGCTCGAGAGCTGTGGAAGGGTTTCCTCCAATCTGTCGTAGATGTAAGTATCACACACCCTACATCACAGTATAATCCTGTCTGATTGGTGGTTGATCCCTGAACTGTCAGTAACCCCCTGTGTGATTGGTTGTTGTAGCTGAGTGTGCCCAGCTGTCTGACGTTGCTGCCGGGGCAGGTGCAGATGCTGAGAGAGGTGGTGGACCGAGAAAGGAACAGACGCAGAGCAGCACGCACCCCCACCCGCGCTCCCCCCTCACCCCTATCAGTACCTCTACTGGGGGAGATCCCATCGTGAGTCACACACACTGCTGACACTGAAGTGAGTGCAGGTGTGTTACACCTAGGTGTGTTTGTGTGTGTATATGAAACTGCGGTATATGCGTTTGTGTGTCTATAGGTGTTTCCGGCCTGTGTCGAGGACTGAGGCAGAAGTTCTGTTAGAGAGACATCCAGACTGTGGCAACATGCTGCTGAGGCCCGGCAGAGACGGATCCTCATTGGCTGTCACCACCCGCCAGGATCTCAACGGGTAACGGCCACTCAACATAGATATACACACATAGATCTGCAAGCATTTTTTTGATTGATTTGATCTGTCAATTGCATTCTCTCTCTCTCTCTTTCTCAGGTCAGTGTTCAGACACTATCGTGTGACTCAGAGAGAGCAGGGGGGATATGTGATAGATGTTGAGAACCCAGTAAGTCCAACACACTCACACACGCATTGTTACAACACRCATATAAACACATGCTACATTGTTGTCTTGCCTCATATCTTGCTATTCCATGGGTCCTAACTCTGTGTTTTCCCTCTCTAGATTCCCTGTGCTACGCTTCATGATGTCATCGACGCACTGGTGGAGAAGACAGCAGGAACCCTACAGCCCTTTCTTCTGGAGGAACCTTATGAGGAGAACATCAGTGAGACACACACGGACACACACTAATTCTCAACACATTTCCACTTACACAGTGTTGATTGAAATCCTAAGAGATACAGTATCTGAGGTTCTGTCCAATGTTCATGTAGTTAATTGATATTTGTGTATTTGTCGCCTTCAGCGTTTGTTTCGTCCAATGAAGAGAATGGAGAGAGAATATTACACTGTGCCCCTTCCAGCCCACTACCCAAAGCCCCCGCCCTACCCCCCAAACAAGGTACCCAGAAATCCTACACCACACACACACACACACACACACACATACTAACCGCTCTGTTTGTCCTGGTGTAGAGCGATGGAAACCCCTACCCAGGTCTCCTGCTCCCGACCGCCGTATCCTGTCAGCTGTGACATCACCAGTACCGTCATCACCCAGCAGCCCAATGAGACGGCTTGTTCTCTCCCCCTCCCCCCTCCTCGCACAAAGTGAGTGGCATGTGTCCTGATCAATGTATCCACTCATTCCCACACGCACGCTCATACTACAGAGGTCTCACTCCTCTCTCCCCAGGCCTCACAGAGGAGCTCAAAATGAAACTGGAGAAGAGACGGACCAGTCAGGAGTGACTTCCGGTAACTGCTCAGCCAACTAGCGGTCAAAACTCTTCCACCACCAGCAGCAGCTTTCTTCTCTTCCTGTGCCTTCTGATTGGTGCACTACAGAATAGGTGCACAACTCTGGTCCTCATGGATCACAGTCCTACTGTACCTTTCAAAGTGTTTCCCACCATGTTTGGGTAACGCACCTTATCCACCTGAGTTGTGTTCAGCAGCCTAAAATTGCAGCCTCAAAACCGTTTTCAAGAAGGGATAACCAGTGGGGTTGAGCATTAGATGAGCACACAAATACAAAGGACCAATGACTGAGCCTGTTACTCCATTGTTCCGATTGAGCCAATGTCTGTTGTCCTGCTGCTGATGTAACTGACGCCACACTGGAGACTAGAAAGAGTGACACCAGAAGCTTGAGAAACCAGACTAGAGACTAGAGCGGTAGTCACCAACCCTGGTCCTGGAGCGCTACTGGGTGTGTGTGCAGGCTTTTGTTCAAACCCAACACTAACACCTGGATCAACGAATTAAAGTCTTGATAAATGAAATCGTGTGTTATTGCTGGGCTGGAACAAAAGCATGCACACCTTGAACCTGTACCTCACTACACACCTTCCAGGTCCTGGGTTAATGACCACTGGATTAGATGTAAACATGTCTAGTTGTTCTCGTGCATCTAGAATGCCAATGATGGTATGGTGCTCCACTTGACTAAACCTTCTCTACTGTGTGTGTCGTTGCTACAACTCACGTGAAACCTTATTTTCTACTGTGTGTGTGTGCGTGTGTGTGTGTGTGTGTGTGCTAGGCCTAGGCTACTGTTAGCCGACTATACTCAACTAAACTCCATGATTTACGATGGAGTTGAACGGCGACTAGTGTGGGCGGACTGGAGCTCCGACATCACGAAAATGTAGTTTTTTTATCAAAAACAATTGATTTTAGCACCCAAGGAATAGCCGCGATTACACAGAACAATGTTGTGTGTAATTGCGGGCTATTCTTTGGGTGCTGAAATCAGTAGATGTGGATAAGAACGTAATTTTATGTGATGTCGGAGCTCCAGTCCGCCCACACTAGTCGCCACTCGACTTAATTTTAAATCGTGGAGTTGAGTTTAATYGGCTAGGCTATTGTGTGATGCTWTGACCTACTGGTGCTAGGACACTTTTTACTCCTCAAAGGTTCTTTGTCCCGTCGCAACAAAGAACAAAGTATGAAAGTATTGTAATTTAGGCTTACTGTRCACCATTGATTTCATTTGCTCCTCTTGTTCTTTGGTGTTGTGGGCTGGTACACAAGCACAATTCAGTGGAACTCAAACCCTGTGGTCATTGGCTGATTTGTTCGGAGGGAGTGCATCCTCTATTGGACTCTCAGAACTACATTGTACACTGTGCATTGTCTTGTACAATTCTCTTCTATGTCCTGGGTGTTGGTCAGTGTTGTTTAAGAGAAACATCAGTGGTATTTATGAGATGTCCTATTCAAGGATATTAAATAAATGGTTTGCATGAAACAAGAATACTTTTTTGGTATTTGGTATTTTATTAGGATCCCCATTTAGCTGTTGCAAAAGCAGAAATGTAGCACATGTAGCCTACATTTCAATGCATACACACAAAATATCTAGGTCAAATAGGGGAGAGGCGTTGTGAGGTGTTGCTTTTTCAGTTTTTTGAAACCAGGTTTGCTGTTTATTTGAGCAATATTAAATGGAATGGAGTTCCATGCAATAATAGCTCTATATAAAACTACGCTTTCTTGCATTTGTTCTGGATTTGGGGACTGTGAAAGACCCCTGTTGGCATGTCTGTTGGGGTAAGTATGTGTGTCAGAGCTGTGTGTAAGTTGACAATGCAAACTATTTGCGATTTTCAACATAATGTTCCTTATAAAAAGAAGTGATGCAGTCAGTCTCTCCTCAACTCTGAGCCAAGAGAGACACTGGCATGCATATTATTTATATCAGCCCTCTGATTACAATGAAGAGCAAGACATGCCGCCCTGTTCTGGGCCAGCTGCAGCTTAACTAGGTCTTTCCTTGCAGCACTGGACCCCACGACTGGACAATAATCAAAATTAGACCAAACTAGAGCCTGCAGTACTTGCTTTGTGGGGTGTGGTGTCAAAAAGCAGAGCATCTCTTTAATACGAACAGACCTCTCCCCATCTTTACAACCATTGAATCTATATGTTTTGACCATGACGGTTTACAATCTAAGGTAACGCCAAGTAATTGAGTCTACTCAACTTGTTCAACAGCCACACCATTCATTACCAGATTCAGCTGAGGTCTAGAACTTAAGGAATGATTTGTACCAAATGCAATGCTCTTAGATTTAGAGATGTTCAGGACCAGTTTATTACTGGCCACCCATTCCAAAACAGACTGCAACTCTTTGTTAAGGGTTTCAGTGACTTCATTAGCTGTGGTTGCTGRTGCKTATATGGTTAAATCATCARCATACATGGACACGCATGTTTTGTTTAATGSCAGTGGCAGGTCATTGTTACACCAACAGAATCAGCTCTTGCAGCCTTTCCTCTGCTCTCATCGGAGCCTTGCACACCAGCAGGTGGAAGCAAAGTGCAAATTTGAATGAGAGCAATATCCTCTCCAGCATACCTTCCATAATTGTTTCAAAAATGTTTTGTAACATTTTGCTCATTGTCTGTTTTTATTTTGTTAGTCAGTCTCAGTCAGATATCATATTAAAAAACTGCAAACATTTCTCTCCACCCTATGGAGAAAAAAATTTGAATCGCAGGAAAATAGCTGTAAAATAGCAAATGTTCCTCTCTGCCCCATGGCAAAATGAGTAGAATTGCAGAAAAGGAGTTATATAATTGCAAAATCCTCTCTCCGCCCCATAGCAAAATGTTTAGAATTGCAGCAAATTTGTTTTAAAAAACTAACATTTTCTCTACACCCCATGGCAAAATGTGTAGAATTGCACTAAATTAACTCTAAAATGTAAAAAATAATTATCTCCGCTGTCAAGAGGGAGGCCACTAAAATGTTTCGCTCACAATGTGGTGGTGGTGGTGAGGGGGCAGGGGTATGGATGTGGGTACGCAGACCAGCGAGCAACTGGCCACCCTCATGAGTTCAGATTTTTTTGTGGCCCATCCCTGCTGTAGAATACTAAACTACACACCGTAGGATCCCTTGATCGTACAGTGCTTACTATAAAATATTGTAGTCTACTGTAGAACAGTGTTTCCTGGTCCTGGGGACTCAAAAGGGTGCACATTTGCGTTTTTGCCCTACCACTAAACAGCTGATTCAAATGTTCAACTCATCATCAAGCTTTGATGATTCGAATCAGGTTTGTAGTGCAATGCTTTGGGTCCCCAGGACCATGAATAAGAATATGCTGCTGTGGAATTCTATACTCCACACTGTGGTATCCCTTGATCGTGTGTGGTACTTACTATAGAATTTTGTAGTATACTGTAGAATACTATACTACATGCTGTAGTATCCCTCAATCGTAATATATACACTGCTCAAAAAAATAAAGGGAACACTTAAACAACACAATGTAACTCCAAGTCAATCACACTTCTATGAAATCAAACTGTCCACT
>NC_036859.1:7069204-7140546 GCF_002910315.2 Salvelinus sp. IW2-2015 | reverse complement strand
CATCAAGCAAAGGGTGGCTACTTTGAACAATCTAAAATCTAAAATATATTTTTGTTAACACTTTTTTGCTACTACATGATATCCATATGCTCAGACTCTAAAACCTGTTTTCTTCAGATTGAACCAAGAACACAGTGCCTTCATCATTCTGAAATGGAAGAAGTTTGGAACACCAAGACTCGAGCTGGCCGCCTGGAGCTGGCCGCCTAGAGCTGGCGCTGGAGCTGGCCCTAGAGCTCCGCTGGCCAACTGAGCAATTGGGGGAGAAGGCCTTGTTGGGGAGGTGACCAAGAACCGATGGTCATCTAACAGACTCCAGAGTCCTCTGTGGAGATGGAGAACTTCCAGAAGGACAACCATCTCTGCAGCACTCCACCAATCAGGCCGTTATGGTAGACGGCCAGACGAAGCCACTCCTCAGTAAAAGGCACATGACGGCCGCTTGGAGTTTGCCAAAAGCACCTAAAGGACTTTGAACATGAGTAACAATATTTTTGGTCTGATAAACCAAGATTGAACTCTTTGGCCTGAATATCAAGCATCACGTCTGGCATCATGCTTGGGGAAGTTTTTCAGCGCAGGGACTGTGAGACTAGTCAGGATCGAGGGAAATAGAACAGAGCAAAGCACAAAGAGATCCTTGATGAAAACCTGTTCCAGAGCGCTCAGGACCTCAGACTGGGCGAAGGTTCACTTCCAACAGGACAATGACACTAGCACACACTAAGCAACACAGAAGGGCTCGGGACAAACTCTGAATGTCCTTGAGGGCCCTGCAGAGCCGGACATGAACCCTAGAAACATCTCTGGAGAGACCTGAAATAGCTCTGTAGTGATGCTCCCCGTCCAACCTGACAGAGCTTGAGAGGATCTGCAAAGAAAGAATGGGAAAACTCCAAATACAGGTGTGCCAAGCTGTAGCGTGATACCAAGAAGAATTGAGGCTGTAATCGCTGCCAAGGTGCTTCAACAAAGTACTGAATAAAGGGTCTGCAATCTTATGTAAATTGATTATTTTCAGTTTTTATACATTTCAAAAATGAATAAAAATCAGTTTTTGCTTCATTTGGGGTATTGCGTGTAGATTGATGAGGGAAAAACTATTTAATCCATTTTAGAATAAGGTTGTAACGTAACAAAATGTGGAAAAATTCAAGGGTGGAACTCTTAGAGAACTCACCAGAAAGACTCACAGCTGTAATCGATCAAACGTGCTTCTACAAAGTATTGACTCGGTGTGAATACTTATGTAAATCTGAGATCTGAGACAGCTAAAGCTTTAGGTTGAATCTTCTATGTTATTTCCCAGAGCCCACTTCATCTCCATGGCCCAATTCCAGAGTGTGAGAGCAGGTCAGTGGGTGTTGATGACAAGGTCTACCTGTTCTTCAGTGAGACTGCTGTGGAGTATGACTTCAACAGCAAACTGGTGGTCCTCGTGGCTCGTCTGCACGGTAGGTGTGTGAACACCGCATTTAACCATGACAAGGTACTGGATTATGCCGAATACAAACAGTATAGTTATTCCCTCCATAAGCAATCAAACAGGCAAAACGTCAGTACAAAGACAAGTCGCAATACAAACGGCTCAGACACGAGCGGTAATGCAGGGTCTACAGATTCCTCTGTCAGTGTCTGTTTCTTTTGCCACCTTAATCTTTTATTTTTATTGCTAGTCTGAGATATGGCTTTTTCTTTGCAACTCTCTGTTGACGTTGAGACGAGTGTTTTACGGGATATTAATGAAGATAGACTGTGAGGCGTATGTTTCTCAAACTAGACACTCTAATGTACTTGTCCTCTTGCTCAGTTGTGCACCGGGGCTCCCACTCTCTTTCTATTCTGGTTACGCCAGTTTGCGCTGTTCTGTGAAGGGAGTAGTACACAGCGTTGTACGAGATTTCAGTTCTTGGCAGTTTCTCGCATGGAATACTTAATTTCTCAGAACAAGAATAGACTGAAGAGTTTCAGAAAAAGTTATTTTTTGGCCATTTTGAGCCTGTATGAACTCACAAATGTGATGCTCCAGATACTAACTAGTCTAAAGAAGGACTGTTTTATTGCTTCTTTAATCAGGACAGTTTAAGCTGTGCTAACATAATTCCAAAAGGGTTTTCTAATTATCAATTATGTCAGACCCTGATCTGTTTCACCTTTCCTCGTTATTGTCTTCACCCCTCCAGGTGTCGCTTGTTTTCCCCAGTGTATTTATCCCTGTGTTTCCTGTCTCTCTGTGGCAGTTTGTCTTGTATGTTTCCAAGTCAACCACGGTTTTCCCGGTCGCCTGCTTTTTTATTTTACCATGCCTGTTTCTGGACTTTGTACCCGCCTGCCTTGACACGAGCCTGTTGCACTCTGTACTCCTGGACTCCTGATTCTGTGTTTTGACCTTTTTGCTATCCACGACCATTCTCTTGCCTACTCCTTTGGCTTAATAAACATTGTAAGACTCCAACCATCTCTCCTGTGTCTGCATCAGGTCTCGCCTTGATAAATTAGCCTTTTAAAATGATAAACTTGATTAGCTAACACAACGTCCATTGGAACACAGGAGTGATGGTTGCTGATAACGGGCCTCTGTACGCCTATGTAGATTTTCCATAAAAAATCTGCCGTTTCCAGTTACAATAGTCATTTGCAACATTGTCTACACTGTTTTTCGATCAATTTGATGTATTTTTAATGGACAAAAAAAGTAGCTTTTCTTTCAAAACAAGGACATTTCAAGTGACCCCAAACTTTTGAACGGTAGTGTATATCTACCAACGGGACATTAACTGTAATATCTTTGTTTCACTGAGTCGTCCTGAAGGACGACATTAATAAATACAGCTGCGGTTATACACTCTATCGGCACATAGAAGAGAACCTCTGGTAAGACACGGGGCGGGCCTATGCTATTTGTAAAGAACAGCTAGTGCAGGATATCTAAGGAAGTCTCAATTTTTGCTCGCTGAGGTAGAGTATCTCATCATAAGCTGTAGACAACACTATCTACCTAGAGTTTTCATCTGTATTTTTCGTAGCTGTTACATACCACCACAACGTATGCTGGCACTAAACACACTCAATGAGCTGTATACGCCATAAGCGAACAGGAAAATGCTCATCCAGAGGCGCGCTCCGAGTGTCTGGGACTTTAAACGCAAGTAAACTTAACACAGTTTTACCTCAATTCTATCAGCAATGTTAAATGTGCAACCGAGGGGAAAAAAACTTACACCTTTACTACAAACTCTCCCTCGCCTCCATTTGGCAAATCTGACCATAATTCTATCTCCTGCTTACATGCAAAAATTAAAGCAGGAACACAGTGACTCGGTCTATAAAAAAGTGGTCAGATGAAGCAGATGCTAAACTACAGGACTGTTTTGCTAGCACAGACTGGAATATGTTCAAGATTCTTCCGATGCATTGAGGAGTACACCACATAGTCACTGGTTCATCAATAAGTGCATGGATGACGTTTCCCACAGTGACTGTACGTACATACAGAAGCCATGGATTACAGGCAACATTCGCACTGCGCTAAAGAGCTGCTGCTTTCAAGGAGCGGGACTCTAACCCGGAAGCTTATAAGAAATCCGCTATGCCTCGACGAACCATCAGGCAAGGGTCAATACAGGACTAAGTTCAAATCGTACTACACCGCATCGACGCTCGTCAGATGTTGCAGGCTTGCAAACTATTAAGACTACAAAGGGAAGCACAGCCGAGACTGCCATGACACGAGCCTACCAGACGAGCTCAATAACTTCTATGCTCACTTCGAGACAAGTAAAACTGAAACATGCATGAGCATCAGCTGTTCTTGACGACTGTGTGATCCCGCTCTCTGCAGCAAGACCTTTAAACAGGTCAACATTCACAAGGTCGCATGGCCAGACGGATTACCAGGACGTGTACACCGAGTATACGCTGACACACTGACATTTTCAACCTCTCCCTGTCTGAGTCTGTTATACTACATGTTTCAAGCAGACCGCAGAGTCCATGTGCACAAAACACTAAGGTAACCTGCTAAATGACTACCGACCCATAGCACTCAAGTCTGTAGCCATGAAATGCTTTGAAAGGTTGGTCATGGCTCACATCAACACCATTATTCCAGAAACCCTAGACCCACTCCAATTTTCATACCGCCCCAAAGATCCACAGATGATGCAATCTCTATTGCACTCCACACTGCCCTTTCACAGCTGGACAAAAAGGAACACCTATGTAGAATGCTATTCATGACTACAGCTCAGCGTTCAACACCATACTACCCTCAAAGCTCATCACTAAGCTAAGGACCCTGGATAAACCCTGCCTCTGCAACTGGATCCTGGACTTCCTGACGGCGCTCCCTGGTGGTAAGGGTAGGTAACAACACATCCGCTACGCTGATCCTCAACATGGGCCCTCAGGGTGCGTGCTCAGTCCCCTCCTGTACTCCCTGTTCACTCATGACTGCACGGCCAGGCATGACTCATCCCCATCATTAAGTTTGCTGATGACACAACAGTGGTAGCCTGATCACTGACAACGATGAGACAGCCTATAGGAAGAGGTCAGAGAACTGGCAGTGTGGTGCCTGGACAACAACCTTTCCCTCAATGTGAGCAAGACGAGTTGATCGTGGACTACAGGAAAAGGTAGGCCGAACAGGCCCCAATAACATCAACAGGCTGCAGTGGATTGAACACTGCTGCTACTCGCTGTTATTGTCTATGCATAGTCACTCCACCTACATACATGTACAAATTACCTCTAACCTGTCCCGCACACTGACTCGGTACTGGTACCCGTTGTATATAGCCTCGTTATTGTGTTACTTTTTATTATTTTTTACTTTAGTTATTTGGTTAATATTTTCTTTACTCATCTTGAACTGCACTGTTGGTTAAGCTTTAGAGCATTTCACGGTAAGGTCTACATTTTGCTTATTCAGCGCACGTGACAAATAACGTTTGATTTGATTTGATTTGATATTCTATTGTATTTTTAGTTTATGCCGTCCGACACTGCTCGTTCAAAATATTTATTGATTCTTAATTCCATTCCTTTACTTTAAATGTGTGTGTATTGTTGTAAAATTGTTAGATATTACTGCACCGTTGAAGCTAGAAACACAAGCATTTCACTACACCCGCAATAACATCTGCTAAACATGTGTATGTGACCATAAAATTTGATTTGTGTGTTAGTGATCTATGTGTGTGTGTGTGTGTGTGTGTGTGTGTGTGTGTGTGTGTGTACGCGCATGTGAGAGTTTCTCTTTAATGTCTCTTTAATGCACTGTGTTGTTGTGTCCAAGCCTCTCGTGGTGTGTGCGTACAGCGTGTTGGACATCGTAACCGTGAACTGTCCTTTGTGAAGTTGTGATGTACAGCTGTGACATCCCCACCCCAGACTTGGAGCTGTGAGTCAGACTGATATCTCTCTCTTTTCTCTTCTTTTTTTATTCACTTTATCTCTCCCCACCCCCATTTTGAGAAATGGAAACAGAACCCGGAACTAAAGTGATCTCTTGTGTTCTGAACAGAACCGTTATTTTCAACTTAGAACCTTTTTGTACCAAAAATATTCCTTATGTCCTCATTATCTATAATTTCGTTAAATGATAATGCTAGTAATAGCCTGAACACATTCCAGTTCATGTCATGATGTTCAGCTTTTCAAGCCAACCCCCTCCATGTCCACCCCTCTCTCCCACCTGTGAATTTCTGTTGCATCTCGCGCCGAGCGTTCCATAGCAAGCTTCTCTAGCTGTGCTAATAGGTTGAGTAAATGAATGATCTATTCTGTAAAAACTATGTTGATTTCACAGGTTACAAAAATTACAAAAAAGAACTATATGGGTTCGAACTGGTTCAGAACTTTATTTATTTTTAGTTCAGAACAAAGAAAATATGGTCTGTTCAGAATGATTGGAAAATAATTTTGGTTCCAACTAAATGGATCATATTGGAGTGTATTCAGCACTCACTTGACTGAACAGTATGCAAAGGATGAAAGTTAAGTTTCTTTGGGAAATCATTTTAATTAGAAACAAGATAGGTGTTCGTAACTGTCAAATAATGACATTAACATACTTTCTAATCAATCAAATGTATTCATAAAGCCTTTTTACATCAGCAGATGTCACAAAGTGCTTATACAGAAACCAGCCTAAAACCCAAATAGAAAGCACGCTACTGTGTGCTTGTGTCTTGAAAGCTTATTACATTTTGTGTAATTGCCATTGTTGATATGCTGTAAGTGTGTGAATGAGATTAAAACATGATCACACATTGAAAAACTAGTTGCTTCGGCTATTCAGACACCACAGAGGCATGGCAGTGCCACTCATAAATATAGCAAGAGCTGTATAAACCCTTTAGAATAATGCAATACAAAATGAACAAGGCTACTTATTTGTGGGCAAATGTTGAGTGTAATCATGTGCCATATTGGATTCAGAATCAAATGTATTTACATGGCTCCCGAGTGGCGCAGTGTCTAAGGCACTGCATCGCAGTGCTAGAGCATCACTACAGACCTCGGTTTGATCCCAGGCTTTACTTGGCTCATCGAGCTCTAGCGACTCCTTGTGGCAAGCCGGGTCCTGCAGGCAGACCTCTGTCGTCAGTTGAAACAACGTTTACTCAGACAGGGGTTAAGCGGGCGAACAAACTCCCTCACGACGCCAGGTCAGCGGAGTCAATCACCACCTTCCGGAGACACCTGAAACCCCACCTCTTTAAGGAATACCTAGATAGATAAATAATCCTTCTAACCCCCCCCCTTAAAGATTAAGATGCACAATTGTAAAATTGGTTGTTCCACTGGATATCATAAGGTGAATGCACCAATTTGTAAGTCGCTCTGGATAAGAGCGTCTGCTAAATGACTTAAATGTTAAATGTATATTAAAAAACTGCAAACATTTCTCTCCACCCTATGGAGAAAAAAAAWTTAATCGCAGGAAATTAGCTGTAAAATAGCTAATTTTCCTCTCTGCCCCATGGCAAAATGAGTAGAATTGCGAAATCCTCTCTCCGCCCCATAGCAAAATGTTTAGAATTGCAGCAAATTTGCTTTAAAAAACTATAACATTTTCTCTACACCCCATGGCAAAATGTGTAGAATTGCACTAAATTAACTCTAAAATGTAAAAAAAAGTATCTCCGCTGTCAAGAGGGAGGCCACTAAAATGTTTAGCTCGCAATGTGGTGGTGGTGGTGGTGAGGGGGCAGGGATATGGACGTGGGTACGCAGACCAGCGAGCAACTAGCCACCCTCATGAGTTCAGATTTTTTTGTGGCCCATCCCTGCTGTAGAATACTATACTACACACCGTTGGATCCCTTGATCGTACAGTGCTTACTATAAAATATTGTAGTCTACTGTAGAACAGTGTTTCTTAATCCTGGTCCTGGGGACTCAAAAGGGTGCACATTTGCGTTTTTGCCCTACCACTAATCAGCTGATTCAAATGATCAACTCATCATCAAGCTTTGATGATTCGAATCAGGTTTGTAGTGCAATGCTTTGGGTCCCCAGGACCATGAATAAGAATATGCTGCTGTGGAATTCTATACTCCACACTGTAGTATCCCTTGATCGTGTGTGGCACTTACTATAGAATTTTGTAGTATACTGTAGAATACTATACTACACGCTGTAGCATCCCTCAATCATAATATATATACAGGTAACTGCCTAAATAAAGGAAACACTGTAGTAAATGAGGGATACAAAGTATGTTGAAAACAGGTGCTTCCACACAGGTGTGGTTCCTGAGTTAATTAAGCAATTTAACATCCCATCATGCTTAGGGTCATGAATAAAAATTCCCAATTGCCCATTATTTTGGCTACCATGGTTAGAAGAAGAGATCTCAGTGACTTTGAAAGAGGGGTTTTAAAGGTGCATAGTGGGTTTAAAGGGTATGTGTGTGTGTGTGTCTTAGTCACCAGATCTCAACCCAATTCAACTCTTCTGGGAAATTCCAGTGCGGCGTCTGAGGATTTGTTTTCCCCCACCATCAACAAAACATCAATTGATAGAATTTATTGTGTAAGAAGGGTGTCACATCCCTCCAATATAGTTCCAGACGCTTCTAGAATCTATGCCAACGTGAATTGAAGATGTTCTGGTGGCTCATGGTGGCCCAATGCCCTATTAAAACACTTTATGTTGGTTTTTCCTTTATTTTGGCAGTTACTGAAAGATCATACCCCCAAGACATGCTAACCTCCACTGTTAATGTTAATTTTTCTGAATATACAATAAAGCTCAGTATTTCAAGGATTTACTTCATAGTCATTATTGCTCATGGTTATCAAGGGTGTCAATAATATCAGACCTCACTATATATATATATATATATAGCATCAGTCAAAATTCTGGGCACACCTACTCAATCCAGGGTTTTCTTGATTTTGACTTTTCTACATTGTAGAATAATAGTGAAGACATCAAAATTATGAAATAACACATATGGAATCATGTAGTAACCAAAAAAGTGTTTAGTTGTAAAGAACAGCTAGTGCAGATATCTAAGGAAGTCTCAATTTTTGCTCGCCTGAGGTAGAGTATCTCATCATAAGCTGTAGACCACACTATCTACCTAGAGTTTTCATCTGTATTTTTCGTAGCTGTTACATACCACCACAGACGTATGCTGGCACTAAAACCACACTCAATGAGCTGTATACGCCATAAGCGAACAGGAAAATGCTCATCCAGAGGCGGCGCTCCGAGTGTCTGGGACTTTAAACGCAAGTAAACTTAACACAGTTTTACCTCAATTCTATCAGCATGTTAAATGTGCAACCCGAGGGGAAAAAAACTCTAAACCACCTTTACTACAAAGCTCTCCCTCGCCCTCCATTTGGCAAATCTGACCATAATTCTATCCTCCTGCTTACATGCAAAAATTAAAGCAGGAACACCAGTGACTCGGTCTATAAAAAAGTGGTCAGATGAAGCAGATGCTA
Organism: Salvelinus sp. IW2-2015; assembly: GCF_002910315.2. Classification (NCBI taxonomy): domain Eukaryota; kingdom Metazoa; phylum Chordata; class Actinopteri; order Salmoniformes; family Salmonidae; genus Salvelinus; species Salvelinus sp. IW2-2015. The sequence continues at coordinate 7,131,580 of NC_036859.1, read as the reverse complement.
AACTACAGGACTGTTTTGCTAGCACAGACTGGAATATGTTCCAAGATCTTCCGATGGCATTGAGGAGTACACCACATCAGTCACTGGCTTCATCAATAAGTGCATGGATGACGTTTCCCCACAGTGACTGTACGTACATACCAGAAGCCATGGATTACAGGCAACATTCGCACTGCGCTAAAGAGCTCGCTTTTCAAGGAGCGGGACTCTAACCCGGAAGCTTATAAGAAATCCGCTATGCCTCGACGAACCATCAGGCAAGGGTCAATACAGGACTAAGTTCGAATCGTACTACACCGGCATCGACCTCGTCAGATGTTGCAGGGCTTGCAAACTATTACAGACTACAAAGGGAAGCACAGCGAGAGCTGCCCAGTGACACGAGCCTACCAGACGAGCTCAATAACTTCTATGCTCACTTCGAGACAAGTAAAACTGAAACATGCATGAGCATCAGCTGTTCTGGACGACTGTGTGATCCGCTCTCTGCAGCAAGACCTTTAAACAGGTCAACATTCACAAGGTCGCATGGCCAGACGGATTACCAGGACGTGTACACCGAGTATACGCTGACACACTGACATTTTCAACCTCTCCCTGTCTGAGTCTGTTATACCTACATGTTTCAAGCAGACCGCCAGAGTCCATGTGCACAAAACACTAAGGTAACCTGCCTAAATGACTACCGACCCATAGCACTCAAGTCTGTAGCCATGAAATGCTTTGAAAGGTTGGTCATGGCTCACATCAACACCATTATTCCAGAAACCCTAGACCCACTCCAATTTTCATACCGCCCCAACAGATCCACAGATGATGCAATCTCTATTGCACTCCACACTGCCCTTTCACAGCTGGACAAAAGGAACACCTATGTGAGAATGCTATTCATTGACTACAGCTCAGCGTTCAACACCATACTACCTCAAAGCTCATCACTAAGCTAAGGACCCTGGGACTAAACCCTGCCTCTGCAACTGGATCCTGGACTTCCTGACGGCGCTCCCTGGTGGTAAGGGTAGGTAACAACACATCCGCTACGCTGATCCTCAACATGGGGCCCCTCAGGGTGCGTGCTCAGTCCCCTCCTGTACTCCCTGTTCACTCATGACTGCACGGCCAGGCATGACTCCATCCCCATCATTAAGTTTGCTGATGACACAACAGTGGTAGGCCTGATCACTGACAACGATGAGACAGCCTATAGGAAGGAGGTCAGAGAACTGGCAGTGTGGTGCCTGGACAACAACCTTTCCCTCAATGTGAGCAAGACGAGTTGATCTGGACTACAGGAAAAGGTAGGCCGAACAGGCCCCCAATAACATCAACAGGGCTGCAGTGGATTGAACACTGCTGCTACTCGCTGTTTATTGTTATGCATAGTCACTCCACCCTACATACATGTACAAATTACTCTAACCTGTCCCCCGCACACTGACTCGGTACTGGTACCCTTGTATATAGCCTCGTTATTGTGTTACTTTTTATTATTTTTTACTTTAGTTATTTGGTTAATATTTTCTTTACTCATCTTGAACTGCACTGTTGGTTAAGCTTGTAAGCATTTCACGGTAAGGTCTACATTTGCTGTATTCAGCGCACGTGACAAATAACGTTTGATTTGATTTGATTTGATATTCTATTGTATTTTAGTTTATGCCGTCCGACACTGCTCGTTCAAAATATTTATTGATTCTTAATTCCATTCCTTTACTTTAAATGTGTGTGTATTGTTGTAAAATTGTTAGATATTACTGCACCGTTGAAGCTAGAAACACAAGCATTTCACTACACCCGCAATAACATCTGCTAAACATGTGTATGTGACCAATAAAATTTGATTTGTGTGTTAGTGTATCTATGTGGTGTGTGTGTGTGTGTGTGTGTGTGTGTGTGTTGTGTACGCGCATGTGAGAGTTTCTCTTTAATGTCTCTTTAATGCACTGTGTTGTTGTGTCCAAGGGACCTCTCGTGGTGTGTGCGTACAGCGTGTTGGACATCGGTAACCGTGGAACTGTCCTTTGTGAAGTTGTGATGTACAGCTGTGACATCCCCACCCCAGACTTGGAGCTGTGAGTCAGACTGATATCCTCTCTCTTTTCTCTTCTGTTTTTTATTCAACTTTATCTCTCCCCACCCCCATTTTGAGAAATGGAAACAGAACCCGGAACTAAAGTGATCTCTTGTGTTCTGAACAGAACCGTTATTTTCAAGTCTTGAGAACCTTTTTGTACCAAAAATATTCCTTATGTCCTCATTATCTATAATTTCGTTAAATGATAATGCTAGTAATAGCCTGAACACATTCCAGTTCATGTCATGATGTTCAGCTTTTCAAGCCAACCCCCTCCATGTCCACCCCTCTCTCTCCCACCTGTGAAATTTCGTTGCATCTCGCGCCGAGCGTTCCATAGCAAGCTTCTCTAGCTGTGCTAATAGGTTGAGTAAATGAATGATCTATTCTGTAAAAACTATGTTGATTTCACAGGTTACAAAAATTACAAAAAAGAACTATATGGGTTCGAACTGGTTCAGAACTTTATTTATTTTTAGTTCAGAACAAAGAAAATATGGTTCTGTTCAGAATGATTGGAAAATAATTTTGGTTCCAACTAAATGGATCATATTGGAGTGTATTCAGCACTCACTGTGACTGAACAGTATGCAAAGGATGAAAGTTAAGTTTTCTTTGGGAAAATCATTTTAATTAGAAACAGATAGGTGTTCTGTAACTGTCAAATAATGACATTAACATACTTTCTAATCAATCAAATGTATTCATAAAGCCTTTTTACATCAGCAGATGTCACAAAGTGCTTATACAGAAACCCAGCCTAAAACCCCAAATAGAAAGCACGCTACTGTGTGCTTGTGTCTTGAAAGGCTATTACATTTTGTGTAATTGCCCATTGTTGATATGCTGTAAGTGTGTGAATGAGATTAAAACATGATCACACATTGAAAAACTAGTTGCTTCGGCTATTCAGACACCACAGAGGCATGGCAGTGCCACTCATAAATATAGCAAGAGCTGTATAAACCCTTTAGAATAATGCAATACAAAATGAACAAGGGCTACTTATTTGTGGGCAAAGGTGTTGAGTGTAATCATGTGCCATATTGGATTCAGAATCAAATGTATTTACATGGCCTCCCGAGTGGCGCAGTGGTCTAAGGCACTGCATCGCAGTGCTAGAGGCATCACTACAGACCTCGGTTTGATCCCAGGCTTTACTTGGCTCATCGAGCTCTAGCGACTCCTTGTGGCAAGCCGGGTGCCTGCAGGCAGACCTCTGTCGTCAGTTGAACAACGTTTACTCAGACAGGGGTTAAGCGGGCGAACAAACTCCCTCACGACCCAGGTCAGCGGAGTCAATCACCACCTTCCGGAGACACCTGAAACCCCACCTCTTTAAGGAATACCTAGATAGATAAATAATCCTTCTAACCCCCCCCTTAAAGATTAAGATGCACATTGTAAAATAAACCAAGATTGAACTCTTTGGCCTGAATATCAAGCATCACGTCTGGCATCATGCTGTGGGGAAGTTTTTCAGCGGCAGGGACTGTGAGACTAGTCAGGATCGAGGGAAAGATGAACAGAGCAAAGCACAAAGAGATCCTTGATGAAAACCTGTTCCAGAGCGCTCAGGACCTCAGACTGGGGCGAAGGTTCACCTTCCAACAGGACAATGACMCTAGGCACACAGCTAAGGCAACACAGAAGGGGCTTCGGGACAAGTCTCTGAATGTCCTTGAGGGGCCCTGCCAGAGCCCGGACATGAACCCTAGAACATCTCTGGAGAGACCTGAAAATAGCTCTGTAGTGATGCTCCCCGTCCAACCTGACAGAGCTTGAGAGGATCTGCAAAGAAGAATGGGAGAAACTCCCCAAATACAGGTGTGCCAAGCTTGTAGCGTGATACCCAAGAAGAATTGAGGCTGTAATCGCTGCCCAAGGTGCTTCAACAAAGTACTGAATAAAGGGTCTGCAATCTTATGTAAATTGATTATTTCAGTTTTTATACATTTTCAAAAATGAATAAAAATCAGTTTTTGCTTCATTATGGGGTATTGCGTGTAGATTGATGAGGGGGAAAAACTATTTAATCCATTTTAGAATAAGGTTGTAACGTAACAAAATGTGGAAAAATTCAAGGGGTGGAACGCTCTTAGAGACTCACCCAGAAAGACTCACAGCTGTAATCGATGCCAAACGTGCTTCTACAAAGTATTGACTCGGGTGTGAATACTTATGTAAATCTGAGATCTGAGACCAGGCTAAAGTCTTTAGGTTGATATCTTCTATGTTATTTCCCAGAGCCCAACTTCATCTCCATGGCCCAGATTCCAGAGTGTGAGAGCAGGTCAGTGGGTGTTGATGACAAGGTCTACCTGTTCTTCAGTGAGACTGCTGTGGAGTATGACTTCAACAGCAAACTGGTGGTGTCCTGCGTGGCTCGTGTCTGCACGGTAGGTGTGTGAACCACCGCATTTAACCATGACAAGGTGACTGGGATTATGGCCGAATACAAACAGTRTAGTTATTCCCTCCATAAGGCAATCAAACAGGCAAAACGTCAGTACAAAGACAAGTCGCAATACAACGGCTCAGACACGAGCGGTATATGGCAGGGTCTACAGAGTTCCTCTGTCCAGTGTCTGTGTTCTTTTGCYCACCTTAATCTTTTATTTTTATTGGCTAGTCTGAGATATGGCTTTTTCTTTGCAACTCTCTGTTGACGTTGAGACGAGTGTTTTACGGGTACTATTAAATGAAGATAGGACCTGTGAGGCGTATGTTTCTCAAACTAGACACTCTAATGTACTTGTCCTCTTGCTCAGTTGTGCACCGGGGCCTCCCACTCCTCTTTCTATTCTGGTTAGCGCCAGTTTGCGCTGTTCTGTGAAGGGAGTAGTACACAGCGTTGTACGAGATCTTCAGTTTCTTGGCAGTTTCTCGCATGGAATAGCCTTAATTTCTCAGAACAAGAATAGACTGAAGAGTTTCAGAAGAAAGTTATTTGTTTCTGGCCATTTTGAGCCTGTAATCGAACTCACAAATGCTGATGCTCCAGATACTCAACTAGTCTAAAGAAGGACTGTTTTATTGCTTCTTTAATCAGGACAGTTTTAAGCTGTGCTAACATAATTCCAAAAGGGTTTTCTAATTATCAATTATGTCAGACCCTGATCTGTTTCACCTTTCCTCGTTATTGTCTTCACCCCCTCCAGGTGTCGCTTGTTTTCCCCAGTGTATTTATCCCTGTGTTTCCTGTCTCTCTGTGGCAGTTTGTCTTGTATGTTTCCAAGTCAACCAGCGGTTTTCCCGGTCGCCTGCTTTTTTATTTTACCCATGCCTGTTTCTGGACTTTGTACCCGCCTGCCTTGACCACGAGCCTGTCTGCCACTCTGTACCTCCTGGACTCCTGATCTGGTTTTGACCTTTTTGCCTATCCACGACCATTCTCTTGCCTACTCCTTTGGCTTAATAAACATTGTAAGACTCCAACCATCTGCCTCCTGTGTCTGCATCCAGGTCTCGCCTTGATAAATTAGCCTTTTAAAATGATAAACTTGGATTAGCTAACACAACGTGCCATTGGAACACAGGAGTGATGGTTGCTGATAACGGGCCTCTGTACGCCTATGTAGATTTTCCATAAAAAATCTGCCGTTTCCAGTTACAATAGTCATTTGCAACATTGTCTACACTGTTTTTCGGATCAATTTGATGTTATTTTAATGGACAAAAAAAGTAGCTTTTCTTTCAAAACAAGGACATTTCCAAGTGACCCCAAACTTTTGAACGGTAGTGTATATCCTACCAACGGGACATTAACTGTAATATCTTATGTTTCACTGAGTCGTGCCTGAAGGACGACATTAATAACATACAGCTGGCGGGTTATACACTCTATCGGCAGCATAGAAGAGAAGCCTCTGGTAAGACACGGGGCGGGGGCCTATGCATATTTGTAAAGAACAGCTAGTGCASGATATCTAAGGAAGTCTCAAGTTTTTGCTCGCCTGAGGTAGAGTATMTCATCATAAGCTGTAGACCACACTATCTACCTAGAGTTTTCATCTGTATTTTTYGTAGCTGTTTACATACCACCACAGACGTATGCTGGCACTAAAACCACACTCAATGAGCTGTATACCGCCATAAGCGAACAGGAAAATGCTCATCCAGAGGCGGCGCTCCGAGTGTCTGGGGACTTTAAACGCAAGTAAACTTAACACAGTTTTACCTCAATTCTATCAGCATGTTAAATGTGCAACCCGAGGGGAAAAAAACTCTAGACCACCTTTACTACAAAGCTCTCCCTCGCCCTCCATTTGGCAAATCTGACCATAATTCTATCCTCCTGCTTACATGCAAAAATTAAAGCAGGAAGCACCAGTGACTCGGTCTATAAAAAAGTGGTCAGATGAAGCAGATGCTAAACTACAGGACTGTTTTGCTAGCACAGACTGGAATATGTTCCAAGAYTCTTCCGATGGCATTGAGGAGTACACCACATCAGTCACTGGCTTCATCAATAAGTGCATGGATGACGTTGTCCCCACAGTGACTGTACGTACATACCAGAAGCCATGGATTACAGGCAACATTCGCACTGCGCTAAAGAGCTGCTGCTTTCAAGGAGCGGGACTCTAACCCGGAAGCTTATAAGAAATCCCGCTATGCCCTCCGACGAACCATCAGGCAAGGGTCAATACAGGACTAAGTTCRAATCGTACTACACCGGCATCGACRCTCGTCAGATGTGGCAGGGCTTGCAAACTATTACAGACTACAAAGGGAAGCACAGCCGAGAGCTGCCCAGTGACACGAGCCTACCAGACGAGCTCAATAACTTCTATGCTCACTTCGAGACAAGTAAAACTGAAACATGCATGAGAGCATCAGCTGTTCYGGACGACTGTGTGATCCYGCTCTCTGCAGCAAGACCTTTAAACAGGTCAACATTCACAAGGTCGCATGGCCAGACGGATTACCAGGACGTGTACACCGAGTATACGCTGACACACTGACATTTTCAACCTCTCCCTGTCTGAGTCTGTTATACCTACATGTTTCAAGCAGACCGCCAGAGTCCATGTGCACAAGAACACTAAGGTAACCTGCCTAAATGACTACCGACCCATAGCACTCAAGTCTGTAGCCATGAAATGCTTTGAAAGGTTGGTCATGGCTCACATCAACACCATTATCCCAGAAACCCTAGACCCACTCCAATTTTCATACCGCCCCAACAGATCCACAGATGATGCAATCTCTATTGCACTCCACACTGCCCTTTCACAGCTGGACAAAAGGAACACCTATGTGAGAATGCTATTCATTGACTACAGCTCAGCGTTCAACACCATACTACCCTCAAAGCTCATCACTAAGCTAAGGACCCTGGGACTAAACACCTGCCTCTGCAACTGGATCCTGGACTTCCTGACGGGCCGCTCCCTGGTGGTAAGGGTAGGTAACAACACATCCSCTACGCTGATCCTCAACATGGGGGCCCCTCAGGGGTGCGTGCTCAGTCCCCTCCTGTACTCCCTGTTCACTCATGACTGCACGGCCAGGCATGACTCCATCCCCATCATTAAGTTTGCTGATGACACAACAGTGGTAGGCCTGATCACTGACAACGATGAGACAGCCTATAGGAAGGAGGTCAGAGAACTGGCAGTGTGGTGCCTGGACAACAACCTTTCCCTCAATGTGAGCAAGACGAGTTGATCGTGGACTACAGGAAAAGGTAGGCCGAACAGGCCCCCAATAACATCAACAGGGCTGCAGTGGATTGAACACTGCTGCTACTCGCTGTTTATTGTCTATGCATAGTCACTCCACCCCTACATACATGTACAAATTACYTCTAACCTGTACCCCCGCACACTGACTCGGTACTGGTACCCSTTGTATATAGCCTCGTTATTGTGTTACTTTTTATTATTTTTTACTTTAGTTTATTTGGTTAATATTTTCTTTACTCWTCTTGAACTGCACTGTTGGTTAAGGGCTTGTAAGCATTTCACGGTAAGGTCTACATTTGCTGTATTCAGCGCACGTGACAAATAACGTTTGATTTGATTTGATTTGATATTCTATTGTATTTTAGTTTATGCCGYTCCGACACTGCTCGTTCAAATATTTATTGATTCTTAATTCCATTCCTTTACTTTAAATGTGTGTGTATTGTTGTAAAATTGTTAGATATTACTGCACCGTTGAAGCTAGAAACACAAGCATTTCACTACACCCGCAATAACATCTGCTAAACATGTGTATGTGACCAATAAAATTTGATTTGTGTGTTAGTGTATCTATGTGTGTGTGTGTGTGTGTGTGTGTGTGTACGCGCATGTGAGAGTTTCTCTTTAATGTCTCTTTAATGCACTGTGTTGTTGTGTCCAAGGGACCTCTCTGTGGTGTGTGCGTACAGCGTGTTGGACATCGGTAACCGTGGAACTGTCCTTTGTGAAGTTGGTGATGTACAGCTGTGACATCCCCACCCCCAGACTTGGAGCTGTGAGTCAGACTGATATCCTCTCTCTTTTCTCTTCTGTTTTTTATTCAACTTTATTCTCTCCCCACCCCCATTTTGAGAAATGGAAACAGAACCCGGAACTAAAGTGATCTCTTGTGTTCTGGAACAGAACCGTTATTTTCAAGTCTTGAGAACCTTTTTGTACCAAAAATATTCCTTATGTCCTCATTATTCTATAATTCGGTGAAATGATAATGCTAGTAATAGCCTGAACACATTCCAGTTCATGTCATGATGTTCAGCTTTTCAAGCCAAGCCCCCTCCATGTCCACCCCTCTCTCTCCCCACCTGTGAAATTTCTGTTGCATCTCGCGCCGAGCGTTCCATAGCAAGCTTCTCTAGCTGTGCTAATAGGTTGAGTAAATGAATGATCTATTCTGTAAAAACTATGTTGATTTCACAGGTTACAAAAATTACAAAAAGGAACTATATGGGTTCGAACTGGTTCAGAACTTTATTTWWTTTTTWGTTCAGAACAAAGAAAATATGGGTTCTGTTCAGAATGATTGGAAAATAATTTTGGTTCCAACTAAATGGATCATATTTGGAGTGTATTCAGCACTCACTGTGACTGAACAGTATGCAAAGGATGAAAGTTAAGTTTTCTTTGGGAAAATCATTTTAATTAGAACAGATAGGTGTTCTGTAACTGTCAAATAATGACATTAACATACTTTCTAATCAATCAAATGTATTCATAAAGCCCTTTTTACATCAGCAGATGTCACAAAGTGCTTATACAGAAACCCAGCCTAAAACCCCAAATAGAAAGCACGCTACTGTGTGCTTGTGTCTTGAAAGGCTTATTACATTTTGTGTAATTGCCCATTGTTGATATGCTGTAAGTGTGTGAATGAGATTAAAACATGATCACACATTGAAAAACTAGTTGGCTTCGGCTATTCAGACACCACAGAGGCATGGCAGTGCCACTCATAAATATAGCAAGAGCTGTATGAAACCCTTTTAGAATAATGCAATACAAAATGAACAAGGGCTACTTATTTGTGGGCAAAGGTGTTGAGTGTAATCATGTTGGCCATATTGGATTCAGAATCAAATGTATTTACATGGCCTCCCGAGTGGCGCAGTGGTCTAAGGCACTGCATCGCAGTGCTAGAGGCATCACTACAGACCTCGGTTTGATCCCAGGCTTTACTTGGCTCATCGAGCTCTAGCGACTCCTTGTGGCAAGCCGGGTGCCTGCAGGCAGACCTCTGTCGTCAGTTGAACAACGTTTACTCAGACAGGGGTTAAGCGGGCGGATTTTAAGAAGCGCGGTTTGACGGGTCATGTTTCGGAGGGGGCCCCTTTGCACTTCTTCAAATAATAATTTTGCAGGAATCTCCTTGCGAATGATTTTGCTGAAGATTGTATCTCCCGAGCCTGTTGGGGAGTYGCAGCGAKGAGACAAGATCGAATTTGGGGGTAAAATAAACACAAAAAAGTATTTACACCAACAGTCTTTATAGGCATGAGTGTTGTACACAATTCTGAAAAAAGGCCTCATTTACAAAAGTAATATTTACAGGTGATTTAACCTCCATCAAATGTTATTATGGCAGCCATATTGGATTTGAGACCAAATATAAAGATAATCTGTGATGGCCCTCTGATTTAATTGCAAGACTAGGGAACCTTTACAGAACCTTTGACCTCAAAACATCTTATTTGGATGTCAGAGCCCACTTGTTTTCCTTAGAGCGATTACAATAGCTACAACATAAAATAATGTTTAACTGTATGTATTTTTGCCAGGCGGTACCATACAGCACTGAATGAAAGCAAATTTGACATAGAAAGTTGTCTATTGAACAGCTACCAAAAAGCAAAGTTTACATTCATCAAGATTCTTGATAGTTATTTCTGCCTATTGTATGGATCTGTGTTAACAGGTCTTTATTATAGAAGTTATTTAAGATATCCAAATGCTGTTTGTGTATTTGGGCAGACAATTGACTTGTTGTATTAAAGATTTGAGCAATATCAGAGCTTGCCATATTGGGTTACCCCTGCAGCCAGGCATTATTCTGCACTGTTTGAGTCAAAGGGTGTCACAATATCTATAAATGTAACCCCTTCTGCAGTAAAATATTTTTACACAACCATCCATTTCATACATGGGAGACCTTAGAGATGTGGAAAAACATGGTTGTGCTTTGTTATACCTCAGGTCGAAGTATCTAAAAAAACTAAATACATTTGAGGATTGGCCACTAGCCTAAAGTGCATTCTCAGGATCCTGTTAACTGTACTGTATCAGTGTTGTTTACGTTATTAAAACTCTTTCTACCTGAACTGTTTTTGGCATCTCCAATGTGTGTGTATAGAATAGTCAACAGGCATGACTGGTTTCAATCTGGAGCAGGAGTGGACTTGCTAAGAAAGTGCTCACATTGGGGGTTAATTAGTCCTAAATCGAACAGCTGTTGTTCCTAAGATTGAAAATAGGTCAACGTTACACTTAGCCAATGGTAAAAGGGACAGTTGACTATCTTGTGATTTGTTGACATCCTCTTCCTGACTGATTATGAGACATAGTTAATGCCACTCCTAGGAAAATTGAAATCTTGTCAAATGTTTTGTTATTAGACTGTTTTACCTCACAGCTCTGATGGCAACAAATGGAAGACAGCTCGGGAAAAAATCTTTAATATGTAATTTCAGAGACAGGTACATTGAAAGCCTATCTGATCAAACTAAAATATAAACCATTCTTTGTGACAACAGAATGGGCAGGGCTGCCGTAGTAATAGCAAGGAGAAAGGTTAACACTAAGATAACCAATAAAAACACAGTAGATCCAAAGTGTGTAAAAAAAAAAATTTTTAGGCCTTCAGACTAAACATTAACCGCTAGAACACATATGAACCTTACTGATGATCCCAACTGATGTGATGTCTGATCTATACATTCCATTTCTATGGTTAAAACCTGGCAGTGTGAGTTTCCTGGTCCGGATTGGGGTCCAGGCCCAAGGCTGGTGTTGGACTGTTGAGGTTCTAAACTCAGCTGGTTCTATCTTCTGTAGCGGTACCTCTTGAAGTGGAACCACAGCTGGAAGATCCCGTTGGCGAACTGACAACGGAACCCGTGGCGGTGAGAGTACTCCCACTCGCGGTTAACGATCTTAAAGGCAATGTCCTCGTATGGCGGGCCCGCATGGAACCGCAGAACACCAAAGTCCTTGTTGTCGGGACTGGGTTCTAGGAAGTACTGCGGTGTGGAACGTTTGTTGATCAGGTCCGGGTAGAAGATGTTGAACTTGTAGCCCTGGACGATCTTAGGCGGAGGGTTGTCGAAGTCGTAATGGGTCTGGTTATATTTGTTCCACTCGAAGCCTGTGTGGACCCTGTTGAAGAAGCGAGGTTTCCGGGGACGGTATTTATCAGCCCACAGGTACATCTTCCCTGTGAGGGGAAGCTCTACGCTAAACTGAGCCTCGTCCCCGCCCATGCCCTGTTTGGCGCGACGCACAAACTCATCCTCTGCATTCTCATTGGCATCACCTGGAGAACAAGGGGTGAGCGGAGAGAGAAAGATGGATTAACAGGACGATGGGTAGAGATAGGCCTTGTAAGAATGTCTGAGCGTTTTTGTGTATGTACGAATATGGGTGTGTAAAGCCTCTTACCTGTGACGGCGAGCTGTCTGCGTGAGAGGTGTAGTTTGTGTGTGTCTTCGTCAGGTGTGATGGTGTGTGTGTCCAGCGGTTGCTCTGAGGGAAGCAGCAGTGTGGGACTGTAGCGGCCAGAGTCATACTCTGCCTGGCTCTGCTGGATCAAATCCTCCTCTGTCAGAACAGCCTCTACCACCTCACCCTTCTCCTCTCCATCCCCCTCTTTCTCCCCGTCTCCCTCCGTGGATGGGCCCGCCACTTGCTCATCCTTCTCCTCTGCATCTCTCTTTTGATTGATGGAAGAGGAGGGTCCGGGCACCTCTGAGGGAGTGTCTTTCCCGCTCTCGGTCCTGTGAATGAAAAACAGAGGCGGCAAAGGTCATACCCTGTGTACCTCAGCGCGTGTGTGTGCGAGCGCGCGTAGAAAGAGGTTGCCGGTGTGCGTGCGCGTACTCACACAGCCTCGTCCTCAGGCTCCTCTTTGATGATCGGGAAGAGAGGCACACTCTCCACTCCCTGCTCCTGTTTCAGCTTGAACAGCTTCTGACGCAACACGTCCTGGTGCCTCTCTCTCAACCTACAACACAGATAGGGGTTGACATTTGTTTTCTTCATTTTAGTCATTTAACAGACACTTATCCCGAGCGGCATATGGTAGCGAKTGGACACATTTCTGTACTTTTGCCTGTACTGGTCCCCAGTGGGAATCGAACCCACAACCCGGGCGTTGCAAGCACCATGCTCTACACGCAATCAACCGGTCCTCACCGTGCTCGGCCCATGAAGACCCTGACTTGCTGCATCAGGCTCTCCCAGTAGCCTATGTCCAGGTTGGATCCCCCAGCTCGGATCTTAGTCTCCATGTTGAGGTTCAGCGCCTGGAGCTGGCTGTACGTCTTTCCCTTAAACACTATCTGAACATCGGTGCTCACTGACGTGTTAATGCCATCACGACGGTCACCTGGAGAACAGAGAGACGGTCAACTAAACAGTAAACATCAGTAGACAGACTAGGGCTGCACCAGAAATGGCACCCTATGCCCTAATTATATATTACACTACTTTTAACCAGGGTGCCATTTCCGACACACCCTAGGAGAAAGAGACAAGGGGAGAAATGCCTAGGCGTAAAAAATATAGAGGTTGATGGTGGACAGCCAAGACAGAAAATGGGCCAATGAGAGAGAGCAATACTGAGATGTCCATGTAGCTGGGCCTATGAGTGGTTGAGGTGGTGCACCTGGGCCTTTTCCAGATGCCTCCAGTTTCCGGAGCTTGCTGATCTCATCCTCCGTGATGGTGGTCATATCCCTCCAGAAGTCTACATTCTTCCCCTGCTCCAGCTCCATGTATACCTACGGAGAAAACACACAGGGTCACACAAAAAACAAACACTCTCTTCCTCTACACACCACAATTTCTCAACCAACAAGCTCCATTTATTCTAGAATGACAGTAAGCACACACACCTTGATATCTTCAAGCAGGTCGTCCATGTCAGTGACGGTGAGTCCGTTGAGGAAGGTGTAAGGTTCGTGCATCTCCACAGCCAGGTCGTCATCCTCAGCACTGATGTACTTAGCCAAAAGGTCTATGGGCTTAGCACGGCCATCACGGATACGGATCTTAGACCTAAACACACAAACATTTATTAGCTAGAGGGCTACACACTAATCCACATCGGCAGACACCGGAGCAGTGAGCTGTTGTTTTTGGACCAGGCTGTTTTTGAGTGAGTGAATGGAACCASAGTGCCTTCGGAAAGTATTCAGACCCCTTGACATTTTCCACATTTTATTTGGTTAGCCTTATTCTAAAATGAATTAAATAAAAAAAAATCCTCATCAACAACAAAAAGTATTCAGACCCTTTGCTATGAGACTCGAAATSGAGCTCAGGTGCTGCATCCTGTTTCCAGTGATCATCCTTCAGATGTTTCTACAACTTGATTGGAGTCCACCTGTGGTAAATTCAATTGATTGGACAGKATTTGGAAAGGCACACACCTGTCTATATAAGGTCCCACAGTTGACCGTGCATGTCAGAGCAACAACCAAGCAATGAGGTCGGAGGAATTGTCCGTAGAACTSCGAGACAGGGTGGTGTAGAGGCACAGATCTGGGGAAGGGTACCAAAACATTWCTGCAGCATTGAAGGTCCCCAAGAACACAGTGGCCTCCATCATTCTTAAATGGAAGAAGTTTGGATCCACCAAGACTCTTCCTAGAGCTGGCTGGCCGCCCGGCCAAACTGAGCAATCRGGGGAGAAGGGCCTTGGTCTGAGAGGTGACCAAGATCCCGATGGTCCCTCTAACAGAGCTCTAGAGTTCCTCTTTGGAGATGGAAGAACCTTCCAGAAGGACAACCATCTCTGCAGCACTCCACCAATCAGGCCTTTATGGTAGCGTGGCCAGACGGAAACCACTCCTCAGTAAAAGGCACATGACAGCCCGCTTGGAGTTTGCCAAAAGGCACCTAAAGGACTCTGACCATGAGAAACAAGATTCTCTGGTCTGATGAAACCAAGATTGAACTCTTTGGCCTGAATGTCAAGGTCATGTCTGGAGGAAACCTGGCACCATCCCTAGGGTGTTGCATGGTGACAGTATCATGCAACACGTGGTGACAGCATCATGCTGTGGGGATGTTTTTTTTCACCGGCGGGGACTGGGAGACTAGTCAGGATCAAGGGAAAGATGAAAGGAGCAAAGTACAGAGAGATCCTTGATGAAAACCTGCTCCAGAGCGCTCAGGACCTCAGACTGGGGCGAAGATTCACCTTCCAACAGAACAACGACCCTAAGCATACAGCCAAGACAATGCAGGAGTGGCTTTGGGACAAGCCTCTGAATGTCCTTGAGTGTCCCAGCCACAGCCCGGACTTGAACCCGATCGAACATCTCTGTAGAGATCTGAAAATAGCTGTGCAGCAATGCTCCCCATCAAACCTGACAGAGCTTGAGAGGATCTGCAGAGAAGAATGGAAGAAACTCCCCAAATACAGGTGTGCCAAGCTTGTAGCATCATACCCAAGAAGACATGAGGCTGTAATCGCTGCCGAAGGTGCTTCAACAATGTACTGAGTAAAGGGTCTGAATACTTATGTAAATGTGATATTTACCGCCTGGTACGGCAACTGCTCCGCCCACAACCGTAAGGCTCTCCAGAGGGTAGTGAGGTCTGCAGAACGCATCACCAGGGGCAAACNGCCGGCCGCAACCGGGAGATCCGTGGGGCGACGCACAATTGGCATAGCGTCGTCCGGGTTAGGGAGGGTTTGGCCGGTAGGGAGGGTTTGGCCGGTAGGGATATCCTTGTCTCAGTATGTAAAAAAAATGTAATAAAATGTATGCACTCTACTGTAAGTCGCTCTGGATAAGAGCGTCTGCTCTTGGTTGGTAGGGATATCCTTGTCTCAGTATGTAAAAAATTTAATAAAATGTATGCACTCTACTGTAAGTCGCTCTGGATAAGAGCGTCTGCTAAATGACTAAAATGTAATGTAAAAATGTGGTGACAGCATCATGCTGTGGGGATGTTTTTTTTCACCGGCGGGGACTGGGAGACTAGTCAGGATCGAGGGAAAGATGAAAGGAGCAAAGTACAGAGAGATTCTTGATGAAAACCTGCTCCAGAGCGCTCAGGACCTCAGACTGGGGCGAAGATTCACCTTCCAACAGAACAACGACCCTAAGCACACAGCCAAGACAACGCAGGAGTGGCTTTGGGACAAGTCTCTGAATGTCCTTGAGTGTCCCAGCCACAGCCCGGACTTGAACCCGATCGAACATCTTTGTAGAGATCTGAAAATAGCTGTGCAGCGATGCTCCCCATCCAACCTGACAGAGCTTGAGGATCTGCAGAGAAGAATGGAAGAAACTCCCCAAATACAGGTGTGCCAAGCTTGTAGCGTCATACCCAAGGAGACTCGAGGCTGTAATCGCTGCCGAAGGTGCTTCAACAATGTACTGAGTAAAGGGTCTGAATACTTATGTAAATGTGATATTTCAGTTTAATTTTTAATACATTTGCACGTTTTTTTTAAAAAACACGGTTTTGCTTTGTCATTATGGGGTATTGTGTGTAGATTAATGAGGGAAAGAAACAATTGAATACATTTTAGAATACGGCTGTAACGTAACAAAATGTGGAAAAAGGGGTCTGAATACTTTCTGAAWGCACTGCATGTGAGAGGTTGAGGGTCAGGGTATACAGAGGGACAGTAATGAAGGTGGCACCACTAACCGTAGCTTGGCCTGGTGCAAGTGAAAGTTGTCCTCTTGTTCCGCCCAGGTTTTGAAATGCTCTGCCTCCTTCTCTCTCTGCAGCATCTCCAGCTCGGTCTCTCTCATGGCCTTCTCTCGCTCCCTCTCCAGACGCAGCTGCTTCACCTAAACACAGGCAGACACACAAACACAGTTACACAAAAACACAGGTCCTGCTCTTGCATGGCTTTCTCTCTCTCTCACTCCACATTGTCCTACAGTAAAATKGCATGACTTCGTTGGAGTCAAATGTAACACTCTTTTGGGGTTTATATGGTCCCAATCGCATTTTGTGTTAAAACTACACTGATTTAAAAGATGTTCAAACCACAACTCTATGCAAAAGGGCTACTTTTAACAATTTCCACWGAAAAATGAACAAAAACGAGTTTGGTGGAAGAATTGTGCAGATGTAACCCTAAGGTTTTTATGCGACCAACGTTTTTCAAAAACGATGTTAAATATCTTCTCCGAATTAAGATTAAAAGATGTCTGCTATCAGCTATGACATGGCACCTTGCGTTTGAAAAATCTCTTTTGGTTATTGAACTACAGTAAGTGAAGTGGATTTATCCCGGTGCCGGCATTACGGTAACATAATTACATCATGGGTCCCTGATCTGTACTACACAGAAATGCATAAATATGGATACGAATGTCATTTACAGCACAGTTTCACAAGTTTGAACATCACAGTAGGAATACAATGCAGTACAATACAGGCAGCAGAGTTCAGTACAGTTGATTTTAGTACAGTAGAGTATAATATATACTCAGCAAAAAAGAAACATCCTCTTACTGTCAATTGTGTTTAATTTTCAGCAAACGTATTAAACATGTGTAAATATTTGTATGAACATAACAAGATTCAACAACTGAGACATAACCTGAACAAGTTCCACAGACATGTGACTAACAGAAATTGAATAATGTGTCCTGAACAAAGGGGGGTCAAAATCAAAAGTAACAGATAGTATGCTGGTGGCCACACCAGTTACACTTACTGCAGTGCATCTCCTCCTCATGGACTGAACCAGATTTGCCAGTTCTTGCTGTGAGATGTTACCCCACTCTTCACCAAGGCACCTGCAAGTTCCCGGACATTTCTGGGGGAAATGGCCCCAGGCCCTCACCTCCGATCCAACAGGTCCCAGGCGTGCTCAATGGGATTGAGATCCAGGCTCTTCGCTGGCCATGGCAGAACACTGACATTCCTGCTTGCAGGAAATCACACTATAGACGAGCAGTATGGCTGGTGGCATTGTCATGCTGGAGGGTCATGTCAGGATGAGCCTGCAGGAGGTACCACATGAGGGAGGAGGATGTCTTCCCTGTAACGCACAGCGTTGAGATTGAGCTTGTTGTCATTGCAGGAGTCCGATGATGCTGTGACACACCGCCCCAGACATGAGGACCCCCCACCTCCAAATCGATCCCGCTCCAGAGTACAGGCCTCGGTGTAACGCTCATTCCTTCGACGATAAACGCGAATCTGACCATCAGCCCTGTGAAACAAAACCGCGACTCGTCAGTGAAGAGCACTTTTTGCCAGTCCTGTCTGGTCCAGCGACGGTGGGTTTGTGCCCATAGGCGACGCTGTTGCCGGTGATGTCTGGTGAGGACCTGCTTTACACAGGCCTAAAGCCCTCAGTCCAGCCTCTTCAGCAGCGACGTTGAGCAACTGATGGAGGTTGTCGTTCGACTCGAGTGCTCGTCCTGTCCCGAGTGTATGTCGGATGCGATCCTGTCAGTGTGTACAGTGTCGCACTGCGAGACGATCAGCTGTCCGTCCTGTCTCTCTGTAGCCTGTCTTAGGTGTCTCACAGTACGGACATTGCAATTTATTGTCCTGGCCACATCTTGCAGTCCTCATGCCTCCTTGCAGCATGCCTAAGGCACGTTCACCCAGATGAGCAGGGACATGGGCATCTTTCTTTGGGGGTTTTCAGAGTCAGTAGAAATGCTTCTTTAGTGTCCTAAGTTTTCATAACTGTGACCTTAATTGCCTACCGTCTGTAAGCTGTTAGTGTCTTAACGACCGTTCCACAGGTGCATGTTGATTAATTGTTCATGGTTCATTGAACAAGCRTGGGAAACAGTGTTAAAACCCTTTACAATGAAGATCTGTGAAGATATTTGGATTTTTACAAATTATCTTTGAAAGACAGGGTCCTGAATAAGGGACATTTATTTCAGTTTAGTACACTCTACTGTGCTCTACTCAATGTACAGTACTGTACTCAGTACAGTCCAAACTTATGAAACATACGTCTATGATAGATTCAGATTTGGTTCAACTACTTTTAAAAGTCCATGGACGCCCAGTGTCCATGGAAAGAGAAGRGGCTCATGGGTAGGTGTCAGTAAGACCTGGGAGAGGTGACATTAACTAGAGAGAAAGAGAGAGGGGTTGTCCAGACTCAGACTGTTGTAACACTGGGTTTGACCACAAGAAAGACAAAAAAAAMAGTTATGAACTGAACATAACAGTATGTCAGTGGAAGAGAGGACAGTAGCAGGTGACCCAAGCAGGTGACTATTATGATTTCACATTGTAGCTAATTCAGTTGCAGTAAGTCCGTTCCAGATTTTTTGGTAATTCCTTTGCCAAATTGGTCATGGAATTASGAGTTTTAATCACATAATAATTCATTAACAAAATTGATATCAGTAAAATCACTATAACTAATTGGTAGGTCTACCATTASTTGTTACTTCTGTGGACTTAATTTAACACCGATTTCAACTATCCTTGATATATTATTCAGACCCAGAAAACTTGTGTTGCATAGAAGCATACCTTCTGCAGTTCTCTGCGATTCTCCTCCTGGATACGTTTGTTCCTGTCCTTCAGGTCCTTCTCCCCCAGATGGCCAATGCCCTTCCTGTCCAGAGCCTGACCACAACAACAACATACAGAAATACACAAATTCCTCAGAGCCTTGTCTGATGAAGCCTGAAGACCTGACGTTGAATTGAATTCTAAGTCGAGCAGAAATTAGCATTTCGACCAGGAAAGTTTCATTTCATGACCTCTACAAGCCAGAATGCTGAATAAAAGTATTGGCTATCCATGTGGTTGTTCCTTTTGCTGGTAGGAATGTGAGACAAAATTACCAACAGAATAATGTTATCAACTCAACCTTCAGTACGCTGTTCTGTAGATAATTTTTGTATTTCCGGATTTTATTTTCAATACTGATGCAATTAGCACGTGACAAGCACAATGTGGCCGAGCCTAACCGAATGGCAAACACTTCCAGCTGATTGCGAGGAAACGTGTTTCGGCTATTGTTTACATATTGTGCATCAYGTGTAATGTGACAACARATTGATAATACAAGTRACAGAACCTATCGGCKCCGCAAAAAGTCAGGTAAACACTTTCCTGTGGAAACATTATCTCCACCTCCTACCTCCAAAAAGGACCARCAGCATGTACAACCGGTGAAATAAGTATAAATATTTTATTTTCAAATTCTGCCTTGTAGAGACTATTGCATTTTCTTTTACAGCGACTTCTTTCAGACTGATATTCATGGAGTAACCATTGTATCAGTCTGCTGTTTAGTCTAGGTCTGATAACCACTGCACTTCTAAAAGCAGGAGGTTGATAGTCCCATATACACCCATTTCTCAAGTGCTCATTCTCCTCTCCCTGTCTTACCTTCTGCCATTTGAAGGTGCCCAGCAGGTTGTTGTCTCCGAAGGGGTTGTCTGCATTGGTATAGCCCATGTACTCCTCACTCCAGCCCATCTTYTCYCTCTTCTTCCTCTCCTTGGCCTCCTTCTTGGCCAGTCGTCTGGCCCTCTTCTCCTCTGGGGTCTCCAGGGCCTTCAACATCTCTCTCTGGTTCTTCTTCTCATCTCGTACAGAGGGACCGGCCTCTCCAGACCCCGGGCTGCCTCCACGGGCCCCGCCATCCGACCCAGAGCTCTTAGACGAGTCAGAGGATCCAGAGCGACGTCTATTACGCTCTTTGTCCCTTTGGTCCTTCACTCTGCTTCCTTCTCTCCTCCCACGGTCTTCACTCCTACGGCTGCTTCTTTCTCTGTCTCGACTTTTCCTTGGGTCCTTGTCTCGGCTTCTCATTCTCTCCCTGTCCCTCGTTCTCTCCCGCATCTGTCGTTCCCTTTCTCTGCTGGGGCTTCTGCTCCCTCTGTCTGCACTCCTCCGCCATCTCCTCTCCCGGTCATTGTTCCCCCCGTCCCTCGAACTCTTCCGGTCTGCACTAGACCCTGAGTCGGACTGGGACTGGCTCCTGCCAATCATCTTCTCTCCTTTGTCTTCTCTTCTGCTCTTCTCTCTTTTCTTCCTCCCCTTTGGATCATCTGAGTCAGACCTGATGGATAGAAAAACGTATAGTTGCAGATACAGTATGTGGGCCATTTTTTGCGAACTACATACACAGTACATTTTTATTTCATATAGCTTAACCTGTAACGTTTACCTGGATCTGTCTTTTGATTTGCCCTTCAGTTTACGTCTCTTGTCGCTGTCTGAGTCGCTTCTCGATCCGGGATGGTCTCTGCTACGGGGCSGCTGTCCTTGTCGCCTCGTAGATCCACCACTGCTGTTCGAGTTTCCGCTCTCAGAACGCGCAATTCTCCGGGGTTTTATGTTCCGATCAATGGACCGACTCCGGCCTCTCTTCTCTTCGGGTGATTGTGATCTGCTTATTTTGGACCTGTTTCGATCCCGGTTCCGACTACGAGAGCCAGAACGGGACCGACGATGCTTTTTTGGACCCATGGCAAAAGAGTTCCCAAATTGTTGTGGTCCGTTCTCTTCTAGGTCGCGTAAATAGGACCTGTATAATTATTTGTGTTCGCAGCACACAACTGTATTGTATTTGAGGGGGAAAAAACATTAAGAAAAATATAAACATAATTATTTAACTTAAACAACGAAGGGATCCTCTCCTAATAAMCTTTATATTGATTTTGTTCGCATTTGTTTAATTCTCAGGTATATTTAAAGCCAACCACTGGGACTTGCATTGAGCCCCCGACGCAGTTTGTATGCGTCACATTATAAACTGATTGGTCGTTTCGTTTGGAGCAGAATGGGGGATGGTGAAATACAACTCCGCTTTTCTCAAGTATTTTATTATGATCAATGAAATCCGCACACTACATCCCATCTATAAGTATTTCGTATAGAGATATTTTAGTTTACACATAAATTGACATCGAAAGTGCCAAGCAAGGCACTTCACATCAAAACAAACAACATTCGTGTTGTTGTAACGTCACACCATTTGACTGTTTTCCAGAAATGCAGTGAGTGTAGTTCTTAAAACCTCGAAAACAATCAATGAGTCGTAAATACATTGCTATACACAATTAATTGGAATACTTGTACAATAACCACGGTGATTAAAATGTATATCATATAACATTTTGGTAAATTTTGCAATGCTGACATGAGAAGTTTAAGTTCTATATTTCATTGGAACTTCATTTCCCAGACGGCACTGCAATCTTATTGAACGTTTTGAGAGGAGAGGAGGAGACTGSTTTCACTCCTCACATTGCTAGCCAGCAGGGACACAGACGTTCGCAGTTGAAAAATATCGTTGGTGAATAATTATTCATGTTCTATAGACTTTGGCTGGTCCAAAATTAATTATTTTAGTATAACTATCAGTAGCAAAGTAACCTTTTTTTTATATTCATTTGATCAATAGCTAGCGCCAGATRCTAACTACTAGCTAGCTCCACGGCAGTCAGCTAGGTCGGTGAGCCTAACTACTGAAATACCAAAACATTTATTTATAGTATGAGTTTTTATAAATTCAGCTATTTTATAAAGATAATTAGCCAGATAAAACATATTGCGYGTTTTCACAACAAATCCATCCACCTGAAGCAAAATAAAGGTTAGCTATCTAGCATTTGTCCGCATCGCGAAATCGCAACAAAGAAAACGTTTTTTTTGTTTTGCAGAATCAGGTGGCTAGCTAGGTTGTTACGTGTGTTCGAGTAAACAACGAGGTTGACTAGAGTAGCTAGTTCGCTATTTTACCATGGCGCAACATGGTCCTACTCACGTAGCAAGCTCACAGAAAGCATTAATGTTAGAAATGAAGAGCCTTCAAGAGGAGCCAGTCGAGGGCTTCAGAATAACATTGGTGGACGAGGCAGATTTATACAATTGGGAAGTGGCCATTTTTGGACCTCCTAACACTCACTATGAAGGAGGGTATTTCAAGGTAAGTTCGACGCATAGGTATGTCAGCTTGTTTTGCAAATATGTTACATACTCAAATGCTATTTTCCTCATTTATTTTGTTTGCTAGCTAGCCACCATTACTAATGGACATTGTTGGCTTCCGTTAATAGTAGGCCCGTGAAAAACGTAACATCGCATCTGCATTCTATTGATGCAGCCTGCAGTGACGAGCAGTACTGTTTAGTGTCAAACTTGTTTCTGGGTCACGTTGTTGTTGCTCTCTAGTATGGTCTACACAGCACTGGGTTGCAACATCAGGATTACTATTGAATCCGGATCAGGATTACTATTGAATCCGGTTAGGTAATTTAGGCCCCAGAGACGCATGTTAGGACATGTTGCTGACATATTTGCTTCTCTCCCTGTGTCCCACAGGCTCGTATCAAGTTCCCCATTGACTACCCCTATTCACCACCAGCTTTCCGTTTCCTCACCAAGATGTGGCACCCCAACATCTATGAGGTAAGCAGAGATCACTGACCCAATTCTAGAAAAATACATTGTGTAACCTTTATTAAACTAGGCAAGTCRGTTAAGAACAAATTCTTATTTACAATGACAGCCAAACCCAGATGACGCTGGGCCAATTGTGCGCAGCCATATGGGACTCCCAATCACAGCTGAATGTGATTCAGCCTAGATTCGAACCAGGGACTGCAGTGACGSCTCTTGCACTGAGATGCAGTGCCTTAGACCACTGCGCCAATTAATTACTCCATGTAATTAATTTTCAGACAAATTTTGTGGTGTTAATCTACATTTCTCTCCATCTTTTTATGTGGCCTAATCCTAGTCACACCTGCATTTGTGAACATGAACTTGTTTGTGTATTCATTTTTTCCCTTGTGTTAGAATGGGGACGTGTGTATATCCATTCTGCACCCTCCGGTTGATGACCCTCAGAGTGGGGAGCTGCCCTCTGAGAGGTGGAACCCTACCCAGAATGTTAGGTACACATCTCAGCATGTTCTCTAACCCCTTCTCTCTGTACCTTTTCTTTCCTTTCTGCTTCATTTTTTCCTCTGTGACCTTCTCCCATTACCAAACATTTGCAAAACGATAATTTCTATTTGACAAATTCAGGTAGGTCCCTCCCTGATTCATTTGGTTTGCTTCCGWTTAAGAAACGGAATCGACGGAATTAATACACCCCTGCTCTCCCTCTGCTTACTATATCACTCTCCCTTCTATCTATCACGCTCCCTTTTCATCCCCTCTTTCTCTGTCCCTCTCTCTCCCATTGTGCTGTGTCACTCATACTCAGATCACATGACACATGTCCATCTGGCTTCAGTGGAACCTCTCCAGGACTTCCTGGATCATGCACAGAACTCCTGTTACACTTTGGTTTATTTTCTGTCTGACCCAGTTACGKGGAATACTATAAGTCATGTTTGTCAGTTCTAATTTAAGTTGTAGGTCTTATTTTTACCAGCACCATTTTAGGTTTATATCAACATCGACAGGCTAACATATTTCCAAAATCGTACTTTGCAGAAATATCCTCGCCTGTATCCCACAAAGCAGGATCAATGAGTCAACCAGCTTACTTTGATAGAAACTGCTTGGTGCTTCTTTCTGACATTAAACCCTCTGTGTGGCTCCTGTAGGACCATCCTTCTGAGTGTAATCTCTCTGCTGAACGAGCCCAACACCTTCTCCCCGGCCAATGTGGATGCCTCCGTCATGTACCGCAAGTGGAGAGACAGCAAGGGCAAGGACAGAGAGTACGCAGAGATCATTCGGTAGGTACACACACAAAGGACAGAGTGTAGTATGCATACATACCACAAGTACAAGGACAGAGAGTACAGCACACACACACACACTTCACCCTCTCTATCTCACTGTCTCTCAGGAAGCAGGTGTTGGCCACTAAGGCTGAGGCGGAACGCGACGGGGTGAAGGTCCCCACCACGCTGGCCGAATACTGTGTCCGCACTCGCGCCCCGCCACCTGACGAGGGCTCCGACCTCTTCTAYGACGATTACTATGACGATGAGGATCTGGAGGATGAAGACGATTGCTGCTATGATGAAGATGACTCTGGGACAGAGGAGTCGTGACGCGTCCCAAATGTGAACCTGGACGGCTGACGCATGCGCTCCCTGACCTCTCCTCCCATAGGAGAGACAGTTCTGAAAGGACTACTTCACATATTTTAAACCTCTCACTTTTTCTATCCACAGGTGGCAAGTGGTTCTCCCCCTCAGTTTCTTCTCAGAATCCAAGAACACTTAGGCTGGGCCTGATGTGCTCAGTTTTCTACCAGTGCAAAGGCTGCACCTGTTATTTTCTGAAAGGRTTGACTAAAATAAAGCAAAAAATGACATGCTACCTTTTGTCCTTGTTTGACTACCTGTTAAAAAAAAAAAAAAAAACAGGTGTCAACATTGCGCTGGTGAAAACACTTGGTAAATCAGGCCCATAAGTTAGATCTCTCACTTGTTAAGTTTCCCTTCAACTTGCTGCCTCTCTTGTTCTCTCACCTATAGACTTCATTGACTGAAGACTTCTCCACCTGTCATGGTATCTGTGTTACTGACACAGCAGAACTTATTTATCTCCAAGATGAGGTTCTGTGTTTTCTCCACCCTTAAATTTTTGTGCTAGGGAAAACGGACGATACATTTTGCAACATGGGTGTTTCTGCATGTCAGACATCTTGGACACGTTAAATTTCTCTTAGATGGACCGTTGCTCTTGTTATACTGGTTTGATTGAATTAAGAAAAAATTGTGATCATGGAAACGCTAATGACTTCTGTCTGGGGGACCCCAGGTTGAGCTTGAGCTGTGGCCCAAACCCAGTTTGAACATTTGAACAGCGTTTCGCTGGCTTAGAGAACACCACCTCAGATAGTTACGGCTGTCSTTTGAAAGTGGAGTGTGTGATTCTAAATCACCCAACGATGCTGCGGCAACCTGTTCTCCTGCATCTGGACAGAATCTCCTCAAGAGACCCTTTGCTCATCAAGGTTCCCCTCTGCGAAGCAGGGTGGAGCCAGAGACCTCAACCAGTCTTTGGTGGGGCCCAACTGTATGGAGAGGGGGAAAAGTTAGCTGTATGGGTTTAGCAGCTTAATAATTAGCTATTTTTATTCTCCTTTCATTGAGCTATTTTTATTCTCCTTTCATTGAGAATTATGCCTGTAGTCTTTGTTAGAGAATGCTTTCAAATGTCTTGGGGTCGATGTTGGTGGGTTTCTGTAGGAAGATTGTATCTCTTCAATATGTTGTGGCAGTATCAGTCAGCAAGCAGTGGAAATTGGGAATGAAAATGGCAGCCACTTTTGTTTTTGCTTATTTATTTTGTGTGTGCTGCTTGGGTGTACTATCATGAATGTCCAAACAGGTGTGTGTGTGTGTGTCAGCAATATTGGATGTTGCATTTTATTCTAATTTGGCTTAATTTAACTTTCTCAGGATATTTAAGAATGAGGAAAACATTTATTTTAAGATGGTATCGTGATCTAGTTTATCCTACCTGGTGGGCTTCAGAGATGGTTTACAGTAACATGTACACTTACTGATTTGCACATGTGGCTATATGTACGATCACCGTTTCATTTTATTTACATGTATTTTATTTTTTGCCTATTTAAAACTGAAAAAATAAAGATCATTATTGGAAAACAAAATGGTATTTTCTTCCTCTTACCCCCAATTGAAATGGGCAGTATGCATCMCAATTGTTTTTACAACAATGCAAAAGTTGATTGTAGTGTAACAATGGTGTGTGTGCTGTCTATAGTACATCAACCATAGACAGCCTATAGAAGTAATTGTCAAACTCAAAGTTCCAGAAAGGGTTGAAAATGGCAGCCATATTGGTCAGCGAGAAAGTCTAACGAATTAATGGTAGAGGCATATTTCACATTTTACTTATACAAGAAAATAAAAGGTGATATCAGAAATTGTGTAAAGATTTGTCAACCAAAAATATTCTCACATACTGAACAAAAATATAAATCCCAACTTGCAACAATTTAAAAGATTTTGTGTTACAGTTCAAATAAGGAAATCAGTCAATTGAAATAAATAAATCAGGCCCTAATCTATGGATTTCACGACYGGGCAGGGGCGCAGCCAATTAGAATTATTTTTTCCCCCACGAAAGGGCTTTATTACAGAAATACTCCAAAACAATATTTTGCTCGGTATGGAATATTTTTGGGATCTTTTATTTCAGCTCAAGAAACATGGGACCGGCACTTAACATGTTGCGTTTATATTTTTTTCACGTCAGCCCAGGACCTCCACATTCGGCTTGTTCACCTGCAGGATCATCTGATACCAGCCACCAAGACAGCTGATGAAAAAGTGGGTTTGCACAACTGAAGAATTTCTGCACAAACTCAGAAACCGTCGCAGGGAAGCTCATCTGCGTGCTCTCAGTCCTCACCAGGGTTTTGACCTGACTGCAGTTTGGAGTCGTGATTGACTTCAGTGAGCAAATGCTCACCTTCGATGGCCACTGACACACTGGACAAGTGTGCTCTTCACGGATGAATTCYGGTTTCAGCTGTACCGGGCAGATGGCGTCATGTGGGCGAGCAGTTTACTGATGTCAATGTTGTGAACGGAGTGCCCCATGGTGGCGGTGGGGTTATGGTATTGGCAGGCATAAGCTACGGAMATYGAACACAATTGCATTTTATTGATCGCAATTTGAATACACAGAGATACCCTGACGAGATCCTGAGGCCCATTGTCGTGCGATTCATCTGCCGCCATCACATCATGTTTCAGCATGATAATGCACGGCCCCATATCGCAAGGATTTGTACACAATTCCTGGAAGCTGAAAATGTCCCAGTTCTTCCAAATCAAATGTTATTTGTCACATGCGCYGAATACAACATGTGTAGACCTTAACGTGAAATGCTTACTTATACAWGCCYTWAMCMAMMRKKSMRKTYMARRAARAGTTAAGAAAATATTTACCAAATAAACTAAAGTAACAATAAAATAACAATAACGAGGCTATATACTCCCACTCCTCTTTATATYCTGGTAAGAGCCAGTTTGCGCTGTTCTGTGAAGGGAGAAGTAGATAGCGTTGTACCAGATCTTCAGTTTCTTGGCAATTTCTCGCATGGAATAGCCTTCATTTCTCAGAACAAGACTGGACTGACGGGTTTCAGAAGAAAGTGCTTTGTTTCTTGCCATTTTGAGCCTGTAATCGAACCCACAAATGCTGATGCTCCAGATACTCAAGAAGGCCAGTTTTATTGCTTTTTTAATCAGTACAACATTTTTCAGTTGTGCTAGCATAATTGAAAAATGGTTTTCTAATGATCAATTAGMCTTTTAAAATGATAAACTTGGATTAGCTAACACAACGTGCCATTGGAACACAGGAGTGATGGTTGCTGATAATGGGCCTCTGTACGCCTATGTAGATATTCCATAAAAAATCTGCTGTTTCCAGCTACAATAGTCATTTACAACATTAACAATGCCTAAACTGTATTTCTGATCAATTTGATGTTATTTTAACGGACAAAACATTTCTAAGTCACCCCAAACWTTTGAACAATAGTGTAGGTGTTCCTTTTGTCCAGGTGGGAAAGGGCAGTGTGGAGTGTGWTTGAGATTGCGTCATCTGTGGATCTGTTGGGGTGGTATGCGAATTGGAGTGGGTCTAGGGCATCTGAGGATGCTGTTGATGTAAGCCATGACCAGCCTTTCAAAGCACTTCATGGCTACCGACGTGAGTGCTACGGGGCGGTAATCATTTAGGCAGGTTACCTTCCGTTCCTTGGGCACAGGGACTACGGGGGTCTGCTTGAAACATGTAGATATTACAGGGAGAGGTTGAAAATGTCAGTGAAGACACTTGCCAGTTGGTCCGCGCATGCTTTGAGTACATGTCCTGGTAATCCATCTGACCCCGCGGCTTTGTGAATATTGACCTGTTTAAAGGTCTTGCTCACATCAGCTACCGAGAGCATTATCACACAGTCATCCAGAACAGCTGGTGCTCTCATGCATGCTTCAGTGTTGCTTGCCTCGAAACGAGCATAAAAGGCATTTAGCTTGTCTGGTAGGCTTGTGTCATTGGGCAGCTCGCGGCTGCTTGGGATATGTACGTACGGTCACTGTGGGGACGATGTCATCAATGCACTTATTGATGAAGCCGATGACTGAGATGGTATACTCCTCAATGCCATTTGATGAATCCCGGAACATATTCCAGTCTATGCTAGCAAAACAGTCCTGTAGCGTAGCATCCATCTGACCACTTCCGTATTGAACGAGTCACTGGTACTTTCTGCTTTAGTTTTTGCTTGTAAGCAGGAATCAGGAGGATAGAATTATAGTCAGATTTGCCAAATCGAGGGCGAGGGAGAGCTTTGTATGCGTCTCTGTGTGTGGGGTTAAGGTGGTCTAGACTTTTTTTCCCTCTGGTTACACATGTGACATGTTGGTAGAAATTAGGTCAAGCGGATTTAAGTTTGCCTGCATTCAAGTCCCCGGCCACTAGGAGCGCCACTTCTGGATGAGAATTTTCTTGTTTGCTTATGGCCTTATACAGCTGGTTGAGTGCTGTCTTAGTGCCAGCATTGGTTTGTGGTGGTAAATAGACAGCTACGAATAATATAGATGAGAACTCTCTTGGTAGATAGTGTGGTCTACAGCTTWTCATAAGGTACTCTACCTCAGGCGAGCAATACCTCGCCTGAGGTATTTGTCATTGACAGATAGACACACCCCCGCCCCTCGTATTACCAGACGTAGCTTCTCTGTCCTGCCTGTGCATGGAAAATCCCGCCAGCTCTTTATTATCTGTGTCGTCGTTCGGCCACGACTCGGTGAAACATAAGATATTACAGTTTTTAATGTYGCGTTGGTTGTATAATCTTGATCGTAGGTCATCCATTTTATTTTCCAATGATTGCACGTTGGCCAATAGAACGGATGGCAGTGGGTGTTTACTCACTCGACTACGAATTCTCAGAAGACAACCCGACCTCCGCTCCCTTTTCCATGGCCTSCRTACTCACCAGACATGTCACCCATTGAGCACGTTTGGGATGCTCTGGATCGACATGTACGTCAGCGTGTTCCAGTTCCCGCTAATATCCAGCAACTTCGCAAAGCCATTGAAGAGGAGTGGGACAACATTCCACAGGCCACAATCAACGGCCTGATCAACTCTATACGAAGGAGATGTGTCGCGCTGCATGAGGCAAATGTTTGTTACACTAGATACTGACTGGTTTTCTGATCCACCCCCCTGCCTTTTTTTGTAAAGGTATCTGTGACCAATAGATCAATATCTGTATTCCAAGTCGTGAAATCCATATATTAGGGCCTAATCAATTGATTTCAATTTACTKATTTCCTTATATGATCTGTAACTCAGTAAAATCTTTGAAATGGTTGCATGTTGCATTTTTCTTCAGTGWAAATATCTTATCACATCACTGGCAAACCATATTTACTGTATTTAAATKATTTGATTTCAACATACTTACACCAAAATGGCTGACCTTTATACCATCATAAGTTTATTTACTAAAGCCAAAGTAAGGGAAATGTGTACTGTGAAAGTAGAAACTACAGCCAAAGATTTTTATAACTAACCCAAGATAGACCACAGCCTCTCGTTTTCAATGGGCGCAAATTAATTATAGTGTGCAGAACAAGCAAGGAGGTGGGCAAGCCTATTGGCTCGTTCTAGCATGTATTGCATATTTCCGTTAAGYGAACTACTCTGTGAAGTGCGCCTGTGCAATAACTCAACTCGCCCTTGCACTCCAATATAACGCMATTTTTTAAAACTTTGGCAAATGGTTAAGTCTACAAAACCTAGTCCACTCTGTAACAGATTTTAGTTTGGGAAACAGAAAACTGTATTGAGATCAAATGTTTMATCGATGAGAAAAGTAGTTATCTATCATCTATATCATGCTGAAACAATCCACCCTTAGGATTATTCAGCATGTCTACAACCATTTAAACAGTAACATCTGTTACCCCCAATAACTATTTTGCCGTATCCACAATAACYTTCAACCTGGCATTTCTGCTTTCCACAACCCAAGTCGTGTTGATAACCTTACCAATGAAAGCAACGAAATTAACTTTTTTCACTATTAAAGTGTCCTTTGACACAGCACATTCATGAGCGTAACATTTCTGATCAGGTCTTGAAACCATGCCAGGACCAGAAGAAACAACAGCCCCGACATTAGGTCTATTTAGTACAGGAGCAGCCATGGAAGCTCTATCATTCCGCACTGTAGTTACACCAATCTGTCTTAAAGCCTCTGCATACGATACATCATGAATGATTCTATATCTCTGAGCCTCTCTCTGCACCCTCCATCCACCAAATGCTGCAGTATGTTCCCCCCACAATTATAACACTTAACCTTCACATTGCTCCCGCATTCACCGTAATCATGTTCCCCTCCACACTTGGCACATCTTTTCTTTACACTGAACATCTTGACTTTTTCCACATTTTGTTACGTTACAGCCTTATTCTGAAATTGATTACATAGATTTCCCCCCTCATCAATCTGCACACAATACCCCATAATGACAAAGCAATAACAGTTTTTTKTWTTTTTTTGCAAATGTATTMAAAATTTGAAACGGAAATATGACATTTACATAACTATTCAGACCCTTTACTCAGTACTTTGTTGAAGCACCTTTGGCAGTGATTACAGCCTTGAGTCTTCTTGGATATGACGCTACAAGCTTGGCACACCTGTATTTGGGGAGTTTCTCCCATTCTTCTTTGCAGATCCTCTCAAGCTCTGTCAGGTTGAATGGGGAGCATTACTGCACAGCTATTTTCAGGTCTCTACAGAGATGTTCGATCAGGTTCAAGTCCGGACTCTGGCTGGGCCACTCAAGGATATTCAGGGACTTGTCACGAAGCCACTCCTGCATTCTCTTGGCTGTGTGCTTAGGGTCGTTGTCCTGTTGGACGGTGAACTGTTTCCCAGTCTGAGGTCCAGAAAGCTCTAGAGCAGGTTTTCATCAATAATCTCTCTGTACGTTTGCTCCGTTCATCTTTCCCTTGATCCTGACTAGCCCCCCAGTACCTGCTGCTGAAAACATCCCCACAGCATGATGCTGCCACCACCATGCTTCACCGTAGGGATGGTGCCAGGTTTCCTCCAGACGTGACGCTTGGCATTCAGCCAAAGAGTTCAATCTTGGTTTCATCAAGATGGCGTAGCAGTCGGACGTGTCTTTGTTTTGTCCTGTCCCGTGTAAATAGTCTTCGTATTTTTCGTATACATTTCGTATATATTTTAATTTCACTTTCCATCTAGGAACTGAATATACATTCCTACATTCCGCCTCACCCAATGTGGTACGGACCTGCTATTTTTTATACTTTAGAACCGTAACCCCAATCAGAAGCTAGCCAGATAACTAGCTACTAGCTAGTAGTCAGTTAGCCACTGCTGCGTCTTCACCCTCAACTCGGACACAGCCAGCTTCAATACGCGGCCAATACCTGCCAGTTGCAAGCGCGATATCAACCCAGAGCATATAGGACTGCTTTTTCTCTACCACATCACCGGATTCCTGACGCAAGCTCTGGACAATTACACGTATCATCACAGCTAGCTAGCTGCAACGAGTGGCTACTACTGGCTAACACTCTGTCCCGAAGCAAGCACCAGTTAGCCTCGAGCTAGGCCCATCTGCCGGCTAGCTGAAGAGGTCTACCCAGCGAATTCTTGGGCTACAATACCAGCTACAAGCTAATTTAGCCATTTTTTTTGCCGCTGCTAGTAGCTTTTTACCTTCTGCACAGACACCAGCCCTGTTTTTAGCCTGATATTACTCACCAATTTACCAGCATCGGACTGTCTCTCGACAACAACGCCGGATTCCTGCCGTAATCCCTGAGCCACTGCTTCTGATCCTACAGCTAGCTTGCGGCTAGCGCAGCTAGCGCCACTGCCACGAAGCTAGCACCAGTTAGCAAACACAATTCTACAATTCACAACCTCTCTTTCGCCATCGCCATCTGGCTTGGATTCTCTGTCGACACGACCACGTCTGAGCAGACCCCTCCGTCTGAGCAGACCACCCCCGGGCTACTAACTTTAAACGCCGCGTGCTAGCTTAGTGAGGCCTCCCTGCTCCATCTACGGCTGCCCCCTGACACTATGATCACTTGGCTACATAGCTGATGCATGCTTGACTGTCCATTAATTCACGGTACCCCATTCTGTTTATTTGTGTTTTATCTGTCGGCTCTGTGCTTTAACTCAGGATCTGTGTGTAGTTAATCCGACCCTCTTCGCCTAGTCGTCGCCATTTTTACCTGTTGTTGCTGTGTTAGACTAGCACCTGTTATTGCTGCTGTTATCTTACCTGTTGTTTTAGCTAGCTCCTCCAATCAAGACCTTGCAATCACTTTATGCCTTATTGTATGTCTCTCTCAAATATCAATATGCCTTGCATACTGTTGTTCAGGCTAGTTATCATTATCTTTGTTTTGGTTTGCAATGGACCCTGTAGTTCCACTCTCCGTACCTCTGATACCTCCTTGGTCCCACCCCACACATGCGGTGACCTCACCATTGAGACCAGCATGTCCAGAGATACAACCTCTCTTATCATCACCCAGTGCCTGGGCTTGCCTCCGCTGTACCACGCCCCACCATACCCCTGTCTGCACATTATGCCCAGAATCTATTCTACCACGCCCATAAATCTGCTCCTTTTATTCTTTGTCCCCACGCTCTAGGCGACCAGTTTTGATAGCCTTTAGCCGCACCCTCATCTACTACTCCTCTGTTCCTCGGGTGATGTGGAGGTAAACCCAGGCCCTGCATGTCCCCAGTCACCCTCATTTGTTGACTTCTGTGATCGAAAAAGCCTTGGCCTCATGCATGTCAACATCAGAAGCTCCTCCCTAAGTTTGCCTTACTCACCGCTTTAGCACACTCTCCAACCCTGATGTCCTTGCCGTGTCCGAATCCTGGCTTAGGAAGGCCACCAAAATTCTGAGATTTCCATACCCAACTATAACACTTTCCGTCAAGATAGAACTGCCAAAGGGGGAGGAGTTGCAATCTACTGCAGAGATACGCCTGCAAAGTTCTGTCATACTTTCCAGGTCTATGCCCAAACATTCGAACTTCTAATTTTAAAAATGAATCTCTCCAGAAATAAGTCTCTCACTGTTGCCGCCTGCTACCGACCCCCCTCAGCTCCCAGCTGTGCCCTGGACACCATCTGTGAATTGATCGCTCCCCATCTAGCTTCAGAGTTTGTTCTGTTAGGTGACCTAAACTGGGATATGCTTAACACCCCGGCAGTCCTACAATCCAAGCTTGATGCCCTCAATCTCACACAAATCATCAAGGAACCCCCAGGTACCACCTCAATCCGTAAACATGGGCACCCTAATAGACATTATCCTGACCAACTGCCCTCCAAATACACTTCTGCTGTCTTCAATCAAGATCTCAGCGATCACTGCCTCATTGCCTGTATCCGCCACGGGTCCGCGGTCAACGACCACCCCTCATCACTGTCAAACGCTCCCTAAACACTTCTGCGAGCAGGCCTTTCTAATCGACCTGGCCTGGTACCTGGAAGGATATTGACCTCATCCCGTCAGTTGAGGATGCCTGGTCATTCTTTAAATGTTACTTCCTCACCAATATTAGACAAGCATGCTCCGTTCAAAAAATGCAGAACCAAGAACAGATATAGCCCTTGGTTCACTCCAGACCTGACTGCCTCGACCAGCACAAAAACATCCTGTGGCGAACTGCAATAGCATCGAAGAGCCCCCCGCGATATGCAACTGTTCAGGAAGTCAGGAACCAATACACGCAGTCAGTCAGGAAAGCAAGCCAGCTTTTTCAAGCAGAAATTTGCATCCTGTAGCTCACTCCAAAAGTTCTGGATACTGTAAGTCCATGGAGAACAAGAGCACCTCCTCCCAGCTGCCCACTGCACTGAGGCTAGGTAACACGGTCACCACCGATAATCCGTGATATCGAAGACTTCAACAAGCATTTCTCATGGCTGGCCATGCCTTCCTCCTGGCGACTCCAACCTTGGCCAACAGCCCCGCCCCCCCGCTGCTACTCGCCCAAGCCTCCCAGCTTCTCTTTACCCAAATCCAGATAGCAGATGTTCTGAAAGAGCTGGAAAACCTGGACCCATACAAATCAGCTGGGCTTGACAATCTGGACCCCCTATTTCTGAAACTGTCCGCCGCCATTGTCGCACCCCCTATCACAGCCTGTTCAACCTCTCCTTCGTATCATCTGAGATCCCCAAGGATTGGAAAGCTGCGCGGTCATCCCCTCTTCAAAGGGGGAGACACCCTGGACCCAAACTGTTACAGACCTATATCCATCCTGCCCTGCTATCTAAGGTCTTCGAAAGCCAAGTCAACAAACAGATCACTGACCATCTCGAATCCACCGTACCTTCCGCTGTGCAATCCGGTTTCCGAGCCGGTCATGGGTGCACCTCAGCCACGCTCAAGGTACTAAACGATATCATAACCGCCATCGATAAAAGACATTCCTGTGCAGCCGTCTTCATCGACCTGGCCAAGGCTTTCGACTCTGTCAATCACCATATTCTTATCGGCAGACTCAGTAGCCTCGGTTTTTCTAATGACTGCCTTGCCTGGTTCACCAACTACTTTGCAGACAGAGTTCAGTGTGTCAAATCGGAGGGCATGTTGTCCGGTCTCTGGCAGTCTCTAATGGGGGTACCACAGGGTTCAATTCTCGGGCGACTCTTTTCTCTGTATACATCAATGATGTTGCTCTTGCTGCGGGCGATTCCCTGATCCACCTCTACGCAGACGACACCATTCTATTATACTTCCGGCCCTTCCTTGGACACTGTGCTATCTAACCTCCAAACGAGCTTCAATGCCATACAACACTCCTTCCGTGGCCCTCACTGCTCTTAAACGCTAGTAAAACCAAATGCCATGCTTTTCAACCGTTCGCTGCCTGCACCCGCCAGCGCCGACTAGCATCACCACCCTGGACGGTTCCGACCTAGAATATGTGGACATCTATAAGTCCTAGGTGTCTGGCTAGACTGCAAACTCTCCTTCCAGACTCATATCAAACATCTCCAATCAAAAATCAAAGCAAGAATCGGCTTTCTATTCCGCAACAAAGCCTCCTTCACTCACGCCGCCAAACTTACCCTAGTAAAACTGACTACCTACCGATCCCCGACTTCGGCGATGTCATCTACAAATAGCTTCCAATACTCTACTCAGCAAACTGGATGCAGTTTATCACAGTGCCATTCGTTTTGTTACTAAAGCACCTTATACGACCCACCACTGCGACCTGTATGCCCTAGTCGGCTGGCCCTCGCTACATGTTCGTCGTCAGCCCCACTGGCTCCAGGTCATCTACAAGGCTATGCTAGGTAAAGTGCCGCCTTATCTCAGTTCACTGGTCACGATGGCTACACCCACCCGCAACACGCGCTCCAGCAGGTGTATCTCACTGATCATCCCTAAAGCCAAAACCTCATTTGGACGCCTTTCCTTCCAGTTCTCTGCTGCCTGCGACTGGAACGAATTGCAAAAATCTCTGAAGTTGGAGACTTTTATCTCCTCAACAACTTTAAAAATCTGCTATCCGAGCAGCTAACCGATCGCTGCAGCTGTACATAGTCCATCTGTAAACTACCCACCCAATTTACCTACCTCACCCCCCATACTGCTTTTATTTATTTACTTTCTGCTCTTTTGCACACCAGTATCTCTTCTTGCACATGATCATCTGATGATTTATCACTCCAGTGTTAATCTGCTAAATTGTAATTATTCGATTTATTGCCTACCTCATGCCTTTTGCACACATTGTATATAGATTCTCTTTTTTTTCTACCATGTATTGACTTGTTTATTGTTTACTCCATGTGTAACTCTGTGTTGTCTGTTCACACTGCTATGCTTTATCTTGGCCAGGTCGCAGTTGCAAATGAGAACCTGTTCTCAACTAGCCTACCTGGTTAAATAAAGGTGAAATAAAAAAATCAGACCAGAGAATCTTGTTTCTCATGGTCTGAGAGTCCTTTAGGTGCCTTTTGCAAACTCCAAGCGGGCTGTCATGTGCTTTTTACTGAGGAGTAGCTTCCGTCTGGCCACTCTAACCATAAAGGCCTGATTGGTGGAGTGCTTGCAGAGATGGTTGTCCTTCTGAAAGGTTCTCCCATCTCCACAGAGGAATTCTGGAGCTCTGTCAGAGTGATCATTGGGTTCTTGGTCACCTCCCTGACCCGAATGCTCAATTTRGTCAGGCGGACAGCTCTAGGAAGTCTTGGTGGTTCCAAACTTCTTCCATTTAAGAATGATGGAGGCCGCTGTGTTCTTGGGGACTTTCAATGCTGCAGACATTTTTGGTACCMTTCCCCAGATCTGTGCCTCGACACAATCCTGTCTCAGAGCTCTACGGACAATTCCTTCAACCTCATGGCTTGGTCTCGGGTGTGCCTTTACAAATCATATCCAATCAATTCAATTTACTACAGGTCGACTTCAATCAAATTGTAGAAACATCTCAAGGATGATCAATGGAAACAGGATGCACCTTAGCTCAATTTTGACTCTCATAGCAAAGGGTCTGAATACGTATGTAATAAGGTATTTCAGTTTTTTATTTTTAATACATTTGCAAAAATATCTAATAACCTGTTTTCACTTTGTCATTATGGGGTATTGTGTGTAGATTGATGAAGATTTTAGAATAAGGCTGTAATGTAACAAAATGTAGAAAAAGTCAAGGGGTCTGAATACTTTCCGAATGCACTGTGCATGTCCCATTGTTTGGCATTTAAAACACTGCAATGGGGATGGGACAAATTCTCTGACATTGAAACTAAGGAACTTTTCCAGGCAAAACCTTCTCAAACCTCAGCAGCACTGATAAGCTTTCATTTCTTTGACCCTCTTTCCTACTGATCAACTTTTGGCCTCAATTACTCTGCCTCCTGTCGTGGAAAATTGCAAGATTATGTTATAGTGCTTGTACGGTATATTATAATCTTTGTATTGCATTAGAATGGTTGTGTTATTCGACAGAATGGAGTATTCTGTCGACTATTGTGTGTGTGTGTTCCACTGAGGAAGGGCCTCTATGAGATAGCACTGACAGAGGAGATTTACGATGTCTTTGGGTAATAAAGCCTAAAGAGCATTCCAGATAGTAAAGGTAATGTTTTTGTGCTATACCGTACCAGGGTGAGATGGGTTCCAGTTTGGAGTAGGAGGGGGCCAGACACTGGTCTTTACAATGAGAACTGTTAACACAGCAGTAACTGTCTGCTATGTTTTATAGATATCTTTCATACAAATCTTAACCTTTGTGAACTGTTCCTAAGATCTGTGGTTCGTCATGTAAGTTGAGAGGGGTGGCTATAAAAGATCTTTGTATTCTTCTGTAGGGACTCTCAAAATTCATTATAGATAGTGAATTGTTGAAAGTCAAAGGCTAAAGCTTAAAGCTCATTAAAGATKAAGTTTAAGTATAACTCTGACTGGTGTGTAGTTTGTAACTCTYCTCATTTGGTAATACAGGAAAATGCCATCACACTCCMTACACATTTTCTTTGATATCATATATGGACATAGATATTGGGACCCCAGTGATGACTCCCTTCAACCTAGCATAAGCACCAGGGACATGGCTTTTAATCTTCTTCCCATTACGCTTTTCCATTTGCAGAATCTTCCCTTGCTGATCCTAGCTACCTCAAAATATTAACAATCTACCATTTCCAATGAACCGGGCTAATTTGACTTCACATATCTCTTTCTCAACAGCATTGGTTAGTCAGATCGGGTGTAAATGAGGCCCTGTGCTCTCATYAAACACCATCACCACTTTCCATTCCAACACATTATACTATTGCTTCCTACCTTGGCCCTCTTTATGGTTTCTTTACTAGATGCTACACTGCTTTCAGTATCATGATCTCTCKTCTTCATATGTCTTTCCACTACAGACCATTCCGGTCCTTGACCCTCATCCTCCCGCTCCATATAATCAGAACTGACACCCATATTGTTAGCATTCCAGCACAGCTGTTGCTTCTCCAACCTTTTCTCCATTTCGTTCCTTACTACTTGCCGCCATTTCGGCTGTCAGACTTCCAAACTTCTCACACACCAACAACTCATTCACCAAGTCGGATGTCCCACTCGTTAATTTTGCTTGAACTCGGTAGCTGAAGTCCTACTCGTTTCAAAATTGCCAGCCTGGAAGTACTGGAAATACTCGAGAATGCATACCGTCCGGCCACTTGGTTTCCTCTCACCACCATATTTGGTAGTGAGTGGAAACGCCAACCGGATGCTTTACATTTATACATCTGGTGAATTTTCTGTCTCATTGTTCTTTTTTTAATTTTAATTTTTTAATTTTTATTAACAACAAATCAATACAGAAAGTACATAAGGGAACACAAGTATATATAGATTATATATAATGGACAATCGAGCTAGGGGGTACAATATCACATTACAATTACACAAGGACCTTAAGGGACATACATACACTTACAATTCTAACAGCTTTTTTGTTAGTAGAGTTATTCTATAGTCTTAAAATAGAGTTCAATTTATTTTTGTAGGGTAAGAAAATGTGTTTTTTTGTTAGTAAATTACATTTGTGTATATGAAATTTGGCCAAAAGAATAATGAAATTAATTACATAAAAAATGTTTCAAGCTTATTTTTATCGTATGTAAAGAATCCAAGCAGTACATCTCTCCACATAGTGTAAAATCTTCATAAATGTGGTTCAATTATAAATCTACTGATGTTTGCCACAGTTTTCTTACATGTATACAATGCCAAAAAAGATGCAACACTGTTTCTGGGTGGTCATTACAAAAGGAGCAATTTGAGTTGATGTTTTCCTTAAACTTCTTCATATAGTGGTTGGCAGGATAATATTTATGAATAATTTTAAAGGAAACTCCTTAATTTTGTTAACAAGTAGGTATGTGTTGTGGCAACATCCAAACTTTTTCCCAACAGATATTATCAATAAATCCATTCCAATAAGGCATGACATAAGGTATAGATACAACATCCTGTTGAAACAAGGTTCGTATCGCTCTGTTTTGAATGGGCCAAAAGAGAAACAAATCTTTCCTACTGATGAGTCAACAGGGTCAATAGAAGGTAGGCTCTGAGGTTCAGGTCTTGACACGTTCCTGAATAACAGAGCAACACCTGAGGGAATGGCGTCTAAAACAATCCAAAATCTTTAGGTGTTACACGGACCTTGTAAAGAGATAAGAATTCTTATAACTGAGTAAAAAACCCTCTGCATTTACCAGTTGGCTCACCAATAGGATATTATTTCAGAACCAATATTCTAAAAAACAAAGAAGTATTTTTATACAATATATCCCGATTATTCCATATATAAATATCCGTGTGGAGAAAAATTGTGTTTATAAATTAAGGACCATGACAAGAAAACCTGCCGATGAAAAGCAGAAAGTTTCACTGGAATTTTGTCAATATTATAATTGCACAACAACATGAAGGCCACCAAAAGTAGAGAAGACATGATGAGGAATAAAATTCCAGATAGAAGTGGTCTTCTTAGGAATTGTTTTATCCAATTGATCTAAAAGTATTATTTAAAGTAGTAAAGTCCAGAAAATTCAGTCCACCATTCTCATAAGTGTTCATTACAACAGTTTTCCTAATGTAATGGGTACGGTTTCTCCAAAGAAAGTTGAAAAGCATCTGGTCTATTCTCCTTGCTTATTTACTGTCAAGATTATAAGAATGAGCGCCATATGTTAGTCTAGAGATACCTTCAGCCTTGGTTATTAGGACTCTACCTTTTAAAGAATAAGTCCCTCTGTAGCCATTGATTTAGCTTCTTCTGGGTATTTTTAATAAGAGGGTTAAAATTTAGTAAGCCTCTAGACTTCTGATCCTTTGTAATGGTTATGCCTAACTAGTAAGTTCTTATTTTACTGGAATACCATAATAATGAAGGTGTCACACAAATT
The DNA here is from genome assembly GCF_002910315.2 of Salvelinus sp. IW2-2015. NCBI lineage: Eukaryota > Metazoa > Chordata > Actinopteri > Salmoniformes > Salmonidae > Salvelinus > Salvelinus sp. IW2-2015. The sequence continues at coordinate 7,090,880 of NC_036859.1, read as the reverse complement.
TGACAGCTATGAGTTCACATTTATTAATGTTAAGGTATAGACCAGACGCTTTGGAAAAGGATTGTATCACATGATCGATATGGGAATTTGGTTAGCGTCTTCAGAAAAAAGTGTAGTATCATCAGCCAGCTGGTTTATAATAATTTCTTTACCAGCTATGGAAATACCTTGTACAGGACTATTTTTAAAGAATTTGCAAGAAGTTGGTGATTAATAAAAACAGATACGGGGAGATAGGACAACCTTGCCTAAACCTCTCTTTAACTCAAATCTAGTGAGGTGCCATATTTCAATTTGATAGAGCTGTTACCATTTGCATAGAGAGTCTTAAAGCTGTCACGCCCTGGCCTTAGTATTCTTTGTTTTCTTATTATTTTAGTTAGGTCAGGGTGTGACAGTGGAAGTTTGTGTGTTTTGTCTAGTTTAGGGGTGTGTGTATTGTTAGAGGGGTTTTGTATAGTGTATGGGGTTATGTTCAGGAGAGAGGTCTAGGAAAGTCTATGGTTGCCTGGTTTGGTTCTCAATCAGAGACAGCTGGTTATGTTGTCTCTGATTGGGAGCCATATTTAAGGCAGCCATAGGCTTTAGGTGATTGTGGGTAATTGTCTATGTTCTATGTTGCATGTGTGCACTTAGTTCGTTTTAGCTTCACGTTTGTTGTTGTTCGTTTATAAGTGTTTGTTTTTCTCATTAAAAGAATGGCTTTCTTTCACGCTGCGCCTTGGTCCACCATTCACCCATAAACGAATCGTGACAGAATTACCCACCAAACCCGGACCAAGCAGCGTGTTAAGCAGCAACAGGAGCAACCTACTAAGGATTTCTGGACATGGGAGGAGATACTGGATGGTAAGGGACCTTGGGCTCAGCCTGGAGAATATCGCCGCCCTCGTGAAGAGCTGGAGGCAGCTAAAGCCGAGAGGCGGCGGTATGAGGAGGCAGCAAGGAAACAGGAGACAAGACACAGACTACACTACGTGGGAGGAGATCGACAGGTGGGCGATAGACCAGGGAGAAGTCCGGAGCCCGCCTGGATTCTCTGGCGCAGTGCGAGGAGGGATACCGGCGAATGGAGGCAGCACGACGACGCGGTAGGAAGCCTGTGAGTCCCCAAAAATTATTGGGGGGGGGGAGGCTAAAAGGGGTGTGGCGAAGTCAGGTAGGAGACCTGCGCCTACTCCCTGTACTTACCGGGAGAGCGAGAGTAAGGGCAGACACCGTGTTACGCAGTAGAGCGCATGGTGTCTCCTGTACGTGTTCATAGGCCCGGTGCGGGTTATTCCACCTCCCCGCACTGGCAGGGCTAGATTGGCATTGAGCCAGGTGCCATGAAGCCGCTCAACGCGTCTGGTTCCAGTGCGTCTCCTCGGGCCGGCATACATGGCACCAGCCTTACGCGATGGTGTCCCCGGTTCGCCTACATAGCCCGGTGCGGGTTATTCCACCTCCCCGCACTGTCGGGCGACGGGAGCATACAACACGAGTAAGGTTGGGCAGGCTCAGTGCTCAAGGGAGGCCAGTACGCCTGCACGGTCCGGTATTTCCGGCGCTACCATCCCCGCCCAGCCCAGTACACCAGTGCTACACCCACGCACCAGCTTCCTGTGCGTCTCCAGAGCCCTGATCCCCCTCCACGCACTAGCCCTATGGTGCGTGTCTCCAGCCCATTACCACCAGTGCCTACACCACGCACCAAGCCTCCTGTGTGTCCCCAGAGTCCTGTGCGTCCTGTTGCTGCTCCCCGCACTAGCCCTGAGATGCGTGTCCCAGCCCGGTACCACCAGTGCCGGCACCACGCACTAGGCCTAATGGCGTCTCCAGGGTCCAGTATGCCTGTTTCCTTCCCCCGACTAGCCCTGAGATGCGTGTCACCCGGCCAGGTACCACCAGTTCCGGCACCACGCACAGGCATACAGTGCGCTCAGCCGGCCAGAGCTGCCCGTCTGCAAGGCACCGTCAGAGCTGCCCCGTCTGCCAAGCACCGTCAGAGCTGCCCGTCTGCCAAGCACCGTCAGAGCTGCCCGTCTGCCAAGCACCGTCAGAGCTGCCCGTCTGCAAGCCACCGTCAGAGCTGCCCGTCTGCCAGCACCGTCTGAGCTGCCCGTCTGCCAAGCCACCGTCTGAGCCGCCCGTCTGTCCCGAGCCGTCAGAGCCGCCCGTCTGTCCCGAGCCGTCAGAGCCGCCCGTCTGTCCGAGCGTCAGAGCCGCCCTCGTCCCGAGCCGTCTGAGCCGCCCGTCTCGCCCGAGCCGTCAGAGCCGCCCGTCTGTCCGAGCCGTCAGAGCGCCGCTGTCCGAGCGTCAGAGCCGCCCGTCTGTCCCGAGCCGCTCAGAGCCGTGCCGCGCTAGACCCCAGAGATCAGCCCGAGCCGTCCGCCAGACAGGAATCAGCCGCGGCCGTCCGCCAGACAGGATCAGCCCGAGCCGGCCGCTCAGCGATCAGCCAGAGCCGTCCGCAGCACAGGATCAGCCAGAGCCGTCCGCCAGCCATGAGCAGCCAGAGCGCCCGCCAGCCATGAGCGCAGCCAGAGCCGCCCCGCCAGCCATGAAGCAGGCCAGAGCCGCCCGCCGCCAATGAGCAGCCAGAGCCGCCCGCCAGCCCATGAGCAAGCCAGAATCCCGCCGCCCATGAGGCAGCCACGCCCGCCACATGAGCAGCCAGAGTCGCCCGCCAGCCATAGCAGCCAGAGTCGCCCGCCACATGAGAGCCAGATCGCCCGCCAGCCATGAGCAGCCAGAGTCGCCGCCAGCCATGAGCAGCCAGAGTCGCCCGCCAGCCATGAGCAGCCAGAGTCGCCCGCAGCCATGAGCAGCCAGAGCGCCCCCGCATGCAGCCAGAGTCGCAGCATGAGCAGCCGAGTCGCCCGCAGCCATGAGCAGCCAGAGCCCGCAGCCATGACAGCCAAGCCGCGAGCCTGGCAGCAGAGCGCGCCAGCCATGAGCAGCCAGACCCCGCCTGCAGCCAGGGCCAGCCATACAGCCAGATCCGCCAGCCTGACCCGATGCCGCAGCAATCAGCCGAGTCGCCCCCGCCATGAGCAGAGATCGCTCACACCAGAGCCTCCAAAGCGGGTATTGACAATGGTGGAGTGGGGGCCACGTCCCGCACCCGAGCCGCCGCCATAATAAGGTCCACCCCGGACCCTCCCCTTCAATGTCAGGTTGTGCGGTCGGAGTCCGACCTTTGGGGGGGGTACTGTCACGCCCTGGCCTTAGTATTCTTTGTTTTCTTTATTATTTTAGTTAAGTCAGGGTGTGACATGGGAAGTTTGTGTGTTTTGTCTAGTTTAGGTGTGTGTAATTGTTTAGGGGGTTTTGTATAGTGTATGGGGTTGTGTTCAGGAGAGAGGTCTAGGAAAGTCTATGGTTGCCTGGTTTGGTTCTCAATCAGAGACATCTGGTTATTGTTGTCTCTGATTGGGAGCCATATTTAAGGCAGCCATAGGTTTAGGTGATTTGGGTAAATTGTCTTATGTTCTATGTTGCATGTGTGCACTTAGTTCGTTTTAGCTTCACGATCGTTTGTTTGTTGTTCGTTTATAAGTGTTTGTTTTTTTCTTCATTAAAAGAAGATGGCTTTTCTTTCACGCTGCGCCTTGGTCCACTCATTCACCCATAGACGATCGTGACAATAGCCTTACAGAAAAAATCCCAAAGCCAAGTCTCTCAAGGGAGTGGAGAGAAACTGATGTTCTACTGTGTCAAATGCTTTATAAAAATCTAAAAATAATATGAAGCTATCCTCAGTTATTAGGTCTAAGTAGTCAAGTATGTCTAATACTCAGTCTGACATTGTTAGAAATATGTCTGTTTCTCATGAGCCAGACTGTGTTTCATCAATGATTGCATCCAGGACTTCTTTAATTATTTTGCAAGTAGTAAGGCTAATATCTTATAGTCATTATTAAGAAGACAACATTGGACGCCAGTTATCGATGAGAGCAGCACTTCTTTGTTAGGCTTAGGTATCAGTGTTATTAACCCCTGACTATTGTAGGAGGGAGGAACATTGTTTTTTAATACTCTCTAAAAAAATACTTCAAATAGGAAGGGAGCTATTTTGTTCAGAAAATAATTTGTAAAATTCTGATGTAATTCCATCAACACCTGGTGATTTATTGTTCTTTAGAATGTTTGATAGACTCTATAATCTCTTCAACTGGATGGGTTGATCACACTGTTTAGATTCTATATCACTGATAGAGTGAACATTATTCAGTGGGATTAAAAAACATATCTGTGGATTCCTGACAGTACGTAGAGCCTATACAATTTTCTGTAAAAATTGCTACAGTATTTAGTGATTATTTTTTGGTCATCTGTAATAACACATCAATGTTTAATTTATGGATAGTGTTATTTTTAGAGTGAAATTTTCTCAAGTCTAAAGAAATAGGATGAATTCTGTTTCTCCCTCCTCAATCCATTTTTTCCTAGATCTAATAAACTCCTTCTGCTTTTAATCTATATATATATTATCCAGTTTATTTTTAACTCAATTAGTTCCATCTTCTCCTCCCCCGAGAGCCGGCTGGGGCGACCCTGAGAAAGGGAAGTTATCTTAACGATCACCTTTTCCTCCTCAGCTCTTCTGGTCTTAGCAAGATTACTACCAATATTTTCTAAGGATTTGGACACCTCAAATTTTAAAGAGCTCCCAGTTCTTGCAATAAGATTTTTCTTCACAAGCCCTTTCCCAAAAGTGTGACAGCAGCAGATCTTTAACCTCAAATGTAACTATATCATATTTAATAATGAGCTATTTAGCTTCCAGTAAGATGCTCTGCCAAGGTTAGTATCAGGGGTAAATATTTTGATATCAATGTAAATGGCCCTATGGTCTGTGAGGGGAGTAGTACAGATATTTGTAGTAACACCACTCACTATCAATACATTTGGATATAAGCCAAAATAATCTTCTGGATTGTCTGGAACCTGTTTTGTTACTCCAAGTGAATGATCTGTCGGCCGGAAACCTCTCTCTCCATAATATCGTAAGATCAAACTTTTCCATAAAAATATAAACCCAAATTCTGATTGGTCTGGTCTACCTTGGGGCCATCTATCAGTTGAATTATCTATTGTAATGTTAAAGTCCCCTCCTATCAATAATAACGAATTGGGAAATTTAGATAACCAATGAAGTATATGTTTCTCTATAGATTCAAGCAATTCATCATTCTCATGTTTGGTGTTGTACCCGTAGAAGTTTACAGTAATGAGCGTAATGTCATTGTAACTGATCACARGACAAATAAAGTGACCCAAGGTCTYATTGTTCTATCTGCACTACAGCCAAGCCAAATAACTCATCAGTCATTTTAAGTGAATCGTCCCTTATGGATGACGTCACCAAACTGGGTCTCAACAACGAGCAAGTGGGCTGGTTTTCAAAAAGAAACAAAAGCTCATTGCGTTGAACGGGAATATTTACGAGAGCATTGAGGTATATTTCTGAGTTTTTGTTGAGGAGCTGCAGTAATGTCTGTAAACTACGCCGCTGGACTGTCTACATATGCGGACAAAGGTGTATGCGGGCTCCCCGAGGTAAACACACAGGCAGGTGTTAGCTAGCTAGCTAACTAGCTAAGTTACTAGTAGCAACAAAGCTTTTCGAGGATTCCCTCTAGTCTAGCCAGAAGTGTACCTACTACCGAAGCACAATTTCCATTCCTATTGCCAATATACACGTAGTTCAAAACTAGCTAGCTAGTACTATTCTATCTCTGTTGTTACACACTAAAGCTAAWATGAACGCCAGTGTAGTGTTTCCCCTACCATTACGTTGTTGTTGCTGGCGCCCCTAGTTCTTTTGGCACGTTTTTCGATGTTCTCCACACACTGCACCGGGCACCCCAGTGAAATAGATGAGTCAAACCTGCCCTACACCAACACTACCTTCTACACTCTMTCCCTTCTTTCTTACTCTTCCCACCTCGTCCTCTCATCTTCATCCCCATCCTCCCTTCACTTTCCCCTCTTCTTCCGTTATCTCCCCATCCCTACTCTCTCCCAGTCGTTTGACAGTAAAGAAGAGTTAAAGGGGAAGGTGGAGGCTCTGGCCCAGCTGATTAGGGAGTCCCAGTACCTGGTGGTCCACTCTGGGGCAGGCATCAGCACCTCTTCAGGCATACCTGACTTCAGGTAAGACCATTACCCTGTACCGCTCAACCACTCAGAGCGCATCTCCATAGGCTAAAGAAGCACACTCTCCTCCACCTCTCCCTGGTTGTAAAGGCTTGGTTCATGGCTATGCTGAACTGACACARAGGATTTGGCCAGTTTAGAAATGTATTATTAGTAAAGGCTCGTCCTGTTCAATGAACCTACTTGAATTGGATCAGTGTCTTTTTCTCGCTCAAGAAATTGAATAATGAATGATGCATTTTTAAACAATTCAAGAAAGAATATAGGAAATGTGAGTCAACACCATCCTCTTATTTGGCTGCAGTACTGTGGTATCAGCAGAGGGGGGCAGTATAGGCTAGCTCTATTACCAGAGCAATGATTGTACCGTAGTGTTGGCTGAATCTCTGATGTTGACTTTCACACCAACGTTCCAACGTTTTCTTTTATATTACTTGTCATTACAATGTAATTCTTATTCTCTCTGTCTCTGCTTGTGTTTTCCCTTTTCCCCATTGCTGCTGTGCGGAAAAGGACTTTACATTCATATTTAATTAATCAGCGTTCTGTCATTCTGGTTTGTCTGCCTGTCTGTTTGTCCTTGAATTTAATTAATGGTCCATTACTGAAAAACCTAGGCATAAAAAGGACACRTTCCCCCCTAAAGCCAGTTTGCAGACTTTCATTGCTCTTCATGTCCTGCGGCCCTTTTCTCTAAAAGATAAGTACGTAATACCTGGCTGACGTACTCCTCTAGCCTAATGACTGTCTTACCAAATGGCTGAGGAGCTTTGATCTGGTCTGAGCAGACCATAAGTCACACAGTGAGAGGTGAGAGAGCGGGGGCAGTGTCAGTTAAAAGAGAATGGGAGAGAGGAGAATGCTAAGGCCTTCATTCTGTATTCTCAGTATGTCTCGCTCTTCCTCTTGCATAGAAATGCATCTCTTGCCTTTTGAAGCCCGGCAGCTACCACAACAGATGCCACACCTTACTACAGAGATGTGGAGAGATTGCTTGACAGTCTGTCTTGTATGTTGCCCTGTCATAACCTTAGACGTGTGTGTGTGTGTGTGTGTGTGCGTGCGTTTGTACACACCTCTCACACTTCTATGTTGTCTCCCTCTCTCAGGGGTCCCAAAGGAGTGTGGACCATGGAGGAGAGGGGCGAGTCTCCCCACTTTGACACCACATTCGAGGAAGCTCGGCCCAGCCTCACTCACATGGCCCTGCTGGGGCTGCAGAGAGCCAGCTACCTCAAATACCTCATCAGCCAGAATGTGGACGGCATCCACGTCCGCTCCGGCTTCCCCAGGTAACACTCCTTTGCAAAAGAGACTCTGTATCTCAATGGGTTTTTCATGGTTAAATATAATATAAAACCTGCTATACTATCCCAATGAAACACTAAAATTTCTCTGACCAGAGAATAAATGCAGATCTAGGATCAGTTTTGCCTTTTAGATCATTAATAATAAGATTCTATGGACAGGAGGGACCTGATTCTAGATCAGGACTCCTACTCTAAAGACTCTTTGAATAAGCCCTGGTCTCTCTTGTGAATAGGATTTCATAGAATTGGAACGGCTACAGCTAGAGAGTGAAATCAATATGATTCAATATATTAGCAGGAGAATACCATTATTCCAATCTATATGGTAATCAGTTGGGAAGGAAATGCTAAACTAAAGTACTCTGTTCAAATCAAAGTTTATTTGTCACGTGTGCCGAATACAGCAGGTGTAGACCTTACAGTGAAATGCTTACTTACCAACAATGCAATTTTTAAGTAAAAAATAGGTATTAGGTGAACAATAGATAAGTAAAGAAATAAAAACAGCAGTAAAAAGACAGTGAAAATAACAGTAAGCGAGGCTATATACAGTAGCGAGGCTATGTACAGGCACCGGTTAGTCGGGCTAATTGAGGCAATACGTACATGTAGGTATAGTTAAAGTAACTATGCATAAATGATAAACAGAGAGTAGCAGGAGCGTARAAGAGGGGTTGGCGGGTGGGGGTGTCGGGACACAATGCAGATAGTCCGGGTAGCCAATGTGCGTCGCTTCAACACTCATTTACATTGATATAAATTGTTTATTGTCAGTACATACTTATGTGAAATAAGCAGTCTCTCTTTCTCTCTCYGATTCAGAAATCTGCTCTCTGAGTTGCATGGGAACATGTTCGTGGAGGAGTGTGGGAAGTGTGGCAAGTACGTCAGTTCAAACCACTCTTAGTGAAAGATGTCACACACGACGAATTCAAAAGCATAGAAATGTTATGCTCTTCACATTAGAATGAAAGCGTACCGAAACACAGTTCAGCCCATCTTAAAATGTTTATTTTATTTTGTGTGCCCTCAACTGGTTAATTCATGCTGAACCCACTCTCTTTGTCACACGTACACACGTCATATAAAAGCCAGATTGATTAACCCTGCACTGTTTTCAATTGATGCAAAATCTTCTTACTGTTACCCCCGTTTTCTTCCCAATTTCTTGATATCCAATTGGTAGTTAGTGTTGTCCCATCGCTGCAACCCCCGTACGGACTCGGGGAAAGGTGAAGGTAGAGCGCCATGCATCCTCCAAAACACGACCCCACCAAGCCGCACTGCTTCTTGACAATGCTGCTTGCTTAACCCGGAAGCCAGCCGCACCAATGTGTCGGAGGAAACAACGTACAGCTGGCGACCGAAATCAGCTTGCAGGCACCCGGGCCGCCACAAGGAGTCGCTAGARCGCGATGAGACAAGGATATCCCAGCCGGACAAACCCTCCCCGAACCCGGACAACGCTGGGCMAATTGTGCGCTGCCTCATGGGTCTCCTGGTCGCGGCCGGCTGCGCCACAGCCCAGGATCAAACCCGGGTCTGTAATGACGCCTCTAGCACTGCGATGCAGTGCCTTAGACCGCKTCCCCACTCGGGAGGCATTGATGCTAATTCTAATCTAAATTCTAATCTAAATCTGCCAACACTGTTTGCCTTCTTCAACTGTCAATTACACAAAAATAAACAAGAATAGACAGACTTCTCACTTTCCATATGTTAACAACCTGAGGCAACTTGGGAAAGGGAGGCTGGCTTGTAAGCAGGGGAAAACCATTCCAGCAACATACTAATAGGGATCACTTATCTAGCCTTCAGCCTCCATCTGTACTCCCCTACACGGTCAGGACAACAGCAGCAAAGTATTTACATCAGCCACCTCACACGCTCTTTAAATTCTTTGAAATGTGTTTGTTCGCTGATCTGTGTTGATAATTGTCACCTGTAAAGTGGCACTGTCCATCAGAGTTCTAATACTGAATTATATGGCACTGCCTCACCGAAGGTTCTTCACCAGTAAGTCAAGGTGAAAGGCATCACAGGTTCTGATGGATGTGTGGTTTTTCAGGCAGTATGTGCGGGAAAAGGTGATTGGTGTGATGGGGCTGAAACCCACTGGAAAATACTGTGAGGAGGTCCGGGGAAGAGGACTCAGGTCCTGCAGGTAACACACACACAACACGGACACACTGGGAATTACTCATACAGCTTCACCGTCTTGGTATTTCGGGGAAATACAATAATCCGCAACACTGATAAGATATCAGAGATCATCACGCTGTATCAGTACATAGCCAGGTGTCTGCTAAGAAATTACCCTAAAGTGTGTGTGTGTTCACACAGGGGGAAGCTCATCAGTACCATACTGGACTGGGAGGAAGCTCTGCCTGAAAAAGACCTCAACAGAGCCGAAGAAGCTAGCAGGTAAGAGAAAAAGAWAGACAGACGAAGAAAGAGAGAACAAAAGCAGAGCACCTCCTTAAAGAAGTAGGGTATTTGTGTTGGCCCTGTAGGTCAGAATGTTAGTTAACCCGTGTGTAACATATTGACCTGTTATATGGCGGCACAGTCTTGTGTATGCCTCTATCTATTGATGTGCAAACCACCGCTCCATTTCTGTCAACTAATTCCCAGCGTAATCCCCTTTTTAATTGATGACCATTCTCCTCTTCATTAAATCTACAATTCGAAGGCCAACGGTTGCATTTTGACACCAAGGTCCTTATGCTTGTCCACATACATACCATAAATTTATGCGCGCACACACACATTGCACTTAAATAATTAGACTGAAGTGATTTAGATTAGAAAAATTGTCTGTCACTGATCCTTGTTGGCCCTGACCTAGCTTTTTTTGTAAAGTGGTGTTGTTCGATGCAAGACAACATTTTAGGTCACCTAATTATCTGAAGGACWAGTGGATAAACAGGTTAATGTCAAGCCCTGCATGTCTCATGAAATTAAGGCCTACACCACACATTGGCTGCTACTGTAGACTGATTGGTTCTGACTTCTAAAATATTGTTAGACATCAGGTATCCTATGGAAAGGAGAAGGGCCACAGTCTGGTTGTTACATCAGAAGTTAATGGTTATCTGTAGGAGGAATGCATATGGTGGAGTCAAGTAAGGGTGGATATGAGCCAGGGGCTTGGAATGTACTGGGTAAAGGAAAGGGAATCACATGGTTGCGGTCACTGATAAGGGTGGAGAGCTGTGGATTTGTGAGGAATGGGGGCCGAGGTCAGGTCAGGTAGGGAGAAGGAACAGTTTATTACCCACATCACTTAACTTCCTGCCTAGCAATAAAGATGTAATGTTTAGAGGGAAGGATGAGACTTCACCTAAATTGGAGTATATATATACATACTTGTGCTGGTGGGACCATGTCTTTGTTTGTTCAGCTGTCTGACTCATTGGGTGAATAAACTTGGTTTGAGCTTGAATAACTGCCCGTGAGTTTTTACTCGGTTMATTTAGAACCCAACAAGGCTGAATGATAGAACATCTATTTCCGTGTTCAAATGTTATGGGATGCATTTTCGCCGTTGTTTTTGAAGGTAGGTCACTTGGGTAGGCCTACATTATGATCAAATAGCCACAGTAACCTACTTGGCCACTGTTAAAATGGTAACTTAAAGCGGGTACAKYCTCAGTGTTCATAGTAAACGTGCGCTGGAAGTTACACAGAATCGTCACAACATTCRAGTTTGCAGTCAGCAGACCTGACATTTGCTCAGTGCCGACATCTTTTTGTGGGAACAGTACCTGGGTCTGAACACCTCCCTCTGCAACTGGATCCTGGACTGGTGGTGAGGKTAGGCAACATCGCCTCCGCCATGCTGACCCTCAGCACGGGGTCCCCCACAGGGGTGTGTTCTTAGTCCCCTTGTGTGTTTTTGTTCTGCCTTATGTTATTTTTAGTATTACTGCATTATTGATACTGCGTTGTTGGGTTTAGAGCTTGCAAGAACAGTAGTTCACTGTACTTGTACATGTGACATTAAAACAACTTAACACAGCGTTCAGTGCATTCAGAAATTATTCAGACCCCTTGACTTTTTCCACATTTTGTAACGTTACAGCCTTGTTCTAAAATTKATTAAATAACATTTTCCTCATCAATCTACACATAATACCCCATAATGACAAAGCGAAAACAGGTTTTAGACATTTTTGCAAATTGATAAACAGAAATACCTTATTTAGATGTGTGTTCGGGCTCTTGGCTCAATTGATATCAGGTGCATCCTTTTTCCATTGATCATCCTTGAGCTGTTTCTACAATGTGATTGGAGTCCACCTGGGGTAAACTCAATTGATTGGACATGATTTGGAAAGGCACACACCTATCTATATAAGGTCCCACAGTCGACAGTGTATGTCAGAGCAAAAACCAAGCCATGAGGTTGAAGGAAAATGTCCGTAGAGCTCCGAGACAGGATTTTGTCGAGGCACAGATCTGGGGAAAGGTACCAAAAAATGTCTGCAGCATTGATGGTCCCTAAGAACACAGTGSCCTCCATCATTCTTAAATGGAAGAAGTTTGGAACCACGAGACGCTTCCTAATGCTGGCCACCCGGCCAAACTGAGMAATCGGGGGAGAAGAGCCTTGGTCTGGGAGGTGACCAAGAACCTGATGGTCACTGACAGAGCTCCAGAGTTGCTCTGTGGAGATGGGAGAACCTTTCAGAAGGACAACCATCTCTGCAGCACTCCACCAATCAGGCCTTTATGGTAGAGTGGCCCGATGGAAGCCACTCCTCAGTAAAAGGCACATGACAGCCAGCTTGGAGTTTTCCCAAAAGGCACCTAAAGGACTCKCAGACCATGAGAAACAAGATTCTCTGGCCTGACAAAACCAAGATTAAACTATTTGGCCTGAAAGTCTCTGAATGTCCCTGAGTGGCCCAATCAGTGMMTGAACTTGAACCTGATCGAACATCTCTGGAGAGACTTGAAAATAGTTGTGCAGCGATGCTCCCCATCCAACCTGRCCAAGCTTGAGAGGATCTGAAGAGAAGAATAGGAAAATTCCCCAAATACAGGTGTGCCAAAGAAGACTTGAGGCTGTAATGGCTGCCTAAGATGCTTCAACAAAGTACTGAGTAAAGGGTCTGAATACTTATGTAAATGTGATATTTCAGTTTATTTGTATTTATAAATKTACAAAAATAATTTAACCMGTTTTTGCTTTGTCATTATGGGGTTTTGTGTGTAGATTATGTAAGAAAAATCTCTTTAATCAATTTTAGAATAAGGATGTAACGTTACAAAATGTGGAAAAAGTCAAGGGGTCTGAATACTTTCCGAATGCACTGTATGTAGCAGGTTCTAAGGTGGTGGACCTGGTTGTTTGTATGTAATGATTATGGGTAATGTAGTTTTGTGGTGTTTCTCTGTCTAGACGGGCCGACCTGGCGCTGACCCTGGGTACCTCTCTGCAAATCAAGCCCAGCGGAGACCTGCCCCTCTTCACCAAACGCAAGGGGGGCAAGGTGGTCATCGTCAACCTTCAGCCCACCAAACATGTGAGTCTCGCAAACCACACATACACAAGACACACGTGTGTACACACACACACACATGTATACAAACTCCAACTTAAAAAACACATGAGTAATGCACACACTCACTCACATATACAAGCATTTCGCTACACCCGCAATAACATCAGCTAAACACGTATGTGACAAATAAAACATTTGATTTGATACACACACACACAACAATCTGTACACCACTAAACAGACACGCACACAAACTTCAACTTGCATGTAATTAACTCAAACACGCTGTATCCTATTAAACATGAGCTGCGAACATGAACGCAATATCGGCCGATTTCCACAAATGATTGTTTGCACAGTTCAAATCAACTAGCCCTCGGATGTTTACAGCCTATTATCTTCAGAAGCTTCCTATTGACACATAGAACCATGTACTTCTAAGGCCTGGTGTCCTACAGAAGTTTCAAGTTAAAAATAGGAACCCAGCTGCATGAATAATTCAGCCAATATGTTCAGTGAGATCATACTTGATTAATGACTCAACACATTCTCTAAGCTAATCCTACTGCAGGACCTGTAGAAAGTTTGGAGGCAATTCAATGGATGGCCTATGTCCCGTAAGGAATACAAAGGCCTAAGTAAGATGCAGTAGCGTCTTGATGTGTAGTCCTGCACTTGTCTGGGTGGTTTCACCCTTAAAGTTGGACAAGTTAAATATTCGCAGCTGACGGATCTCATTTGAGGGCCTGTCGTTTTTTTGGATCAGGTTACATCACATGGTAAGTATATACTCCTATCCTGGCCCTTCTGTCATTTGTGTTCTGCAAACACTGACGTGATAGGTACTAGGTTGTTACTGGTCGAGGTCTCAAGCTCATGTTCGTTTCTGTCTGGCAGGACAAACACGCGCACCTGCGTATCAACGGTTATGTGGACGAGGTCATGAGCCAGCTGATGGAACTGCTGGGATTGGACATTCCAAAGTGGGAYGGGCCCACCGTCTGCGAGAGCTCCACCCCTGACCAGAAACCGCTACCTGCCATCGYTACAAAGAAGGAAGTAAAGAAGGGTGTGAAGAAAGAGGCTAAAAGGGAGGGTAGGAAAAGACTAGGAGAACCAAAGAAGGAAGAGGAGGATGAAGAGAAGATTGCAGTAAAGAAAGAGAGGGCGGAACAAACAACAGAAGAGCATGAGAAAGACCTGCAGGCCTGTACTGACTCTAGCCCTATCCTAGGCCAAACACAGAACCAGGACCTGTCCAGAGGTGGAGACAAGAACAAGGGGGCCAGCTCCCCAACCCTCTCCCTCTGACAGTTCAGACAGCCCCCAAGAGCCCAACAGAGTAAAGAATCAGCCAGTAGTGTCTTAGTATTGTCCCCCCAACTTATCAGTTCTTATACACACTGACCTAGAACAATGGTAATATGCTGCCTGGGACCAATGCAGAAAGGTCTGTGTAAGTGAGAATGTACAGTACCAGTCCAACGTTTGGACACACCTACTCATTCAAGGGTTTWWATTTTTTTTWGCTATTTTCTACATTGTAGAATAGTAGTGAACAGATCAAAACGATGAAATAACACATATGGAATCATGTAGTAACCAAAAAAGTTTTAAACAAATCAAAATATTTTATATTTTTGATTCTTCAAAGTAGCCACCCTTTGCCTTGACAATTTTGCACACTTGGTATTCTCTCAACCAGCTTCACCTGGAATGCTTTTCCAATAATCTTGAAGTTGGGTGATTGAGGAGGCCAGGCCATCTAACGCAGCACTCCATCACTCTCTTTCTTGGTCAAATAGCCCTTACACAGCCTGGAGGTGTGTTGGGTCATTGTCCTGTTGAAAAACAAATGAAAGTCCCATTTAAGTGCAAAAATATCAAATGTTGACTCATCAGACCAAAGGACAGATTTCCACTGGTCTAATGTCCATTGCTTGTGTTTCTTAGCCCAAGCAAGTCTCTTCTTATTGGTGTCCTTTAGTATTGGTTTCTTTGCAGCAATTTGACCATGAAGGCCTGATTCACGCAGTCTCCTCTGAACAGTTGATGTTGAGATGTGTCTGTTACTTGAACTCTGTGAAGCATTTATTTGGGCTTCAATTTGTGAGGCTRGTAACTCTAATGAACTTATCCTCTGCAGCAGAGGTAACTTCCTCATGAGAGCCAGTTTCATCATCATCATCGCTTGGTTTTTGCAACTGCATTTGAAGAAACTTTCAAAGTTCTTGACATTTTCCAGATTGACTGATCTTCATGTCTGAAAGTAATTATGTACTGTCGTTTCTCTTTGCTTATTTGAGCTGTTCTTGGAGCTGTTCATAATATGGACTTAGTCCTATTTGGTAAAATACTATCTTCTGTATTCTAGCCCAACACAATAGATTGGCTCAAACGCATTAAGAAGGAAAGAAATTCGACAAATTAACTTTTAAGAAGGCACACCTGTTAATTGAAATGCATTCCAAGTGACTTCCTCATGAGGCTGGTTGAGAGAATGCCAAGATTGTGCAAAGCTGTCAAAGGTCCAAGGTGGCTACYTTGAATAATCTAAAATATGTCTTTAACAATTTTGGTTACTACATGATTCCATATGTGTTATTTCATAGTTTTGATGTCTTCACTATTATTGTACAAGCGTTTGACTGTTATTGTATACCTCTGACAGAACATAGGGAAGGCTTGATTGAGTAACAGGGAGAACCAGCAGGAGTGTGGTTCTCTAGTGAACATTTCTCAGCAATACAGATATAGAGAAGGGAAAGAAGAGCCTTGCATATAATAGTAATCTGACCATGAAAGAGATGTACACTAGAAGAGCCAGAGCAAGGCCACCCAACACCACACAATCACCCATACTTAAAATGTATGCATGCATGACTGTAAGTCGCGTTGGATAAAAGCGTCTGSTAAATGGCATATAATATATATTACATTTCAAACACMGCTAAGTGAGGCATGGGTCAAGCACACGCTTAGAACTCTGTAGTAGAGTACTACGACATAATGGTGTCTTGCAGAGGGGGCTAACAGGTGGAAATTGAAGGCAGGTGTTGTGAAAKGTTAAAAAGTAACATCGATTTTGCCATAGAGCTAGCATACATGATYAAATCTGTGTTTTGTTAGACACTTTACTGTTTATTCGCAGTAAAGACACTTCGTTTAGTGATGGGCATTACACTGGGATTTCTAATGCAGTCTAATTTTGTACAGACATTCTACAATTGTTTCGCCTCGCAACTTAGTAACTTCTTCCTGTCATGGATATATTATTTTGACAGCTGTTTTTTTTGTTGTCATTGCATACTCTGCTTCTTGTCACTGTCAAGCCATCTGTCCTAATTGACTTTCTCTTGAACTTTTATTTAGAAAGAATGATGTAGTTTGTTGCAACATTGTTTATTTCTGTACATTTTTTACAGATGTTTTGTAATAAACACTTGATTGTCGCTGTATGTGTCTGAGAGACGTGTTTGTGTGAGTGATGTCCTAGTTTTTCTGTATGGTTTGTGCTTGGTCCATTTAGCTCAAGTGTTCTGCTCGGCAAACCCAGCGCCCTTGTGGTAAATGCATGTGCTCCGTTTGTGTGAGGAGACACTGCTTACACCCATCTAACCTGATCATATTCAGGGGAAGTGTCTCGGTTTGTTAGGGACTAGAGACACCAGAGCCCTATACTACGAAGCAGGTTTGAAGAGTTGGCGAGGTAACTTTGGTCAACGGAGTTAAACTTGGGATAACCGGTCATATGAAAGTGGCTCACCTTTTAGCGAGGTACCTTTTTTATGGCAACGAATACTTCAGAACTAACYTGCTRCGGGGCAGGCTAATTCAAGGCCAAATCCACTTTCCCTGAATGAAATGACTGAGTTGAGTACCAATGAAATCAGATTCCCTTCCTTGCAAAGATTGCATCATCCCCTTCATTTGAGTGAAATTACTAATATTTTATTAATCAAATGTTTTAATAAGTAGTTAAAATAGCTATCACATTAAGTAATGACGGGATGCATTTGAAAGTTTAAGCACAGAAACTTGTATGACTTTATCAAAATAATTTTATCGATAGGTGGGGAAGAAGGTGCTTGTGCATTGAAGCACAACAAACCCACATCAAAGACGGCATTAACGAACGTAATAAAAGAAAACACCACATCTAGCCTATTTCACACCATAGCCTGATGAATTTGCAAGAACTTTTCTTTCATGTTGATTTCAGCAAAAATTAGAACGTGGCACTGACCCATGKATTTATGTTTCAGCATTGTCTCAATGAAGAGTTCGACTAGCCATGCGCAACATGCACGCACAGTTACAAGCCTGCTAGAGTTAGCATCTGGCGGACAAGCAATATCCACCGTCGTACGGATGAAGCCTGAGCTGGAMTGTGAAGCTAWCTGAAGCTGGCTAGCTTTATAAAWGCCTGAGTAGATMTAGCTTGCTTYGTAGTATRCCATTCTGGCAGTTCCAAMGCAATCATCTATTAAGAATGCTATGATTGAACAGTGTTCACACACACACACCTAGAAGACATCTTGCCAGTAGACACTCCCAAAGTACTCACTCATCTTCACTTGCTCTTGGGAGCGTAACGCCTCGACAAATGGATCTCCACGCCATCTTATTCTGGGCCAGGTCCGAGGCTTTGTAGGTTGTCCTCCGACTGGTCGGACCATCTGGCTATCCATCTTCCTCTTGGGTGTGGCCAGTTGGTGGATGGCTCTTTGAGGATAAGGGCAGGCTCCAGAGGTGGGTTTGATGTGACTGAACAGTCCGTGTCGGAACGCTCTGACCAGGGAAGAGACTGGGTTAGTCATAGAGTTCGGATGTGGTCGCGGCATGTGATGCCCTGTAGGCACTTGGAGTCAAAGGCGTCCAGACAACGTGTGGGGTCCAAGGTGAGGGTTCATGACTCTGATCCATACACCAGGATGGAGATGACCAGGCTATCGTATATGCAAAGTTTTGTTTTTGTTGTTTCCAGAGGATGTTTGGACTGGTCATGGTTGGGGCTGCCCGGCAGAATGSATAGGTGGATGTCAGCATTGCTCTTGTAGTCAGTTGTTAATGTGCTTCCAAGGTAGCAGAACTTAGGAACAACGCAGACCTGGTGGGTGTCCACAACAGGGCTGGTTGGAGAGGGTTTGAAGTCACTGAAGGACAGGATCTTAGTTTTGTCGCAGCTGATCATGAGGCTGAGTGGCTGGCTCTCCTTATTCATGATCTAAAGGGCAAGGTGTATGATGTCCAAGATCTTGGCCAGGATTGCGACGTCGTCCCCATAGTCCAGATCAGTGAAGCTGAGGCTGCCATAACTGGTACCACACGTGTCGGGCAACAGTCCGAAGCCATTACGAAGTCAATGGCTGTGGTAAAGATGGTAGGTGACAGAACACAGCCCTGTCTAACGCCATTGATTAATGATAATATCAGGTTTTAGGTATGACCCAGATGCAGACAGTGTCRAATAAAATAAAMGTTTATTTCTAATACAGAGGCGGGCAAACGACAGGTCAAAGGCAGAYAGAGGTCAGTAATCCAGAGAGGATACAAAAGGTCCAGAACGGSAGGCAGTCTTAAGGTCAGGGCAGGCAGAACGGTAAAAACCGGGAAGGACTAGAAAACAGGAGCAAGAACAGACAGGAGCAGGGGAACAAACGCTGGTAGGTTTCACAAAACAAAATGAACTGGCAACAGACAAACAGAGAACACTGGTATAAATACACTGGGGATAATGGGGAAGATGGACGACACCTGGAGGAGACAATCACAAAGACAGGTGAAACAGATCAGGGTGTGACAGATAATCAATATTCTAAGTACTCAACTTGGAAATGATTGACATCTCAATATACTGTAGGTAATTGTGAATCAGAACAGTTTAACACTGTTTTTTTTTATTTTTGTTTAAAAAAATTATCCCCTTTTCTCCCCAATTTTCGTGGTATCCAATCGCTAGTAATTACTATCTTGTCTCATCGCTACAACTCCCGTACGGGCTCGGGAGAGACGAAGGTCGAAAGCCATGCGTCCTCCGAAGCACAACCCAACCAAGCCGCACTGCTTCTTAACACAGCGCGCCTCCAACCCGGAAGCCAGCCGCACCAATGTGTCGGAGGAAACACCGTGCACCCGGCCCCCTCGGTTAGCGCGCACTGCGCCCGGCCCACCACAGGAGTCGCTGGAGCACAATGAGACAAGGATATCCCTACCGGCCAAACCCTCCCTAACCCGGACGACGCTAGGCCAATTGTGCGTCGCCCCACAGACCTCCCGGTCGCGGCCAGCTGCGACAGAGCCTGGGCGCGAACCCAGAGACTCTGGTGGCGCAGCTAGCACTGCGATGCAGTGCCCTAGACCACTRCGCCACCCGGGAGGCCTAGTTTAACACTGTTTTTGGTAAGAGAATGCTTTGTTGGTATTTGGCTTTGAATGATGATAATCAATGATAATCAGCAGAACTGGTAGATTGTGAAAGCAGGTYGACGCTACTTACCTCTCACTAGGGTACATTGTAAAGGTCACCAGAAAGTCATTTTTGCCATAACTTTCTTGATAATGGGAGCATCTTGTCCAAAACAATGGAATATCAATCACTACTACGATCGAGGATTATTTTCTGTGCATCTCCAGATGCAAATCGATAATAATCACCTGTTTATAATTCACGTGCACAGATCTGCAAAGTTACCTTTCTGAGCATGGCATTGTTTTTGATCTTTAACTATACATCTGATATCATTTGTTTTCCTCTGTCTCCTATCTCAATCTGTCTCCTACAAGTGTGTGTCAGATGGGATTTTCACAAAGAGAAATGAATGGAAAATGCTAAATAAACCCTAGCTACCACAGGTATACACTGAGTGTACAAAACATTAGGAACACCTTCCTAATATTGAGTTGCACCCCCCTTTGCCATCAGAACAGCCTCAATTCGTCGGGGTATGGACTACAAGGTGCGAAAGCATTCCACGGGGATGCTTCCCACAGTTGTGTCATGTTGGCTGGATTTCCTTTGATAGGGTCGACCATTCTTGATACACATGGAAAACGGTTGAGCGTGAAAAACCCAGAAGCGTTACAGTTCTTGACACAAACCGGTACGCCTGGCACCTGTTAACAGACCCCGTTCAAAGTCACTTAAATCTTTTGTCTTGCCCATTCCCRATCTGAATGGCACACACACAATCCATGTCTCAATTGTCTCAAGGCTTTAAAACATTTTTTATTTAACCTGTCTCCTCCCTTTCATCTACACTGATTGMAGTGGATTTAACACATGACATCAATAAGGGAKCATAGCTTTCACCTGGTCAGTCTATGGAAAGAGCATSTTCCTAATGTTTTGTACACTCAGTGTCATCCATATTTAATGCCACATCCATGACACATCTGACCCCATTAATGAAAGAAAGGCCAGAATCAAATCATCTATCAACGTGCCAAACTGACAACGACAGACGGAAGGCCTGCAGACACTGCATCCCTCATGGATCAAAGCTAAGATCCCCGCTTTAACCTACATCCGGTCTAACACTATTTTTGCACAGAGTAATACAACAAGCCACTACAATTTTGTAACCATCTCTTCTTGTCTAGCTCACAGCAGTAGCCTCATACAGTCAACTGATCACTCAGTGTGAGTGGAGACACAATCAGTTGACTGTATGAGGCTACTGCTGTGAGCTAGACAAGAAGAGATGGTTACAAAATTGTAGTGGCTTGTTGTATTACTCTGTGAAAAAATAGTGTTAGACCGGATGTAGGTTAAAGCAGGGATCTTAGCTTTGATCCATGAGGGATGCAGTGTCTGCTTCATCCTTATCTTACCATTCGTTGATCAATTTAGTGCCAGGGATGAATCAAAACCAACAGAATTTGTGGCCCTTGATAACTGGAGTCCCCGCCCTGTCTTCCTCAACCCCAACCACAAGCCCATCCTCCAAATAATTGAGTCTCTGAGCAATGTACTTGAACTCTTTGTTATCGCTTGCTCTTTGGGGTTTTAGGCTGGGTTTCTGTATAACCACTTTGTGACATGTGCTGATGTAAACAGGGATTTATAAATAGATTAAATGAATTGATTGAAAACTTATCGTGACATTTCTGCCATAGAGTTTTGTCTCTATCAGGTATCAACCTTTTGTCTCTATCAGGTATCACCACCTGTGKGGAATAACTGCTGCTTAATTARCTGGTAAATGTCTCAGTGAGAATGCATCATTTCCTCCAGTCTCCCTAGGCCCAGTGAAAAGCATGAAAGACTCCATATCTTCTCCCTATCTAGAAGGGTAGAGCTTCTGAAAGCCTCTTTAGTTGGTTCACCATGCAGGTTATAGATCTGAGTGCTTTTTCATTCCCCATATAGAGACATGCACTTCAGCTCATTCTGGTCCAGGAAGTAGACACAGTGTGATTTGATAGGGGAATGTGCCATTGTCTAGGGCAGTGTGGATATAGGACGTTGCCATGGCTACTTCACACAGCGGCTGTTGTTTTCAGGCGATATCAGTGCAGTAGCAGAGACGTAGAGTGGCTGTTTATTAGATATCCGAGGTTGCTTTTAGGGAGCCAATGTGGGGCTTTCAAACACAAATCAATTTACACAATACTGGCCAGCCAGTGAGGTCTGACTGCGATGTGGTGAGAAACTGACATGTAATCATCACACAAATACCACCCATCAGATAACTTTCTAATTTATGCTTT
>NC_036859.1:7057264-7068579 GCF_002910315.2 Salvelinus sp. IW2-2015 | reverse complement strand
TGTATATAACATTTACATTTTCATTATATAAACATTTACATTACATTACTTAATACTTAAACATTTACATATACTGTACATATACATTTTTTCATTTTCGTTGCATTCAAATGGCCTTCGAATGCCGACCATTTCAGACCAGCAACAGCTAGTGGCGCAGGGCCTCTTAAATGGGTTTTTGTTAGGCTATAATATGTACCCTATGGATAATATTCTTGTAATATTCTATTATTTCCTCTAAAACATGTTTCCCAGAGGATCCTGTAAACCTCATTTTACATGGTTAAATATGTGCGTCATTGTTTAACCTTACCACTAACCTCTTCTTTACTGTAAGTGGTGTTTCTTTCCTGAAACAGCCTTCATCTCTCCAGACATAGGATGCCACTCTTCTCTTGACTTGACAATAATGGTTAAACCCACACAGACACACTTAGCATTCCAGTTCAGTGCAATCATCTTTACCACAGTTCTTCTGAAACTACCCTATGTTTCAATTGCTGTTTTTATCACAAGTACATGCTTTTCTGGTTGGAATAAAAAAGGCGAAGATTATCTGACAAACCACCACAATCTTATCAATATCGGTATGTTCGCGCTTTGCTGCTATTCCTGGTGCAGAGAAATAAACATATAGAGTTCATTTTAAAATATAAAAATGTATATTCAAGATGACGTGATAAAAATGCATTGAATCAAATCATCATAATGATAATGTATTGATGATTATCATCATCAGTTATGTTATAATTTATAGTGCTTTTCTCAAACTGAAAGCGCTCTACATTGCATGGGGGTAACCCACGTCTCACATCACTTTTAATCTCCCCCTCAGCCTTATGCTGTTTGTTTTAATATTGGACTAGATTGAAGGTAGATATTTGATCTTGGTGCTTTCTACTAGTGATGTGGGGAAAAAATTGATATAGTTACATATCGCAATATTATGTTTGGACGATATTATATTGAAATGTGACTCTAAGTATCGATTTGTAAATAGACTGAAGTAAACTAAGCAAAAAAGGAATCGTCCCTTTTTCAGGACACTGTCTTTCAAAGATAATTCKTAAAAATCCAAATAACTTCACAGATCTTCATTGCAAAGGGTTTAAACACTGTTTCCCATGCTTGTTCAATGAACCATAAACAATTAATGAACATGCACCTGTGGAACGGTTATTAAGACACTAACAGCTTACAGATGGTAGGCAATTAAGGTCACAGTTCTGAAAACTTAGGACACTAAAGAGGCCTTTCTACTGACTCTGGAAAAACACCAAAGAAAGATGCCAAGGGTCCCTGCTCATCTGCGTGAACGTGCCTTAGGCATGCTGCAAGGAGGCATGAGGACTGCAGATGTGGCCAGGGCAATAAATTGCAATGTCCATACTGTGAGACGCCTAAGACAGCGCTACAGGGAGACAGGACGGACAGCTGATCATCCTCGCAGTGACAGACCACGTGTAACAACACCTGCACAGGATCGGTACATCCGAACATCACACCTGCAGGACAGGTACAGGATGGCAACAAACAACTGCCGAGTTACACACCAGGAACGCACAATCCCTCCATAGTGCTCAGACTGCGTGCAATAGACTGAGAGAGGATGGACTGAGGGCTTATAGGCCTGTTGTAAGGCAAGCCCTCACCAGACATCACCGCAACAACGTCGCGGGCACAAACCCACCGTCGCTGGACCAGACAGGACTGGCAAAAAGTGCTCTTCACTGACGAGTCGCGGTTTTGTCTCACCAGGGGTGATGGTCGGATTCGTGTTTATCGTCGAAGGAATGAGCGTTACACCGAGGCCTGTACTCTGGAGCGGGATCGATTTTGAGGTGGAGGGTCCGTCATGGTCTGGGGCGGTGTGTCACAGCATCACCGGACTGAGCTTGTTGTCATTTCAGGCAATCTCAACGCTGTAAGTTACAGGGAAGACATCCTCCTCCCTCATGTGGTACCCTTCCTGCAGACTCATGCTGACATGACCCTCCAGCATGACAATGCCACCAACCGTACTTCTCGTTCTGTGCGTGATTTCTTGCAAGACAGGAATGTCAGTGTTCTGCCATTGCCAGCGAAGAGCCCGGATCTCAATCCCATTGAGCACGTCTGGGACCTGTTGGATCGACACCTGGAGACTCTTACCTCGCTCACTAGCTTTAAGTACCAGCTGTCAGAGCAGCTCACAGATCACTGCACCTGTACATAGCTCATCTGTAAATAGCCCATCCAATCTACCTCATCCCCATACTGTATTTATTTATTTATCTTGCTCCTTTGCACCCCAGTATCTCTACTTGCACATTCATCTTCTGCACATTCTACCATTCCAGTGTTTAATTGCTATATTGTAATTACTTCGCCACCATGGCCTATTCATTGCCTTACCTCTCTTATCCTACCTCATTTGCACATGTGGTATATAGATTTTTCTACTGTATTATTGATTGTATGTTTGTTTATTCCATGTGTAACTCTTTGTTGTTGTATGTGTCGAACTGCTTTGCTTTATCTTGGCCAGGTCGCAGTTGCAAATGAGAACTTGTTCTCAAATAGCCTACCTGGTTAAATAAAGGTGAAATAAAAAACACACTGAGAAGCACCCAATTTATCCCTGTCAACCACATTGTTTTTCTCTGCTTGTCTGTATTATAGGGACATCAGGCAAATCACAGCTCTGCTTCGTAAACAAATACATCAAATACACGTCTTTATAAAATAACTACATTTACACCTTTCCCATGACTACATGGAAAACAAACATGTCCTACAGACTGATGCAGTGTAAGGGAAACCTTTTTAATAATACTTTTTTTATTGAGTTTGTCAATGAAACTTAAATAAGAAATTCTATGAAAATACAGTAAGTCAAGTAAGTAAAAAAAAAAAAACAAGTAGGTGAATATTGTTCAATAGCCACATTATTCAGTAAGTCAATATATTACATGATATCTATAATGCATTACCCCACTTATTAGGGTTCAGCAACCTAGCCTCAGGGCAATTCATATGATTTGGGACATTTCTTTGTGTCCCTCCATTTAGTATGATCTGTTATGTAACGTAACATTACATATCATACTAAATGGAGGTACACACATTTTTGTAAAATGTGCTACTTATGGCTCTGATTTCAGGTTGGGTACAGAGGCTCAGTTGATCCCATCAACTGTTTAATACATAGCAGTACGGTTCTCTAAGGCAGTGGCCACCAACCCTGGTCCTGGGGAGCTAACAATGTGTTTTAACTCATTAACCACTGATCAAGACCCTAATTAGCTGAATCAAGTGTGTTAGAGCTGGTGGTGCTACAGTAGCCTAGTGATTGAGTAGGAAGTCAGGGGTGTTGGTTAGGAAGGAGCTCCGTATCTGCGTGGTTGAGACTGCGTTTGCGATAGTGTGGTCAGAGGCTGTGGTTGTAGTCATAGTTGTTGTCATGGTTGTGGTTGGTTTGGGGGTCTGAGTCGGCGTACTCTGGCCTGAGTCGGAGCTTCCCCACCAGGGTTGACAGGGCCTCCACCCACCCAGCCACTGAGAAGACAGGTGGGGGTGATATCTCTGTGTCCACCACCGCCAGCAGGGAACGAGATCTCTCTGAGAGAGAGCGAAAGAGAGAGGTGAGCCGTATAGTCAGATAGTAAGGTGTGTGTGTGCACGCATAGGTCTGTGTTTGTGTGTGTGTGTGTGTGTGTGTGTGTGTGTGTGTGTGTGTGTGTGGTGTGTGTGTGTGTTGTGTGTGTTGTTGTGGGTGGTGTGTGTGTGTGGTGTGTGTGTGTGTGTGTGTGTGTGTGTGTGTGTGTGTGTGTGTGTGTGGTGTGTGTGTGTGTGTGTGTGTGTGTGTGGTGTGTGTGTGTTGCAGTGTGTGTGTGTATTTTTCACACTAACCCCTATCCTTGCTGAAGTCTCCGTCCTGGCTGACATGGCTGTGTGGGTCAGCAGCAGACTGGGAGAGAGGAGAGAGAGAAAGAGAGAGCAGCACCGGGAGAGAAAAAGAGAGGAGGGAGGGAGGGAGGGAGGGAGAGCATGAACTGCTGCTCGACCCATTCTATTTATATAGTGTTCAACTGTGGATCTAAGTATTCAATCACAAGGCCTGAGTATTCAATCACAGACATGGTAACAGCCCAGTGACCTATTTCTTATGTGATCCTGCTCTTTGTGTATATTCCATACCAGGATGCAGGTCGCTTTCTGGGCAGTCTTACTGGAGCCATTAGGTAGAAGAATTTGTAGCCTGGCCAGCTGCTCCAACAGAGAACTGCAGTACCACACACAGAGAGGATTCAGTACATGAAGAGACATGAGAGAGGATAATGAGCTGTAAAGTCAAATAGAGATGATTCAAAGTCCATTCCATTCAAGACAGGAAAGAAGGAAGGAGATTGTAAGGGAGGAAGGAAAGAGGGAGAGAGTAGAGGAGAAGGGGAAGAAAGAGTTAAGGGGAGGAGCCTTAAACGGGTCTCCCTTGTAAACAAGATTTTTAGTGCCTTACGTGTTGGTTTCCTCCAGTTGGTGGACTTTCCTCTGTAGCGCCAGGTTGTGTTTACTACAGGCATCCATCCTGCCAGGGCAGAGAGAGACACTCCATCAGTCTCTATTGGCTCACAAACTTTTTATACATTACAATACCGCAATCAACGAGCTGTATAAGGCCATAAGCAAACAAGAGAATGCTAACCCGGAAGCGGCGCTCCTAGTGGCCGAGGACTTTAATGCAGGAAAACTTAAATCCGTTCTACCTAATTTCTACCAGCATGTCACATGTGAAACCAACGGAAAAAAAACTTTAGACCAGCTTAACTCCATGAGCTCTCCCTTGCCCTCCATTTGGCAAATCCGACCATAATTTTATCCTCCTGATTCCTGCGTACAAGCAAAAATTCAAGCAGGAAGTACCAGTGACTCGCTCAATACGGAAGTGGTCAGATGACGCGAATGCTAAGCTACAGGTCTGTTTTGCTAGCACAGACTGAAATATGTTCCGGGATTCATCCGATGGCATTGAGGAGTATACCACATCAGTCACGAGCTTCATCAATAAGTGCATCGACGGCATCGTCCCCACAGTGACCGTACGTACATTGCCCAACCAGAAGCCATGGACTACAGGTAACATCCGCACTGAGCTAAAGGCTAGAGCTGCCGCTTTCAAGGAACACGACACTAATAATCCAGACACTTATAAGAAATCCCGCTATGCCCTCCGGCAAACCATCAAACAGGCAAAGCGTCAATACAGGACTAAGATTGAATCTTACTACTGGCTCTGATGCTCGTCGGATGTGGCAGGGCTTGCAAACTATTACGGGTTACAAAGGGAAACCCAGCCACGAGCTGCCCAGTGACGGAAGCCTACCAGACGAGCTAAATGCCTTCTATGCTCGCTTCGAGGCAAGCAAAACTGAACCATGAATGAGAGAGCCAGCTGTTCCCGGACAACTGTGTGATCACGCTCTCCGTATTCGATGTGAGTAAGACCTTTAAACAGGTCAACATTCACAAGGCCGCAGGGCCAGACGGATTACCAGGACGCGTACTCAGAGCATGCGCTGACTAACTGACAAGTGTCTTCACTGACATTTTCAACCTCTCCCTGAACGAGTCTGTAATACCTACATGTTTCAAGCAGACCGCTATAGTCCCTTTGCCAMATAATGCCAAGGTAACCTGCCTAAATGACTACCACCCTGTAGCACTCACGTCTGTAGCCATGAAGTGCTTTAAAAGGCTGGTCATGGTTCACATCAACACAATCATCCCAGAAACCCTAGACCCACTACAATTTGGATACCCCAACAGATCCACAGATGACCCAATCTCTATTGCACTCCACACTGCCCTTTCCCACCTGGACAAAAGTGACACCTACGTAAGAATGCTGTTCGTTGACTACAGATCAGCGTTCAACACCATAGTGCCCTCAAAGCACATTACTAAGCTAAGGACCTTTGTACTAAACACCTCCCTCTGCAACTGGATCCTGGACTTCCCCTGATGGGCCGACCCCAGGTGATAAGGGTAGGCAACAACACATCTGCCATGCTGATAAAAAACACGGGAGCCCATCAAGAGTGTGTGCTTAGTCCCCTCCTGTACTCGCTGTTCACCCATGACTACMTGGCCTCACACGACTCCAACACCATCATTAAGTTTGCCAACAACACAATGGTGGTAGGCCTGATCACCGACATCGATGAGACAGCCTATAGAGAGGTCAGAGACCTGGCAGTGTGGTGCCAGGACAACAACCTCTCCCTCAAAGTGAGCAAGACAAAGGAGCTGATCATGGACTTCAGGAAAAGGAGGGCCGAGCAYKCCCCCATTCACATCAAGGGGGCTGTAGTGGAGCAGGTCGAGAGCTTCAAGTTCCTTGGTGTCCACATCACCAACAAACTATCATGGTCCATCACACCAAGACAGTCGTGAAGATGGCACAACAACTCCTATTCCCCCTCAGGAGACTGAAAAGATCTGGTATGGGTCCTCAGATCCTCAAAAAGTTCTACAGCTGCACCTTTGAGAGCATCCTGACTGGTTGCATCACCGCTTGGTATGGCAACTGCTCGTCATCTGACTGCAAGGCGCTACAGAGGGTAGTGTGTACGGCACAGTACATCACTGGGGACAAGCTTTCTGCCATCCAGGACCTCTACACCAGGCAGTGTCAGAGGAAGGCCCTAAAAATGGACAAAGACTCCAGCCACCCAAGTGCTTGTAAGTAAGCATTTCATGGTAAGGTCTACAGCTGTTGTATTTGGCGCCATGTGATAAATAACATTTGATTGGATAATTACTGGTGCATTAGACCACCAACTGGGCTACATTGCTGTTGGTCCATACCTGTCCTCCAGACCATCTACGTACTCCCTCTTCTTCTTCCTGCTCTCCTGGGCCGACTGCTTGTTGCGGATCTTCCTGCGGATCTTCTTCAGGACCCTCTCCTCGTACTGATCCAGGAGAACACAGTCAGACAGAAGAGAGAGTGAGCGAATGAAGACAGAGATGATTAGGGTTGGTTAAAGTGAAAGAGTACAAAAGGTTTTTTAAAGTTAAATTGTAACAAACAGGGATGGTTGGCTGGCCAGGTGGACATTAGGAACAGTAGTAGCCTACCTTAGTAAAGGGCAGTTGGCTGGGCAGGTGGACACCCTCTTTAGCCAGCAGCTTCTTCTCGTCCTCGTTAAGGACCACCTCCTGCAGGGAATTCTGGGAGTCACAGGAGAATGGGAAGACACAGCGATTACTGCAAGGCTTCAGACAGTCACATAAACGGGATGGCTGACAACGTCCCGAAAATGATGTGCACCCATTGCAGGGGTAGAAGGCCCTGTGTTGTTATGATTCTGAACGGTCAGATAGCTAGCAACAGTGAGAAGCTGCCACGTGGGGAGTGGCTTGTTTCAGCTCGTTGAATCTTGTTCTTGATACCATGTCTTGTTTTGAGGTGTTTTGACTTCTACCATGTCTATGATAATATGGCTCATAATTGATACATACAGTTGAAGTCGGAAGTTTACGTACACTTAGGTTGGATTCATTAAAACTCATTTTTCAACCACTCCACATATTTCTTGTTAACAAACTACAGCTTTGGCAAGTCGGTTAGGACATCTACTTTGTGCATGACACAGATAATTTTTCCAACAATTGTTTACAGACAGATTATTTCACTTATAATTCAATGTATCACAATTCCAGTGGGTCCGAAGTTTGCATACACTAAGTTGACTGTGCCTTTAAACAGCCTGGAMAATTTCAGAAATKGCTTTATAAGCTTCTGATAGGCTAATTGGCATCATTTGAGTCAATTGGAGATGTACCTRTGGATGTATTTCAAGGCCTACCATCAGACTCTGCCTCTTTGCTTGACATCATGGTAAAATCAAAAGAAATCAGCCAAGACCTCAGAAATTGTAGACCTGCACAAGTCTGGTTCATCCTTGGTGGAGCATTTCCAAACGCCTGAAGTACCACGTTCATCTGTACAAACCAATAGTACGCAAGTATTAAACACCATGGACCACACAGCCATCATAACGCTCAGGAAGGAGACCGTTCTGTTCTCCTGAGAGGGAACGTACTTGGTGCAAAAAGTGCAAATCCAATCCCAACAAACAGAAAGGACCTTGTGAGGATGCTGGAGGAAAACAAGTTACAAAGGTATCTATATCACAAGTAAAAACGCAGTCTATATCGACATAACCGAGCGCTCAGCAAGGAAGAAGCCACTGCTCCAAAAACCGCCATAAAAAAGCCAGACTTACGGTTTGCAAACTGCACATGGGGACAAAGATCGTACTTTTTGGAGAATGCCCTCTGTCTGATGAAACAAAATAGAACTCTTTGGCCATAATGACCATCGTTATGTTTGGAGGGAAAAGGGGGAGTGCTTGCAAGCTGAAGAACACCGATCCCACCGTGAAGACACGGGGTGGCACTCATGTTGGGTGTGCTGTTTGCTGCAGGAGGACTGGTGCAACTTCACAAAATAGATGGCATCATGAGGGAGAAATATGTGGATAATATTGAAGTAACATCTTTCAAGACAATCAGTCAGGAAGTTAAATCTGGTCGCAAATGGGTCTTCCAAATGGACAATGACCCCAAGCATACTTCCAAAGTTGTGGCAAAATGGCTTAAGGACAACAAAGTCAAGGTATTGGAATGGCCATCACAAAGCCCTGACCTCAATCCTATAGAAAATTTGTGGGCAGAACTGAAAAAGCGTGGTGCGAGCAAGGAGGCCACAAACCTGACTCAGTTACACAGCTCTGTCAGGAGAATGGGCCAAAATTCACCCAACTTATTGTGGGAAGCCTGTGGAAGGCTACCCGAAACGTTTGACCCAAGTTAAACAATTTAAAGGCAATGCTACCAAATACTAGTTGAGTGTATGTAAACTTCTGACCCACTGGGAATGTGATGAAAGAAATAAAAGCTGAAATAAATCATTCTCTCTACTATTATTCTGACATTCACATTCTTAAAATGAAGTGGTGATCTTAACTGACCTAAAACAGGGAATTTCTACTAGGATTTAATGTCAGGAATTGTGAAAAACTGAGTTTAAATGTATTTGGCTAAGGTGTATGTAAACTTCTGACTTCAACTGTAGCTACGTATTAGAGACAATAAGTGATTATTGTCCAAATGYATTTATGTTTTTAATAAACATTTGAAGACGAAATATAGTTTACATGTTATCAATAATCCTATGATTCTAAACCAACCCCGTCTGTTTTGCCCCCCGAAGATGCGCACACATCGGKTTTGTCACTCAAAACCTACACTGTGTTTATGTCCTATTTTCTGCCCATCTCTGTCTGTGTCTGTTTGTCTGTGTCAATCTGGGTATCTTTGTCTCTCGCCTCCTCCCCAAGAACCTAGACCTACAGCTCCAGTTTTTAACAGTTCTGAATGGATTTCGTACCGTMGATGAAATCAATATGGCGTAGCCTCCACTCCCCTGTCCCTCTGACTCACCGTCTCTCTTATTCCAGAYAGCAGCAGGTCCTTGACAGTGAGATGGTAACCAGAGGGCAGCTGGGGGTTGTGGGTATCCCCATTGCTCTCTTGGAAGAGGCCAGACTCCCATCCATCTGAGAAGACAGAGAGACGTAGGACCAGATTTACTGAGGGCTCAAAACAGTTACAAGATTGTATTCTATTTTATTCTATTCCATTCCATTATTCTATTTACTAACTTTACTATGTGTCGGGGAAATCTGTAATATTTGGTCAAATCCAATGGATCTCCCACAGGCACCAATGCAATAACAGCTGGCTCTGATCTACTTAACACCCACCTTGTTAAGACGGCCTGAGCGGTGGGAGACATTATCACGGGGATGCAGTATGACTGTCACAAGRTGGTCATGAGACGGTCACATTGACCAATGAGAATGTATAGATAGTTCTGTACGACCAATGAGATGTTGTGTGTGTTGACAGTTAAAAGGAGATGTAATTTTAAATCTGATAGCTGACCGTTGAAGCACCCCCACCCTAATACATCGGCCGGCGTATTATTAAACAAGTTGAGTTTTGACTGTCTAAGATTCCTTGATTTGTTTTCACTCCACTGCAAGTCTGAACTTATTGTTTGGCCATTTTGTAATTTGGGTGAACTATCCATTTAAGGTTAGGGATAGGGTTAAACTTAATTTCATTCATTAATTCCGAGTGGTTAARGTTAGGTTTAAGAGAGGGGTTCCAAAACTTTTATGCCCACGACCCCATTTTGATTTCAACAATTTCTCGCCACCCCACCATGTAAACAAAGTGATGGAATCAAAGGACAATGTTCACTTTTTTTATTGGTGCTATAGCAGTCTATTACAAATCAGTTTGACAGTACTTTTGACAGTATTTCAATCTAAAATAAGTATGGTTTGATGTGACTGAAATGCATCAGAAAGGAAATTCAGAAGATCATCAGGCAATCATTTTGTATGATATTCTGTGTGGAAAAGAATATTATCATTGTTTTCCCCCAGTCTGATTTAGTGCCTGGTCTTGTCCGCTCTGTTCTAATGAGTCCAGCTTGAGGGAAACAGAAGACACTGAGTATACCAAACATTAGGAACACCTTCCTAGTATTGAGTTGCACCCCCACCCTTTTGCCCTCAGAACAGCCTGAATTCGTTGGGACATGGACTCTACAAGGTGTCGAAAGCGTTCCACAGGGATGCTGGCCCATGTTGACTCCAATGCTTCCTACAGTTGTGTCAATTTGACTGGATGTCCTTTGGGTGATGGACCATTCTTGATACACACGGGAAACTGTTGAACGTGAAAAACGCAGCAGCGTTTCAAAGGTACTTAAATATTTTGTCTTTCCCATTCACCCTCTGAATGGCACACATACACAATCCATGTCTCAAGGCTGGGGTCATATTTTGTAGCTTCAACTGTTCAAAATATAGAGCCACATTAGTTGGAAGAAWACAGATTCGGCTTTGTTTATTACAACCACATCTAGTGGCTGACAGAGGTTACTGACGCAACCCCCTAACTTCCCCCTTTTTCCTGGCCAAACAGTTCTATTTTTGTTTTATCAGACCAGAGGACTTTTCTCCAAAAAGTATGATCTTTTCCCCATGTGCAGTTGCCAACCGTAGTCTGGCTTTTTTATAGTAGTTTTGGAGCAGTGGCTTCTTCCTTGCTGAGCAGCCTTTCAGGTWATGTCGATATAGGACTCGTTTTACTGTGGATATAGATACTTTTGTACCTGTTACTTCCAGCATCTTCACAAGGTCCTTTGCTGTTGTTCTGGGATTGATTTTCACTTTTCGCACCAAAGTACGTTC
>NC_036859.1:7044215-7057239 GCF_002910315.2 Salvelinus sp. IW2-2015 | reverse complement strand
CTAAATAAGTATGGTTTGATGTGACTGAAATGCATCAGAAAGGAAATTCAGAAGATCATCAGGCAATCATTTTGTATGATATTCTGTGTGGAAAAGAATATTATCATTGTTTCCCCCAGTCTGATTTAGTGGCCTGGTCTTGTCCGCTCTGTTCTAATGAGTCCAGCTTGAGGGAAACAGAAGACACTGAGTATACCAAACATTAGGAACACCTTCCTAGTATTGAGTTGCACCCCACCCTTTTGCCCTCAGAACAGCCTGAATTCGTTGGGACATGGACTCTACAAGGTGTCGAAAGCGTTCCACAGGGATGCTGGCCCATGTTGACTCCAATGCTTCCTACAGTTGTGTCAATTTGACTGGATGTCCTTTGGGGTGATGGACCATTCTTGATACACACGGGGAAACTGTTGAACGTGAAAAACGCGCAGCGTTTCAAAGGTACTTAAATATTTTGTCTTTCCCATTCACCCTCTGAATGGCACACATACACAATCCATGTCTCAAGGCGGGGTCATATTTTGTAGCTTCAACTGTCAAAATATAGAGCCACATTAGTTGGAAGAATACAGATTCGGCTTTGTTTATTACAACCACATCTAGTGGCTGACAGAGGTTACTGACGCAACCCCCTAACTTCCCCCTTTTCCTGGCCAAACAGTTCTATTTTGTTTTTTATCAGACCAGAGGACTTTTCTCCAAAAAGTATGATCTTTTCCCCATGTGCAGTTGCCAACCGTTAGTCTGGCTTTTTATAGTAGTTTTTGGAGCAGTGGCTTCTTCCTTGCTGAGCAGCCTTTCAGGTATGTCGATATAGGACTCGTTTTACTGTGGATATAGATACTTTTGTACCTGTTACTTCCAGCATCTTCACAAGGTCCTTTGCTGTTGTTCTGGATTGATTTTCACTTTTCGCACCAAAGTACGTTCGTCTCTAGGAGACAGAACGCGTCTCCTTCCTGAGCGATATGACGGCTGCGTGGTCCATGGTGTTTATACTTGCGTACTATTGTTTGTGCAGATGAACGTGGTACCTTCAGGCGTTTGGAAATTGCTCCCAAGGATGAACCAGACTTGTGGAGGTTTACAATTTATTTTCTGAGGTCTTGGCTGATTTCTTTTGATTTCCTGTGATGTCAAGCAAAGAGGCACGGAGTTTGAAGGTAGGCCTTGAAATACATCCACAGGTACACTCCAATTGACTCAAATGATGTCAATTAGCCATCAGAAGCTTCTAAAGCTATGACATAATTTCGGAATTGTCAAAGCTGTTTAAAGGCACAGTCAACTTAGTGTATGTGAACTCCTGACCCAGTGATACAACGATATAGTGATACAGTGAATTATAAGTGAAATAATCTGTCGTTAACAATTGTTGGAAAAATACTGGTGTCACGCACGCAGTAGATGTCCTAACCGACTAGCCAAAACTATAGTTGTTAACAAGAAAATTGTGGGAGTGGTTGAAAAACGGGTTTTAATGACTCCAACCTGAGTGTATGTAAACTTCCGACTTCAACTGTATGTGCATCTGTTCCAGAGTGTGTGATTACCTAAGTCGATGGAGACATCAGTGGCCAGGCAGTGCAGTGCAGACCTGGTGAGGTTAGAGTGAGGGTTAGGGAGATGGGCTTGGTCGAAGGCATGGAAGGGGGGGCTGGAGGGCGGGTTACGGCTGTCCAGGTGATCGGAGCCTGAGTTGGGATCCTCACTGATGCCACTGTCGCTGGGGGAGTAGGGCCACATGGGGGAGGTGGGGCAGACGATGAGTCAGTGCCACCTAACAGAGTATCCAGGAAGTCATCACCGCCACCTTCTTGGCTCAAGAACTGCACGGGGGTTGTGTGTGTGTGTGTGTGTGTTTGTGTGTTGTGTGTGTGTGTGTGTGTGTGTGTGTGTGTGTGTGTGTGTGTGTGTGTGTGTTGTGGTGTGTGTGTGTGTGGTGTTGTGTGTGTGTGTGTGTTGTGTGTGGTGTGTGTGGTGTGTGTGTGTGTGTTGTGTGTGCGTGTACGTGTGCGTGCTGGGGAGGGTGAGATACATGCAGAGAGGGAAATAAAACCAAAGGCACGTCATCAGACATAGAGTACACAAACAGATTACAGGTTATCTTACTGTACAGAAACCTACTAAACACTCAGGAATAATGCAATCACTCACACACACACAAACATGCACGCACGCACACGCACGCAAACACACACCCATACATCAGCCAGAGATAATACCCCTGTCTCGGGCCATTAAAGATAAAGAACTGCTATGCTTGAGGTCTGACAGTTCTAGTGAAGGGAACAAGAAGCCCCTCCCCACAAGCTGTCAATGAGAGTCATATATTTAGAAATATAAATATATGGCTCTGCTGTCAATAAATAACTGTCATTGGGCAATGGGAAAAGATGATTGGCAGATGGACGAGGTCAACATGGACCACGCAAGAGCAAAAAAAGACATGGGATTGAGCATATTATCCTATTCAGATTGGTTACATTTGTGGCTGACTTTCCATAAGTATGAATGTAAAATCAATTTTTCTCGTCTTCCTGGTTTTTGACCCTTGCCTGTCCTGACYCYGTRCCCGCCYGCCTGACCACTCTGCCTGTCCCTGACCCTGAGCCTGCCTGCCGTCCTGTATCTTTGCTCCTACTCTGGATTATCAACCCCTGCCTGCCTTGACCTGTCGTTTGCCTGCCCCTGTTACAATAGACATTGTTACTTCACACAGTCTKCACTTGGGTCTTACCTTGATACCTGATACCAGGAAAAACTATGGGTCCTAGTTACTGACAAGGAAAAACTCAGATATGTCACAAAATATCTAGGGTGCTTTTACTGATGGAAAGGGATGGAGGAGAAAGTGGAATGGTGTTGTCACTCACCTCGGGTGATGTGATTTGCCAGGGCTGGTTACCATGGCAGCTGAGGGTTCCRTCTGACTGGTTGAGCAGGAGATCTATAAATTCAATTCCTCTCTATAGAGGAGAAACATACTGATTGGTTACAACTCGGGACAGGAGTATTTTCTGACTATATGAACTGACCAGGTGTCACGCCCTGATYTGTTTCACCTGGCCTTGTGCTTGTCTCCACCCCCTCCAGGTGTCGCCCATCTGCCCCACTTATCCTCTGGGTATTTATACCTGTGTTKTCTGTCTGTCTGTGCCAGATCGTCTTTTTTGTCAAGCTTACCAGYGCCTGTCTTTTCCCAGCCTCTCTTTTTCTTCGTCSTCCTGGTTTTTGACCGTTGCCTGCCCTGACCCTGTACCCTCCCGCCTGACCACTCTGCCTGACCCTGAGTCTGCCTGCCGTCCTGTACCTTTGCTCCTATCGACCCCTGCCTCTCTTGACCCGTCGTTTGCCTGCCCCTGTTGTTACAATAAACATTGTTACTTCACACAGTCTGCACTTGGGTCTTACCTTGATACCTGATTGTACGAACTGGCCATGACTGACCCAGCAGACTTGGACCAGCTCCGCAACGCCATCTCCTCCCAAGGAGCCACCATTGGTAGGCAAGAGSAGTTAATTCGCGGWCTGATGGAARGGTTCCAGGCCGTGGCCGAATGTCACGACCTAACCTTGGACGCATTGCGGGAGCCATTCCGTGGGTTGCCTACTAGGCAGCCTACCACGACGGTAACCTCCCAGCCCCTCTGTAACCCGGCTGGTAGCAGCGCCGTCACCCCAATTTCCCAGGAACCTCACCTCCCCCGGAGYGCTACGATGGAGATTCAAGAACCTACCGGGCCTTTCTCTCCCAGTGCTCCCTCGTTTTCGAGCTGCAGCCTTCTTCGTTACCCTCGRACCGCTCAAAGATAGCRTACATTATTACGCTGATGTCCGGGAGGGCACTCGCCTGGGCCATGGCGTTGTGGGAGCAACAATCCGCCGTCTGCCTCAGTCTGGAGGTATTCGTGGCRGAGGTGAGAAGTTTTCGAGGCTCTGGTGTCCATGAGAGWGGCTGCCYGGAAGTTACTCCAGCTTCGGCAGGACACACTCAGTGTGGCAGACTATGCGGTGGAGTTCCGCACGCTAGAAGCGAAGGGTACCTGGAACCCGGAAGCGCTGTTGGACAYGTTCCTGCACGGATTATCGGAGGAGGTAAAGGATGAGCTGGCAGCCCAAGAACTACCAATGGATTTCGACTCACTCATCGCTTTAACCATCCGGATCGATGGTCGGCCACGGGAATGTAGGAGGGAGAAGAGGTCCGATTGCGATCCCAATCACTCACTCMGGGATCCCACCTTGCAGCTGATGAACTCCGGAAGTCCCCGGCRTCTACGTCCCCGAGAGGATCCGAGCTTACCCGAGTCCCTCCAAGAGCCTCCGGAGACTGCCGATTCACCTCTTCTCGAGCCGATGCAGCTCGGCAGGKCTAGGCTGTCTCCACCCGAATGCGCACGCAGACTTGAGACCCAGAGTTGTCTGTATTGCGGTACTGCCGGTCATTTTATGTCTACCTGTCCCTTCAAGAGAGCTAGCTCATTCGTTGGAGTGAGTACACTGGTGGGTCTTCAAGATCCTTTTTCTTCTCCCCTTACTGCCCCCCTCTCCATGCCACCCTGCTGTGGGGCGACCAGTCCAAGTCTYTCCAGGTACTCATCGACTCGGGGGSCGATGTGAGTCTCATGGACGTTACCCTGGACGGGCGCTCTATAGGCCGGGTCACCCACCAGACCACCCCCAGTCAACCTACGAGTGTCGGGGAACCACAGTGAGATGATCCAATTCCTGCTGGTTGAGTCTCCGCAGGTTCCCGTGGTATTGGACCCTGCCCTCATCGCCGACTTTCACAGCCGGCACCTCAGTCAACCAGGGGTCTGCCCAGGTGGAATACCAGGTGGCGTCCCTAGAGSGAGGGGTACTGTCACGCCCTGRTCTGTCTCCRCCCCCTCCAGGTGTCGCCCATCTTCCCCACTTATCCTCTAGGTATTTATACCTGTGTTTTCTGTCTGTGCCASTTCGTCTTGTTTGTCAAGCTTACCAKCGTTTGTCCTKTCAGCTCCTGTCTTTTCCCAGCCTCTCTTTTTCTTGTCTTCCTGGTTTTTGACCCTTGCCTGTCCTGACCCTGTTTCCGCCCACCTGACCACTCTGCCTGTCCCTGAGCCTGAGCCTGCCTGCYGACTATAAGTGGGTCACATCGCAAAAATTACACAAGGAATCTCTTTACAAGAGCTATAGACACAGAGGAATGTGCGTGTTTTCTATAGTTGTATTTTTGTGTTTCCTGTGCTCCCTTCTTTGATTGATGTAATTGTGTCACTAGCTCCTTATTGTGTACTTTCTGTTTGTTGCTTTTGTAATGCAGTGCTCCCTTGCAAAATAGACTTTGTTCTCAATGGGACATTAAATAAATTAAATAAATAGACAGGTGGACACAA
This sequence comes from Salvelinus sp. IW2-2015, assembly GCF_002910315.2. Classification (NCBI taxonomy): domain Eukaryota; kingdom Metazoa; phylum Chordata; class Actinopteri; order Salmoniformes; family Salmonidae; genus Salvelinus; species Salvelinus sp. IW2-2015. Next base: position 7,051,858 of record NC_036859.1, on the reverse strand, counting down.
ACATAACAGATCAGGGCACCTCTATAGAAGTATAAACTTGTTAACATGGATCCTGAGACCACTCAGAGTCGATGAATAATCCTGAGTCTTCCTGTAGATAAACATAAACAGTAGACTACATGACTCCATAACACCAATACATATACGCAACTTTGGTTTTAGAAGTGGGGGGGACATAATCATAATTTTTTTATTATTTTATTATTTTCCAGTCGGATAAACACTCCAAGCAGCCTACCCGACCGCTCGGTGGCGTCCGCATGGTCCTAAAGCACACCGTTGCCTGTTTTTGGATCACATTCCAATGATAAAGGCCGTCATTGTAAATAAGAATTTGTTCTTAACTGACTTGCCTAGTTAAATAAAGGTTAMATTTTTWWAAACTGGGGGGGMCAAAAATGCTATTTCAGAATGTGGGGCATGTCCCCCCCACCCGTCGCCAGTGAAAGTTGCTAACCCTGCATATAGAGCATATGGTTCCTGGGTTGAGAAGACTAAAATAAGTCACAAAAATATACTTTCAAAGAGAAAATGTTGATATAATACAGGTCAATATCTATGTCTGTATGTCGTTATAGAACCCACAAATGAGTATGTTTTTTAAATTGAAGTCTTAATATGATCACAATGCTCTATGGTGAAATAAGCTGACATTAAAAGCCACTTCAAACTATGAATGACAAAGCACACATCTAATTCAGTCACCTGTCTAAGAAACACAACAACAACAAATGAAATCCACACAAGATAGTTTTCTTTACCTTGTTTGAGATGTGGGTCATTATTCCAACTTTCCAATAAGATTGGTGCAAGAACTTGTAAATATCCAACAGGAATGGTCAAAAGTTGTCAATAGCTACCTTGATAAATATTTCAAGCTGGGATTGCAGTGAGTGTTTCCTGTAGCTAAGTATGTGCGTTTTTGTATGCGCATATGAGCCTGTTCCACAGGACAAAGTTGAAATTCCAATCATATTGAAATCTCAGCAGAATTGAGATTGTGTGTGTGTGTGTGTGTGTGTGTGTGTGTGTGTGTGTGTGTGTGTGTGTGTGTGTGTGTGTGTGTGTGATCCCCCCCCCCCACCGAACACACACACACATTTTAATTTAAATTATCAAATTTTGTTTAATCTGAATAGTTATCTCCTAAATTCCTTTCCATGTTTCATCTTTTAGATATTTTATTAATGTATTTGACACAGGGGTACCTGTATCCATCATGGAGTACCATGTAGAATGTAATCAAACTGAGGTGACCAATTGGGGTTTTTGTTCCATTATTTACACATATTACATCACTTTTTTTCTGGTATAATATATGATTCATAAATAAGCTATGCATATAAATCAACACATTGTTGTGTTTAGTTAATAACAGCTATTTCTCAATTCAACAATAACCTGAGGCCTTATCAGCGTGCCTCTTATCTCTATATATGAGGGTGTTTGCCTGCCAATGTGCTTGTGTCTAAGAATTACACCTACCATAAAGAACATTATGGCATGTCCTCTAATAATGTTTTATCATTGCAGTGTTGTAAATCATAACAATGTCAAAGACAAAAGAGGTGTACCTTACAGAACATGGTTTCCAAATGACGGTAGCTGGACGTTTCCATGCGATTGTTTTACACAAATTCCCACGGATATGAAAATTGTGGGGGAGTGTATCAGAGATATCTGAYCACAACATAACATCAGAATTAACGATCAAGAGAGTAGTTTATATTGTTATATTTGCCTGTAATATGACTTTTGCAGGTGGGTGTTGTCCAGAGGCAATATTCAACAGTACCATGATGAAGATATTAATGCCAGGAGTCAGGACACTTTGTTTTTTTWATGATATACAGTGCATTCAGAAAGTACTCGGACCTCTTGACTTTTTCCACATTTTGTTACATTTCAACCTTTTTCAAAAATGGATTTAATACACGTTTCCCCATCGATCTACACACAATACCCCATATTGACGAAGTGAAAACAGGTTTTTAGACATTTTTGCACATTTATTACAAATAAAATTCAGAAATACCTTATTTACATAAGTATTCAGACCCTTTGCTATGAGACTCTAAAWTGAGCTCAGGTGCATCCTGTTTCCATTTGATCATCCTGGAGRTGTTTCTACAACTTGATTGGAGTTCACCTGTGGTAAATGCAATTGATTGGACATGATTTGGAAAGGCACACACCTGTCTATAAAAGCCATGAGGTCGAGGGATATTGTCCGTAGAGCACCGATACAGGATTGTGTCCAGGCACAGATCTGGGGAAGGGTACCAAAATATTTCTGCAGTATTGAAGGTACCCAAGAACACAGTGGCCTCCATCATTCTTAAATGGAAGAAGTTTGGAACCACCAAGACTCTTCCTAGAGCTGGYCGCCCKKCCAAACTGAGCAATCGGGGAAGAGGGCCTTGGTTAGGGAGGTGACCAAGAACCCGATGGTCACTCTGACAGAGCTCCAAAGTTCCTCTGTGGAGATGGGAGAACCTTCCAGAAGGACAACCATCTCTGCAGCACTTCACCAATCAGGCTTTTATGGTAGAGTGGCCAGATGTAAAAGGCACATGACAGCCCGCCTGGGGTTTGCCAAAAGTCACATAAAGCACTCTCAGACCATGAGAAACAACATTTATTTTAAAATAAAGTTAGCAAAAATKTATAAGATTCTGCAACCATGGAGAGGTAAATACTTGTCTATTTATGGAAAAATCACATTRATTAACTCTTTGGTCCTATCGCAGTTTACTTACTAATGGCACTGCCTACTCCAGATGACTCGTTTTTTTAAAATCATATGCGCAATAAATATTTTTAATTTGGAATGTTAAGCCAGGCAAATTAAACATGCCTATTTATATAATGAATATGAGTATGTGGGGCTAAAATTATTAAATATTAAAGCTTTAAAACTCTCACTAAAAGCTTCACTCATACATAAGTTATACTTAAACCCATAATTGTTCTCCAGTAGATTATTAAGAAAGGCTCATTCTTTGTTCAAAAATTGCCTTTTTGCCTTTTTACAGATTACAACTTCTCATTTCCGACTAACTGAAAATGAAATGTTGTTTAAAGTATCGCCCTTTCTTAAACAAGMCATATAAAGCTGGTTACAATTTAAGTTTTATCCTCCAGAAAAGATTGAACAAGTATTACAACAAATGTTATGGTTAAACTCAAATATACTGATTAATAAAAAACATTCTTTATGGACATGTAAAAAAAAAAAAAAAGGTATTATATTTATTAATGATATTATGAATAGAAACGGAGGAGTTATGTCACATATGCAGCTATCAAAAATATATGGGAATATCTGCTCAATCCTAATTTACAACCAACTGATTGCAGCACTACCACAAAAATGGAGGAGGAAAGTGGAAAAGGGAGAAGGTAGGGAACTTGTTTGCCTGCCATACATTAAAGATACAAATTAGCTGAAAGGAACTGGCATAAATAGAAAAATATACCAGTTTCATTTGAGGACAAAAATGTTGACAGCTGCGCCATACAGGTTGCAAAATAAATGTCAAGAGATTTTCAATGTACCAATTCCATGGCATATGGTTTATGAACTGGTACAAAAAACTACACTTGATTCAACACTTTTTCAATTTAAATTATTTTATAAAATTCTTGCCACCAACATAATTCTATATACATGGGGCATACAACAATCTCAGCTCTGTAGATTTTTCTGTGAAGAGACATAATCAATGGATCATTTATTTTGGTATTTTTGGTAGCTTGTTTCTGGTCACAGGTTCAGGAATGGTTAAGAAATCACTACATGCACTTCAAATGAACCTTACAAATAGCGGTGTTGGGTGATTTGGAAAGCCATAGTCAGTCAATAAATAATATAATAATACTCATAGGAAAGGTATCTGTGGATAATATACGATTAGAAAGGTTTAAAAAAATTATGTAAAACATCACAGCACAATTGAAAAATATATGACACATGGGAACCAAACGARGGTGTTCTATGGTGATAGGTGGGATGGGCCGAGAGTGGCTGAGGATTGGGGTTAAAGAGCTTATGTTTGGAAATGTATTATTGTTATGTGACTGCTTTATATAAAAGTACCATGTACTGTATGTGTATGCAAAATGTGTATGGAAAATGTATGTAAACTCAGCAAAAAAATAAACGTCCTCTCACTGTCAACTGCGTTTGTTTTCAGCAAACTTAACATCTGTAAATATTTGTATGAACATAACAAGATTCAACAACTGAGACATAAACTGAACAAGTTCCACAGACATGTGACTAACAGAAATTGAATAATGTGTCTCAAAAGTCAAAAGTAACAGTCAGTATCTGGTGTGGCCACCAGCKGCATTAAGTACTGCATTGCATCTCCTCCTCATGGACTACACCAGATTTGCCAGTTCTTGCTGTGAGATGTTGCCCCACTCTTCCACCAAGGCACCTGCAAGTTCCCGTACATTTCTSGGGGGAATGGCCCAGGCCCTCACCCTCCGATCCAACAGGTCCCAGACGTGCTCAATGGGATTGAGATCCGGGCTCTTTGCTGGCCATGGCAGAACACTGACATTCCTGTCTTGCAGGAAATCACGCACAGGATGAGCATAATGGCTGGTGGCATTGTCATGCTGGAGGGTCATGTCAGGATGAGCCTGCAGGAAGGGTACCACATGAGGGAGGAGGATGTCTTCCCTGTAACACACAGCGTTGAGATTGCCTGCAATGACAACAATCTCAGTCCGATGATGCTGTGACACACCGCCCCAGACCATGACGAACCCTCCACCTCAAAATCGATCCCGTTCCAGAGTACAGGCCTCGGTGTAACGTTCATTCCTTCGACGATAAACTCGAATCCGACCATCACCCCTGGTGAGACAAAACCGCGACTCGTCAGTGAAGAGCACTTTTTGCCAGTCCTGTCTGGTCCAGCGACGGTGGGTTTGTGCCCATAGGCGACGTTGTTGCCGGTGATGTCTGGTGAGGACCTGCCTTACAACAGGCCTACAAGCCCTCAGTCCAGCCTCTCTCAGCCTATTGCAGACAGTCTGAGCACTGATGGAGGGATTGTGCGTTCCTGGTGTAACTCGGGCAGTTGCTGTTGCCATCCTGTGCCTGTTCCTCAGGTGTGATGTTCGGATGTACCGATCCTGTGCAGGCGTTGTTACACGCGGTCTGCCACTGCGAGGACGATCTGCTGTCCGTCCTGTCTCTCTGTAGCCTGTCTTAGGTGTCTCACAGTACGGACATTGTAATTTATCTGCAGTCCTCATGCCTCCTTGCAGCATGCCTAAGGCACGTTCACGCAGATGAGCAGGGACCCTGGGCATCTTTCTTTTGGTGTTTTTCAGAGTCAGTATAAAGGCCTCTTTAGTATCCTAAGTTTTCATAACTGTGACCTTAATTGCCTACCATCTGTAAGCTGTTAGTGTCTTAACGACCGTTCCACAGGTGCATGTTCATTAATTGTTTATGTTTCATCGAACAAGCGTGGGAAACAATGTTTAAACCCTTTACAATGAAGATCTTTTAAAGTTATTTGGATTTTTACGAATTATCTTTGAAAGACAGGGTCCTGAAAAAGGGCGTTTCTTTCCTACTCTGAGATGCTTTATGAATACGGGCCCTGGTGTATGTGAAACCACAACCAGTGCCTCACAGGCACAACGTGGAGCTCTTAGGGCTCCATGGAGTTTCAGGATTGTCCTATAAGGGTTCTGTGTAATCAACAACAACAATAACTATTTACCGTATAACATTTCTCTCTCTCTTTCTCAAAGTGTATTTGTTGCTCCATTAAAGGACACTTATCTATGAAATGGGACACAGAATTATCTGTATTTGTAACAGTATGCTAGCTGAAATCTTGTATCTTTATTGTTGTTCTATCTGGGAAGTTTAGAGATCCAAAGTACACATATATATATTGCGCAACCAGGTCAGAGCAATAAATAGTAGCTATACATGTATTTCCACCCTATTCGTGTACAGTATATGAGGGTTAGAATACATCACCAATGTACTAATACCTGTATTAGTATTTAGATCCAGTCCAGAATGACTTTACAGAAAGCATTTTGATGCCGACACTACAGGACTCAAACAGGCATAACCATTACTGCCTTGCTGTTCTGTATTGTCGTCACCAGCTGAACTAAGCCATGACATCACAGGTTCTCTTCCTATCATGTAGTGGTGCTGTAAATACACGTGTAGCCTATGTGCCATTTTATGGGTGTATCTCAATCGTTAGTAGCTTCTTCTCCCCGACTCTTCTATCTACACTGATATTAAATAACTGGATAGGTGGGAAAATCCCACCTGCTGGGCATTCACCATATTATTTTAACCTGTGCTGTGTTGTCAGATCAGTAAAGATGAAGGAGAGGAGCCGACTGAATCACCCCCCCCCCCCCCCCCACCCCCTTTTTGGTTGGGATCCACGGCCCATATGGATCCCGTCCTGGTCGGGTCCGCAATCCATCTATGGAATATTGCTGGTCCTAAAGTTACATCCTGTCCTGTTTCCTCTCCTTCATCTTACTGATCTGACAACACAGCACAGGTTAAAATAATATGGTGAATGCCCAGCAGGTGGGATTTTCCCACCTATCCAGTTATTTAATCAAGTGTAGATAGAAGAGTCGGGAGAAGAAGCTACTAACGATTGAGATACACCCATAAAATGGCACATAGGCTACACGTGTATTTACAGCACCACTACATGATAGGAAGAGAACCTGTGATGTCATGGCTTAGTTAGCTGGTGACGACAATACAGAACAGCAAGGCAGTAATGGTTATGCCTGTTTGAGTCCTGTAGTGTGGCATCAAAATGCTTTCTGTAAAGTCATTCTGGCCTGGATCTAAATACTAATACAGGTATTAGTACATTGGGTGATGTATTCTAACCCTCATATACTGTACACGATAGGGTGGAAATACATGTATAGCTACTATTTATTGCTCTGACCTGGTTGCGCAATATATATATGTGTACTTTGGATCTCTAAACTTCCCAGATAGAACAACAATAAAGATACAAGATTTCAGCTAGCATACTGTTACAAATACAGATAATTCTGTGTCCCATTTCATAGATAAGTGTCCTTTAATGGAGCAACAAATACACTTTGAGAAAGAGAGAGAGAAATGTTATACGGTAAATAGTTATTGTTGTTGTTGATTACACAGAACCCTTATAGGACAATCCTGAAACTCCATGGAGCCTAAGAGCTCCACGTTGTGCCTGTGAGGCACTGGTTGTGGTTTCACATACACCAGGGCCCGTATTCATAAAGCATCTCAGAGTAGGAAAGAAACGCCCTTTTTCAGGACCCTGTCTTTCAAAGATAATTCGTAAAAATCCAAATAACTTTAAAAGATCTTCATTGTAAAGGGTTTAAACATTGTTTCCCACGCTTGTTCGTGAAACATAAACAATTAATGACATGCACCTGTGGAACGGTCGTTAAGACACTAACAGCTTACAGATGGTAGGCAATTAAGGTCACAGTTATGAAAACTTAGGATACTAAAGAGGCCTTTATACTGACTCTGAAAAACACCAAAAGAAAGATGCCCAGGGTCCCTGCTCATCTGCGTGAACGTGCCTTAGGCATGCTGCAAGGAGGCATGAAGG
>NC_036859.1:6994793-7043414 GCF_002910315.2 Salvelinus sp. IW2-2015 | reverse complement strand
GAGGGGAAGGCCTAAAAATTGCCAAAGACTCCAGCCACCCTAGTCATAGACTGTTCTCTCTGCTACCACCACAGCAGCGTACCGGAGTGCTAAGTCTAAGTTCAAAAGGCATCTGAACAGCTTCTACCCCCAAGCCATAAGGACTGACTGACACTCTAATCAAATGGCTACCTCAATTACTCGACTAACCTGTACCCCCGCACATTGACTCAGTCCTAGCCTCGTCATTGTTCTTTTATTTTTTACTTTAATTTAATTAGTAAATATTTTTTCTTAACTCTTATTGTTCTTAAAACTCAATTGTTGGTTAGGGCTTGTAAGTAAGCATGTAACAAATACAATTTGTTTTGATTTGATTTGAGAAACATAAAAGGATTTGATAGGATACGTATTATGGTAGCTTCTTGCCCTCTGATAGGGATGGTAAGACTCTAATCATTATATTTATTTATTTAACCTTTATTTTAACAGGGAAGAGATATTGAGACCTAGGTCTCTTTTTCAAATGTGCCCTGCATGAATATAAATATACACATACACACACACATTTTTTTTTAAACATAAAAAACTATATATATATACACACAGTACCAAATCAAATCTAATTTTATTTGTCACATACACATGGTTAGCAGATGTTAATGCGAGTGTAGCGAAATGCTTGTGCTTCTAGTTCCGACCATGAAGAAATATCTAACAAAGTAATCTAAAAGTTAAAAGTTTCCACAAGCCAACTCATTCAAGTTTTTTAATTAAAAAAAAAACTATTTTCTACATTGTGGAATAATAGTGAAGACATCAAAACTATGACAAAACACACATGGAATCATGTAGTAAGCAATAAGGTGTTAAACAAATCAAAAATATATTTTATTTTTGAGATTCTTCAAAGTAGCCACCCTTTGCCTTGATGACAGCTTTGCACACTCTTGGCATTCTCTCAACCAGCGTCACCTGGAATGCTTTTTTCAAGTATTGGGTAGCCTTCCACAAGCTTTCCACAATAAGTTGGGTGAATTTTGGCCCCTTCCTCCTGACAGAGCTGTGGTAATTCTGACCCACTGGAATTGTGATACAGTGAATTATAAGTGAAATAATCTGTCTGTAAACAATTGTTCTCTTTACAGTCAGCAGGTTTCCCCTATCAGCATCCGGCCCAATATCATTGTGAATTGGCATGGAAGTTATTTCAAAGAGATAAAATGCTGATTAAGTGTATCAATGATTGAATTTTTCCCGTTATGAGGCCAGTGTCTGAATTAATTTGTTGGGCAGAGAGGAGGAAGTAGAAACCTTTAGGGATTTAACAGTTTTCCAGAATTTTGCCGGGTTCCCATTACAATCCGAAAGAGCGGTTACATAATAATCAGATATAGCTTTCTGATTTGTCTTACACAATGAATCTCCAATTGCTTAAAAACATGCCAGTCCGGTCTAAGCCTGTTTCCTGGCCTTGCACTAATCTCTTTTATGAATGACTGAGTGTACCAGGCATTCAACATACCTTTAACCTTTAGTTTTGGAAGGAGGCATGATTATCCACAATATCATCGAAGACATCTTGAAAAAAGGCTTGGACAATCAAACCTCCAGAACAGAAGTGCCTGGAGGGAAGTGCTAGGAGCTAGGGCCTATAGGGGTTGTTTCTGGACTGGGACGCACACACACAAAAACACAGGCACAGACACACACAGTCTCTCACAGACACAAAACACACACAACACACACACACACACACACACACACAACACACACACACACACACACACACACACACACACACACACACACACACACAACACACCACACACACACACACACACACACACACACAACACACACACACACACACACACACACCACACACGTGCATCCAAATAAAATCATAAAAATATCAAGTCATGTCGCTGTAATAGTGCATATAGTAAAGAATTGCTTGGAGCGCTATAAAGTTTGAACTGTGACCATTGACTCATTATCATCCACTATCACTTTCATTATTTCCCTAAAATGCATATAGCAAGTCATTCCTTCCATCACATCCAGAATGTTATACAGTTGAAGTCGGAAGTTTACATACGCTTAGGTTGGAGTCATTAAAACTTGTTTTTCAACCCCTCCACAAATTTCTTGTTAACAAACTATAGTTTTGGCAAGTCGGTTAGGACATCTCCTTTGTGCATAACAAAGTCATTTTTCCAACAATTGTTAACAGACAGATTATTTCACTTATAAGTCACTGTATCACAATTCCAGTGGGTCAGAAGTTCACATACACTAAGTTGACTGGCCTTTAAACAGCTTGGAAAATACCAGAAAAGATGTCATGGCTTTAGAAGCTTCTGATAGGCTAAGTGACAATATTTGAGTCAATTGGAAGTGTACCTGTGGATGTATTTCAAGGCCTACCTACCTTGCTTGACATCATGGGAAAATCAGCCAAGACCTCAGAAATAAATTGTACACCTCCACAAGTCTGGTTCATCCTTGGGAGCAATTTCCAAACGCCTGAAGGTGCCACGTTCATCTGTACAAACAATAATACGCAAGTATAAACACCTTGGGACCACGCAGCCGTCATACCGCTCAGGAAGGAGACGCGTTCTGTCTCCTAGAGATGAACGTACTTTGGTGCGAAAAGTGCAAATACAATCAGAATACCAGAACAGCAAATAGGCCTGTGAAGATCGAGGATGTAAACGCAAAAAGGAATGACTTCAGTCTATATCAACATAACTGAAAGCCGCTCAGCAAGGAAGAAGCCACTGTTCCAAAACTACCATAAAAAAGCCAGACTATGGTTTGCAACTGCACATGGGACAAATATCATACTTTTTGGAGAAATGTCCTCTGGTCTGATGAAACAAAAATAGAACTCTTTGGCCAGAATGACCATCGCTATGTTTGGAGGAAAAAAGGGAGGCTTGCAGCCGAAGAACACCATCCTAACCATGAAGCACGGGGGTGGCAGCATCATGTTGTGGGGTGCTTTGCTGCAGGAGGGACTGGTGCAATTCACAAAATAGATGGCATCATGAGGGAGGAAAATTATGTGGATATATTGAAGCAACATTCCAAGACATCAGTCAGGAAGTTAAAGCTTGGTCGCAAATGGGTCTTCCAAATGGACAATGATCCCAAGCATACTTCCAAAGTTGTGGCAACATGGCTTAAGGACAACAAAGTCAAGGTATTGGAGGGCCATCACAAAGCCCTGACCTCAATCCTATAGAAAATGTGTGGGCAGATCTGAAAAGGCTTGTGCGAGCCTGGAGGCCTACAAACCTGACTCAGTTACACAAGCTCTGTCAGGAGGAATGGGAGCCAAACCCACTTATTGTGGAAAGCTTGTGGAAGGCTACCCAGAACATTTGATCCAAGTTAACAATTTAAAGCATGCTACCGAATACTAATGAGTGTATGTAAACTCTTGCCACTGGATTGTGATGAAAGAATAAAAGCTGAAATAAAAATTCTCTCTACTATTATTCTGACATTCACATTCTTAAATAAAGTGGTGATCCTAACTGACCTAAGACAGGAACTTTTACTAGGATTAAATGTCAGGAATTGTGAAAAACTGAGTTTATATGTATTTGGCTAAGGTGTATGTAAACTTCCGACTTCAACTGTACTTATCACAGAAGACTGAAGATAAGACCCAGCTCTTTGAGTGTATAGTGTAATGATAAAGTGGGATGCTTAGGAACACACATACATATGGCCGCGTATCAATAGTCTGAAGCAGGGGTACTCAAATACTATTTAAGAAGGTCCGGTGACACGAAAGTTCAGATAGATGTTTTCATTCATCGGCGTGGTAACAAACCCCCACCTCGTGACCAACGCGACCCCAAACTGTTTAAACTGTTCACACTCCTCTTCTTGGTGGAGAGACAATCATTTCCTGCAATTCTACACATTTTGCCATGGGACGGAGAGAAAATCTTGCCCTTTCAAGCTAATTTCCTGAAATTTGACATGTTTTTGCCATGTCTTTTGTGCGTTCACATGATACCTGATTGACTCAGCAAAATCAACTGAGCCCCCTGGGAGTTGAGGCAGCTGGTCACATGACCTGGCGACGATAACTACGGGATTTAGATGGTTAGCCTAATTTACCTACCTTGCTAACATGGGCTAGTTGTTCAAATGGAATTGACATGTTATAAATAGCTCTCTAAGGTCTGCCAGTGAATGTGATAACAAGACGAAAACTGCCCATGAAACTATGACAACTCTCAACAGCAGAAGGTTGAAAGCCCGACTGAATCACCCCCCCCCCCCCCCCCACCCCCTTTTGGTTGGGATCCACGGCCCATATGGATCCCGTCCTGGGTCGGACCGGTCGCAATCCATCTATGGAATATTGCTGGTCCTAAAGTTACATCCTGTCCTTGTCTTCAACCTTCTGCTGTTGAGAGTTGTCATAGTTCATGGGCAGTTTTCGTCTTGTTATCACATTCACTGGCAGACCTTAGAGAGCTATTTATAACATGTCAAATTCCATTTGAACAACTAGCCCATGTTAGCAAGGTAGGTAAATTAGGCTAACCATCTAAATCCCGTAGTTATCGTCGCCAGGTCATGTGACCAGCTGCCTCAACTCCCAGGGGGCCTCAGTTGATTTTGCTGAGTCAATCAGGTATCATGTGAACGCACAAAAGACATGGCAAAACATGTCAAATTTCAGGAAATTAGCTTGAAAGGGCAAGATTTTCTCTCCGTCCCATGGCAAAATGTGTAGAATTGCAGGAAATGATTGTCTCTCCACCAAGAAGAGGAGTGTGAACAGTTTAAACAGTTTGGGGTCGCGTTGGTCACGAGGTGGGGGTTTGTTACCACGCCGATGAATGAAAACATCTATCTGAACTTTCGTGTCACCGGACCTTCTTAAATAGTATTTGAGTACCCCTGCTTCAGACTATTGATACGCGGCCATATGTATGTGTGTTCCTAAGCATCCCACTTTATCATTACACTATACACTCAAAGAGCTGGGTCTTATCTTCAGTCTTCTGTGATAAGTACAGTTGAAGTCGGAAGTTTACATACACCTTAGCCAAATACATATAAACTCAGTTTTTCACAATTCCTGACATTTAATCCTAGTAAAAGTTCCCTGTCTTAGGTCAGTTAGGATCACCACTTTATTTTAAGAATGTGAAATGTCAGAATAATAGTAGAGAGAATTATTTATTTCAGCTTTTATTTCTTTCATCACAATCCCAGTGGGTCAGAAGTTTACATACACTCAATTAGTATTCGGTAGCATTGCCTTTAAATTGTTTAACTTGGATCAAATGTTCTGGGTAGCCTTCCACAAGCTTTCCACAATAAGTTGGGTGGATTTTGGCCCATTCCTCCTGACAGAGCTTGTGTAACTGAGTCAGGTTTGTAGGCCTCCAGGCTCGCACAAGCCTTTTCAGATCTGCCCACACATTTTCTATAGGATTGAGGTCAGGGCTTTGTGATGGCCTCTCCAATACCTTGACTTTGTTGTCCTTAAGCCATGTTGCCACAACTTTGGAAGTATGCTTGGGATCATTGTCCATTTGGAAGACCCATTTGCGACCAAGCTTTAACTTCCTGACTGATGTCTTGAGATGTTGCTTCAATATATCCACATAATTTTCCTCCCTCATGATGCCATCTATTTTGTGAATTGCACCAGTCCCTCCTGCAGCAAAGCACCCCCACAACATGATGCTGCCACCCCCGTGCTTCATGGTTAGGATGGTGTTCTTCGGCTTGCAAGCCTCCCCTTTTTTCCTCCAAACATAGCGATGGTCATTCTGGCCAAAGAGTTCTATTTTTGTTTCATCAGACCAGAGGACATTTCTCCAAAAAGTATGATATTTGTCCCCATGTGCAGTTGCAAACCATAGTCTGGCTTTTTTATGGTAGTTTTGGAACAGTGGCTTCTTCCTTGCTGAGCGGCCTTTCAGGTTATGTTGATATAGAACTTGTTTACCTGTGGATATAGATACTTTTGTACCTGTTTCCTCCAGCATCTTCACAAGGYCATTTGCTGTTGTTCTTGGATTGATTTGCACTTTTCGCACCAAAGTACGTTCATCTCTAGGAGACAGAACGCGTCTCCTTCCTGAGCGGTATGACGGCTGCGTGGTCCCAAGGTGTTTATACTTGCGTATTATTGTTTGTACAGATGAACGTGGCACCTTCAGGCGTTTGGAAATTGCTCCCAAGGATGAACCAGACTTGTGGAGGTGTACAATTTATTTCTGAGGTCTTGGCTGATTTTCCCATGATGTCAAGCAAGGTAGGTAGGCCTTGAAATACATCCACAGGTACACTTCCAATTGACTCAAATTATGTCACTTAGCCTATCAGAAGCTTCTAAAGCCATGACATCATTTTCTGGTATTTTCCAAGCTGTTTAAAGGCACAGTCAACTTAGTGTATGTGAACTTCTGACCCACTGGAATTGTGATACAGTGACTTATAAGTGAAATAATCTGTCTGTTAACAATTGTTGGAAAAATKACTTGTGTTATGCACAAAGGAGATGTCCTAACCGACTTGCCAAAACTATAGTTTGTTAACAAGAAATTTGTGGAGGGGTTGAAAAACAAGTTTTAATGACTCCAACCTAAGCGTATGTAAACTTCCGACTTCAACTGTATAACATTCTGGATGTGATGGAAGGAATGACTTGCTATATGCATTTTAGGGGAAATAAATGAAAGTGATAGTGGATGATAATGAGTCAATGGTCACAGTTCAAACTTTATAGCGCTCCAAGCAATTCTTTACTATATGCAACTATTACAGCGACATGACTTGATATTTTTATGATTTTATTTGGATGCACGTGTGTGTGTGTGTGTGTGTGTGTGTGTGTGTGTGTGTGTGTGTGTGTGTGTGTGTGTGTTGTGTGTGTGTGTGTTGTGTGTGTGTGTGTGTGTGTGTGTGTGTGTGTGTGTGTGTGTGTGTGTGTGTGTGTGTGTGTGTGTGTTTGTGTCTGTGAGAGACTGTGATGTGTCTGTGCCTGTGTTTTTGTGTGTGTGCGTCCCAGTCCAGAAACAACCCCTATAGGCCCTAGCTCCTAGCACTTCCCTCCAGGCACTTCTGTTCTGGAGGTTTGATTGTCCAAGCCTTTTTTCAAATGTCTTCGATGATATTGTGGATAATCATGCTCCCTTCCAAAACTAAAGGTTAAAGGTATGTTGAATGCCTGGTACACTCAGTCATTCATAAAAGAGATTAGGTCAAGGCCAGGAAACAGGCTTAGGACCGGACTGGCATGTTTTTAAGCAATTGGAGATTCATTGTGTAAGACAAATCAGAAAGGCTATATCTGATTATTATGTAACCGCTCTTTCGGATTGTAATGGGAACCCGGCAAAATTCTGGAAAACTGTTAAATCCCTAAAGGTTTCTACTTCCTCCTCTCTGCCACAACAAATTAATTCAGACACTGGCCTCATAACGGGGAAAAATTCAATCATTGATACACTTAATCAGCATTTTATCTCTTTGAAATAACTTCCATGCCAATTCACAATGATATTGGGCCGGATGCTGATAGGGGAAACCTGCTGACTGATAAGAGAAACAATTGTTTACAGACAGATTATTTCACTTATAATTCACTGTATCACAATTCCAGTGGGTCAGAAGTTACACCAGCTCTGTCAGGAGGAAGGGGCCAAAATTCACCCAACTTATTGTGGAAAGCTTGTGGAAGGCTACCCAATACTTGAAAAAAGCATTCCAGGTGACGCTGGTTGAGAGAATGCCAAGAGTGTGCAAAGCTGTCATCAAGGCAAAGGGTGGCTACTTTGAAGAATCTCAAAAATAAAATATATTTTGATTTGTTTAACACCTTATTGCTTACTACATGATTCCATGTGTGTTTTGTCATAGTTTTGATGTCTTCACTATTATTCCACAATGTAGAAAATAGTTTTTTTTTWATTAAAAAACTTGAATGAGTTGGCKTGTGGAAACTTTTAACTTTTAGATTACTTGTTAGATATTTCTTCATGGTCGGAACTAGAAGCACAAGCATTTCGCTACACTCGCATTAACATCTGCTAACCATGTGTATGTGACAAATAAAATTAGATTTGATTTGGTACTGTGTGTATATATATATCGTTTTTTTATGTTTAAAAAAAATGTGTGTGTGTATAATGTGTATATTTATGTATATTTATATTCATGCAGGGCACATTTGAAAAAGAGACCTAGGTCTCAATATCTCTTCCCTGTTAAAATAAAGGTTAAATAAATAAATAATAATGATATAGAGTCTTACCATCCCTATCAGAGGGCAAGAAGCTACCATAATACGTATCCTATCAAATCCTTTTATGTTTCTCAAATCAAATCAAAACAAATTGTATTTGTTACATGCTTACTTACAAGCCCTTAACCAACAATTGAGTTTTAAGAACAATAAGAGTTAAGAAAAAATATTTACTAATTAAATTAAAGTAAAAAATAAAAGAACAATGACGAGGCTAGGACTGAGTCAATGTGCGGGGGTACAGGTTAGTCGAGGTAATTGAGGTAGCCATTTGATTAGATGTTCAGCAGTCTTATGGCTTGGGGGTAGAAGCTGTTCAGATGCCTTTTGAACTTAGACTTAGCACTCCGGTACCGCCTGCTGTGTGGTAGCAGAGAGAACAGTCTATGACTAGGGTGGCTGGAGTCTTTGGCAATTTTTAGGGCCTTCCTCTGACACCGCCTGGTATAGAGGACCTGGATGGCAGGTAGCTTGGCCCCAGTGATGTACAGAGCTACCCTCTATAGCTCCTTGCGGTCAACGACCAAGCAGTTGCCATACCAGGCGATGATGCAACCAGTCTGGATGCTTTCGATGGTGTAGCTGTAGAACCTTTTGAGGATCTGAGGACCCATGCCAAATCTGTTCAGTCTCCTGAGGGGGAATAGAAGTTGTCGTGCCCTCTTCACGACTGTCTTGGTTTGTTTGAGCCATGATAGTTTGTTGGTGATGTGGACACCAAGGAACTTGAAGCTCTCAACCTGCTCCACTACAGCTTCATCGATGAGAATGGGGGCGTGCTCGGCCCTCCTTTTCCTGTAGTCCACGATCACCTCCTTTGTGTCACTGGTCAGCTTGCGGCTGGGCTTTGCTTTGTAGCCCGTAATAGTTTGCTAACCCTGCCACATCCTACGAGCGTCAGAGCCGGTGTAGTAGGATTAAATCTTATTCCTGTATTTACACTTTGCCTGTTTCTTGTGCCAATCTTTATAAAGATTATGGAGGGTAGACCAATTTTACAATCTACTATGCAACATATTATTTTGGAGTGAGACAGATTGTGTTCCATTTATTAACTGGAAACTTTGTGGATTGACAAAATATTTTTGGACTAATATTGCCTCCGTGTGGATTCGTGCCTGTATGTCATAGCCTGGTCATAGCACGTCGCACCGCTCAAAGTACCCCTCACAGCAGCACACTGAACATGGCTGGGTCGGCTATGGGCGGAAGCGGCCTGAGCCGGCCCGCCCACCACAGGTTTTCATTGGTTGAGGTGCATTCCCATTCCAGCCGACACAACGTAGTGATACTTTAGCAGTCACTGCATCATGTAACTGTGTTATTTTCCACTCTAGCTAAGAATACAAATATTTGTTTTCTTATCAATTTGGGGGTTATTAATTTCTGATGACTGTAAATACGTTTTATGCATGATGGTGTTATAGCGTTCACTTTTCACACGTCGAAAATGTTTGTTTACTCCTCTGGGCTATGGTCACCGGTTGCTGTCATTCTCCATGTGTGGAATTTGCGGTGCGGTTTCAGAATAAAAGTCCCACATTAAAAGTGACGCAAACGAATACAAATAGTGCAATCGTTCCATTTGTGAACTATATTATTATTAAAACAAGGTTGGAATGTTGTTGCATAATTTAAAGTCATATATAAGAATTAATTCKTTTGACAAGAAACAGAA
This sequence comes from Salvelinus sp. IW2-2015, assembly GCF_002910315.2. NCBI lineage: Eukaryota > Metazoa > Chordata > Actinopteri > Salmoniformes > Salmonidae > Salvelinus > Salvelinus sp. IW2-2015. The sequence goes on along the minus strand of NC_036859.1, from coordinate 7,033,461 downwards.
AATAATTGTTGAAATTCCATTAGACTGCAAAGTTGCATCACCATCCCAGTCAGTCTATTGTGTGTAGTTAACATTCATATTGAACTCTATGGATTGTGCACCCATAAAATGGGGTATCAGCCTACTCAGTGACACCCACAGAACCCAACTATGCAGAGTTTACACAAATATTAGCGTCATAGCTTTTACTRCAGGACTCTGAAAGCACTTTGAAATGAGCCACATATTTTAAACTTCAATTAATAGCCCAGGCGTTTATTTGAATAAATCACTGAATACAACAGGCGCTTATTAGAGACAGGCTTCTATTTGAGCCAGGTGTCTATTTCCTTAATGCACACAGCTTCTGCTCATTTGCATAGTTAATTGTTTAATTCCAGCATTAATTTACAGCATTTTAATCAATTTCCTAATTCCCTCCACTAATGTGTTATCATTTACACACTGTGCCCCGTTTATTTTGTCTTGGTATACCTCTATTTTAAATAAAAATAATAATAAATAAAAAATACTTGACAGAATAATTATTCTCCTCTTTGTCTGTGCATTTATGGCAGTTCTTACTTTCGCCACTAGAGGACGACGGCCGATTTCTGTGGGTCTGTACTCCCGAAGTTGTTGACTGTTTTTGTACTTGYCAGTTAGCTAGCAGTTCCCAGCTGTTAGCAGCAAATGGCTAGCAGTTTCTTACTGGCGATAAAAACGGATGATTGCCATCATTTTTGTTGAGTCATTACTGAATTATTTAATGTAACAAATCAAACATTAAACATCGGAAACAATTAATGGTAATTCATGGTAACATCGTAAACAATTAATTTAGACTCAGGAGGCTGAAAAGATTTGGAATGGGCCCTCAGATCCTCAAAAAGTTCTACAGCTGCACCATTGAGAGCATCTTGACTGGCTGCATCACCACTTGGTATAGCAATTACACTGTCCTTGACCGCAAAGCGCTACAAAGGGTGATGCCGACAGCCAAGAACATAACTGGGGTCGACCTCCCTGCCATTCAGGACCTCTATATCAGGCGGCTTTCATAGGAAGGCCCAAGAAATTGCCAAAGACTCCAAGCAATAGACTTTTCACTCTGTATAGCTAAATTATTGTGCATTTGATTTTATTCCTTGTGTTAGTTACTTTTTTATTTTGTATATTATATATATATTTTTTAACTCTGTTGGGAAAGGTTTGTAAGCAGTAAAGTCTACACCAGTTTTATTTGGTGCATGTGATAAATAAAATGTGATTTTATTTGACCTGCTATTTATTTGAAACAGGCCTTTATTTGCTGCAATGTGTGTCATTGCCCAGCTGAAAGGGACAGGCGGCTTTTGAGACAGCAGTTAATTAAAGTTTTAGGGTAAGTATGCCCCCAATGCAATTATGCAGTCTAATACATCCACAATGGGATTTATATTTATTGTCAAACTAATGAATTATTGTATTTCGTTTTAAATTATGTAACAACATTCCAACCTTGTTTAGCATTATCTTGTTAAAATATGGCACAATTACACTATTTGTATACGTTTGCGTCGCTTTCAATGAGGGACTTTTATTTTGAAGGATCGACCTCCAATTTCCCTATTGTTGGTAATCGTTATTGTGGCTAGCTTCACATAAGTAGGGACACGCGGGTACTAGGGCCGCGTTCAACGGGAGGACGCAGACAACATTGCCTAACGTTCAGATATAAATATAGAATGTGAACGAACATGCCTATCTGATTCTAAGGAATCATGTCAGAATAATGAATGCAAATTGTACCAATGTTCCAAAACGTTTTTGTACTGAACCTGCCCAACCGAACTATATGAGCGCCGCTCTTTGTCTGTCTGGAAAGCCTCCGCAAATGAAAACGTTTGGGGGATCGGGTCGGCCCGTGCAGAACCCGCCCATAACTAACCCCGCCCCGTTCCATAGCGAGGGGCTACTACACCGAGCTTATCAAATAAACGTGATACAATGCAGCGTAGGCTGTCATAAGCGTTCTCTTTCCTGCCTATCCTTGGACGAGGAAGGCGGTGTATTCGCAGTGTTCCTTTTACCAACAAGTTCATCTACGAACATCAGACAAAATGGTAAGTCGAGTTTGAAGTGTTTTACTATGATAAAGGTGAACCGGAAATTCTGTGTTGTCAGTGGTTAAAGAGTTGGCTCATGTCCTTCATCGGTGACCGGTTGAAATTAACCGGGCGGGGTGAAGCAGCCTCCGAACCGAAGATGGATGCTCAATCTGTTCGAACGGCATGACGATGTTTAGAAAACCGCGGCGGACAACGCCAAATAAACCTCAATTTGAGATACTGATTTGAAAGCTTCCAATTTCTCGGAATAATTTCGTTTGAGGAATATGAGGGATGTCTGAATCTACGCAGCTGTCATGTTGGTTTTTATTATCTAGTTAGCCATCTTTAGAGGTTGTCTGTCTGTTGTATAACTGGGCCCCTACATAGAGTAACTATCACCCGCTTTGCTTTTGGGAGGACAGGACTTTGCGGTGTTATTGACCACAGTAACTTTAACTGTTCACACGTGTCATTGCATCGGTATTCTAAACAGTTGGTAATGGTAACTGTGTCCGGTGTCTAATTGTAAAGGTATGACGTACATTAGCTAGTACATAATGTTCAAGTTTTCTAAATTTGCCACCTAACAGTAAAACGTCAGTTATTTGGTCAAAGGGGGCATGTATGGCATTACTTTGTTTGAGATAAATTGGCTAGCTACGGGTATGTGCTGGAATCGCAAAAATGTAAGCCTGCAAGTGCAGCGTGATGCAGTTGTGCACAATGGGCAATTCCCTGTAGTGCGTCATCGTTTTCTATTATAGTAGGCTGGACACATTCAATGTTTACGTTCTCTGATTAAAATTAGTTTTTTGCATCCGCCATGGAGCCCGGTTTAATAATAATAMCGTATGTCCCAGCTGCTTGCCGTAGTTTTGAAGTATTCGCGAAAAAAACAGACCTAATTGTAGTGAATTTCTCACCCTCCCATCTCGTATTAACACGGTGGCACCAACTCGCCTCCGGAACGTTCTATTCCCATCCCATTGTCCTGCGTCACAATGCCAGCTTCGCAATGACATCTACCGGCGTAAACCTTGTAACACAGGAGGTTGGTTGCACCTTAATTGGGGAGGAATGGCTCGTGGTAATGGCTGGAGCGCAATATGTGGAACGGTATCAAATACATTAAAGAAATGGGTTCGATGTGTTTGATTCCATTCGCTCCTTTCCAGCCATTATGAGCCGTCCTCCCCTCAGCAGCCTCCACTGCCTTGTAGGGTTTAGGCTTCAAATCTAATTTTATTTTTCACATGTGCTGAATACAACCAGTGTAGACCTTACTCTTAAATGCTTACTTACAAGCCCATAACCAACAATGCAGTTCAAGAAATAGTTAAGAAAATATTTACTAAATAAAGGAAAGTTAAAAAGTAATACAATAACAAGGCTATATACAGGGGGTACTGGTACCAAGTCAATGTGAGGGGGTACAGGTTAGTCAAGGTAATTTGTACCTGTAAAGTGACTATGCATAGATAATAAGCAGTGAGTAGCAGCAGCGTAAAAACAATGTAAATAGTCCGGGTGGACATTTTTATTAATTGTTCAGCAGTCTTATGGCTTGGGGGTAGAAGCTGTTAAGGATCCTTTTGGACCTAGACTTGGCATTCCGGTACCGCTTGCCGTGCGGTAGCAGAGAGAATGTCTATGACTTGGGTGACTGGAGTCTTTGACCATTTTTGAGCCTTCCTATGACACCGCCTAGTGTGGTATATAGGTCCTGGATGGCAGGAAACCTGGCCCCAGTGATGTACTGTAGCGCCTTGCGGTCAGATGCCGAACAGTTGCCATACCAGACGGTGATGCAACCGGTCAGGATGGTGCAACTGTATAACTTTTTGAGGATCTGGGGACACATGACAAATGCTTACCTCAGGTAAGTTAAAGTGGAACTGAGTGTTTAAACTACTTTGCAGATATGAAAATAATCATATCAGTCAGAAATATCACATTCCTGGTTTATGCTTCAAAACCAACTTTATAAGAGGTTTTAAACTAGTTTAGTTCTATTTGACTCAAAATCCCATGACATACAGTAAGTTGTTGTTGGCAGAAAAGATGGATGCAGTTCAATACATTTCTTGGTATTCCCAAAAATATTGCTATCGGGTTGTAAATCACAGCTGGCCTGTACATTGTTTGCTGCCTTCACCCATTCAGCATGCACAAGGCCTGTGGGCTGACTAGGACACACAAGCGAGTGTAAATTAGTTGTCAACTACTAATTACAGCCGGATGCGCTCGCATTGGTGAATTCAACTTCAATTGCGCTGCTTTGATGTGTCCCGTTTACAGCGCGCAGCAGTGGGAAAGTGTACAGACACATGCCACGGTTCTAGCTAGGCTACTAAAATGTTGCAGTCTGGCTTCAGTTTTTAAAGCTTGACAATGAATAACCAAAAGACAACTTGCAACAGAACAACATGCCAATTAGAAACAAGCAAGCCTATTATTGCAACATTTGAGCAGTAGCCTAGATTGGCTACCATACAGCGATGCTGCATTCAACCAGACAGCGATCCATGTAGTGCATAAACAATGAAGAACATGTTTAACCCTCCTGCTGTGTTCTAGTCGAATTGGACCGATTCTCTGAAAAATGTAATTCATTTAATCTGATTGTCATAAGGTTCCGTGACTTTGTCAACACAGGGAATCTGAACACACAAAATATATTTTGATGATTTTCATAACATTTTGGCGGTTTTATTTAACTTTTGTACACCTGTGGCGTTCCTGGTCAAAAATGACTGGTCATTAGAAATTAATGGATGAGACTACAATTAGTGTATAACATTAGGTTAAATGTTACAACCTATAGCTTTGTTTTTTGGCGTTAAATACTTTTTGATTAGGGTTACATATTATGCAAGCATAGCACCAAAGGCTGGACAAATATTATTTCTTTGTTTTTTAATGTTAAAATGCTGTATTTAGCATCCTATGTACATAAGTGGATATTATAAAGGGCTATATTTTTTTCTAATAAAACGATGGCCCGTGAATTCATTAGGTGTTTTTTTTATTTTTTATATATATGGCCCGTGCGAATGTTCCCATTCAGTTGTTAAAAATGTGGGTTGGGGCAAGCTGCAGAAGGACGAGCAGGCTACTATTTCCCATCGTTTATCAGTGCAATTTTGACAGCAACTAGCTGAAAGTTTGAGAGGGTTCATCTAATGTTCCCTCGTAAGATTTTTAGCTCCTCTGGCTAGCATTAGTTGTTGATGTGCATAAGAAAGTGTGGGAGTCTACCTTTTTTGTTCATGTTAATTTGATCAATAGGACTGTGACGTTCCCAAATGTAAGAGGACTCCCTTGGCATTTACATATTTGCACAAATCTTTTCAGGTGTGGCTGTTGTGGCTGTTGGCGGATGTGTTCTAAGGATCTACATTTGAGCTGTGGCTACTGCCTGTAAACGTTCAGTTCAAAGTGAATGATGGCAGGCCTGTGTGGTAAATGGATCATTTACATATAGGCCTACTGTAGCTCTGATTGGCTGTAGCGCGTCTCCGTAGACTCCGGTCCTGGACAATGTTTTTATTTACTGCCGTGTCTATTTGTCCAAAAGCGCGGCTGCTTTCCCGCGTTATATTGCTATAGAATTTTTACAGATGCCTTACTATATGTAAGTCCCCCAAATTCTATGAATTTATGAAAATGTGAAGGATCAAATCTACAGTGCATTTGGAATGTATTCAGACCCCTTTACTTTTTCCACATTGTTACATTACAGCCTTATTCTAAAATGTATTCAATTGTTCCCCCCCCTCATCAATCTTCACACAATACCCCATAAAGACAAAGCAAAAATATTTTTATTTTTTTATGTTTGCAAATTTATAAAACAATATATTTATAGCACATTTACGTAAGTATTCAGACCTTTTACTCAGTACTATGTTGAAGCACCTTTATCAGTGATTACAGCCTCGAGTCTTCTTGGGTATGATGCGACAAGCTTGGCACAYCTGTAGTTGGTCAGTTTCTCCCATTCTTCTCTGCAGATCCTCAAGCTCTGTCAGGTTGGACGGRGAGTGTCACTGCACAGCTATTCTCAGGTCTCTCCAGAGATGTTCGATCAGGTACAAGTCCGGGATCTGGCTGGGCCACTAAAGGACATTCGGAGACTTGTCCCAAAGCCACTCCTGTGTTGTCTTGGCTGTGTGCTTAGGGTCGTTGTCCTGTTGGATAGTGAACCTTCGCCCCAGTCTGAGGTCCTGAGCGCTCTGGAGCAGGTTTTCATCAAGGATCTCTTTGTACTTTGCTCYGTTCATCTTTCCCTTGATCCCAGACCCTGAAAAATATCCCCACAGCATGATGCTGCCACCACCATGCTTCACCATAGGGATGGTGCCAGGTTTCTTCCAGACATGACGCTTGGCATTCAGGCCAAAGAGTTCAATCTTGGTTTCATCAGACCAGAGAATCTTCTTTCTCATGGTCTGAGAGTCTTTAGGAACTTTTGGTAAACTACAAGCGGGCTCTCATGTGCTTTTTACTGAGTGGATTCCGTCTCTACCATAAATGCCTGATTGGTGGAGTGCTGCAGAGATGGTTGTCCTTCTGGAAGTTTCTCCCATCTCCACAGWGGAACTCTGGAGCTCTGTCAGTGACYATCARGTTCTTGGTCACYTCCCTGACCAAAGCCCTTCTCTCCCGATTGCTCTGTTTGGCTGGGCGRCCAGCTCTASGAAGAGTCTTGGTAGTTCCAAACTTCTTCCRTTTAAGAATTATGGAGGCCACTGTGTTCTTGGGTGCTCGCGTTCCTGTGGGTGTATATGAACAGATTTTAATTAAAATGTTGCTAAAACACTGTCAGTTCTACTTCAGTATTAACATGTTCACGGCTACTTGGTGAGTGATATCACATTGTGGTGACTCATGGTGGTAGAGATGGCTGGCGCCTATCCATCAAAAGTGAAACATTTTCTGGTCATGATTAACCATATTTTTGTAAAACCTTAWCAAAACGGGTGTCCCTGTCTTTTTCAAGATGTGGCTGATTTTTTAAACTGCCAGATTTGTTTTTATGAAGAAATAATAAAAAATAAAAAAATGGATATTTGTTGTTTCTAAATGGCTGCTCTGTAATTTGATATGCGTCAATCTGTATGTTCATAGGCATCGACTTGAGCGTATGCTGCGCATGTTCACTGAGTTGCAAACCAAATGGATGGGTCTAGCTCATTGATTTGTAGATCTGATGCACTTTCTACCTCAGATTTTGAGCCCAGTGAGTGTTGCGARTGAGGTATGTACTACCCGCAAATGACCACAGGGAGTAGCAAGAGCTATAAACCATACTGTTTGCCGGAAGAACTTAACCCTAGCCGTAACCATAAGTCTAGGGTTTAGTAATAATATTATGCTAGTTAATAGGGATAGGTGTCCTGTTAATGGGACAGTTATAAATCATGCACCGCGTTATGCAGATTTGAGAGAAACCACAAATGTCAGTATAGATGTCTTACATTGGCTGGAAGCTTAAATTCTTGTTAATATAACTGCACTGTACAATTTACAGTAGCTATCATGGTGAAAAAATTCCATGCAATTGTTTGAGGAGCTCCTAACAACGAAATACTTTTTCCCCAATGCGATAGGTTTGATAACTTCACCTCTGAAGGTGAAATATGTATTTACATTCTGAAATCTTGCTCTGATTTATCATCCAAAGGGTCCCAGAGATAACATGAAGTGTCGTTTTGTTAGATAAAATCCTTTTTCATATCCTAAAAAGGTCCATATAGCATGCACGATCGATTTTGTATTTCCACTCGTTCAATTTGCAAGGACTCTGTGAAAATCTCACCCTAAACATTGTTTCAACGAGTCAAATCACGTTCGTCTCTATTCCTCAGAGATCCTAGAAGGTAACAAGACTTCACTATTTCATTAGGGGTGTAGTATATCCTATAGGACACCATATTTGGTCCGAGAGCAACGCCTTCATGGCACGCCGATGACGCGGGCGKTCATCACTTGAAGGACTGTATCTTTGTCAAATAAGCACCAATCGGGGTCAAACAAAGCTAGCTAGATAGCCAATGAGCTGGGTTTTATGGGAGTATCTGGAAACCCTGTCTCGGTCGCAAAATGTAGGTGCTAACCTTTTGCGACAGCATGCCTTTTCCTTTTGGACACAACGTAGAAGAATATTCAGAGTTATGAAAACTGGTTGTTTTGCAAATGTTGAACTTAAAATATGGATACTAATACTTGGAAAGCTAAACCAAGTCCAAGTATACAGATTTGATGATATTCTTGCAGAAAAATTGAATATGAATGCGAATGTCCCCTTCACGATTTGCCCAAATGTACTTGRGGACTTCTCACTAAAAGTGTTCTTGTTCACTAATTTTTCAAGTTATCAATCTGAAACTTTGCACATACACTGCTGCCATCTTGTGGACACTATCGGAATTACGACCAGTGATGGCTAGAACTGGGACATTTCTCTTGCATTTCAAAGATGGTGGTAGAATTTATTTTTTATTTTCTTCTACCAGATCTATTGTGTAATTCTCCTACATTCAATTCACATTTCCACAAACTTCAAAGTGTTTCCTTTCAAATGGTACCAAGAATATGCATATCCTTGCTTCAAGGCCTGAGCTACAAGCAGTTGGATTTGGGTATGTCATTTAGGCGAAAATTGGGGGGGAAAGGGGTCTATCCCTAAGAAGTACCAGTAGTAAATGTTATTTTATCAACCTATAAGTATTAGCTTTTTTAAGTGATTTGTTATTGTATGGTATTTATTGCAAGTGAAAACAGCTGATAAACGAGCCACATTTTTTTWTTTTTTATGTGGTTTGAACTGGGTGTGACCAAGTAACCTCGATGAAACTCCAGCAATTGGCGTAGGATAGGTGGGGCAGGGGCCTTCCGAGGGGTGCATCAGTTTAAGGCACTGCATCGCAGTGCTTGAGGCATCACTACAGACCCAGGTTCAATCCCAGGCTGTGACACAACCGGCCGTGAACGGAAGTCCCATAGGGCGGAGCACAATTGGCCCAGCGTCGTCCGGGTTAGGGGAGGGTTTGGCCGGGGGGGCTTTACTTGGCTCATTGTGCTCTAGCGACTCTTTGTGGCRGGCCGGGTGCCTGCAGGCTGACTTCGGTAGTCAGTTGAACAGTGTTTCCTCCGACACATTGGTGCAGCTGGCTTCCGGGTTAAGCGGGCGGGTGTTAAGACGCGCGGTTTGGCAGGTCATGTTTTGGAGGACGAAGGACCAGACCTTCGCCTCTCCTGAGCCAGTTGGGGAGTTGTAGTGATGACACAAGATAAAAAAAAAGGGGGTAAAGTCAATAAAAATAAAGGATAAGTGGGGCAGGTTTGAGACTGATCTCAAATAATATGACAAATATACTTTATTTCTAAGTTGCCTCCAGTGTCTTTACGGTCTGCTGTAAATTAATAACTTTTAATTGCTAAATATTTCCAATAGATGGCAGCATAAGGCCACGAGGCATCAGTTATAAGCTACAGTTGAGGCCGGTTGGACGTACTACCAAGTAATCTAAAACGACGTTGGAGGCAGCTTATGGTATTGAAACTAACATTACATTCTCTGGCAACCGCTCTGGTGGACATTTCTGCAGTCAGCATGCCAATTGCATGCTCCCTTAACTTGAGACATCTATGCTATTGTGTTGTGACACAACTGCACATTTTAGTGGCCTTTTATTGTCCCCAGCACAAGGTKCACCTGTGTAATGACCATGCTCTTTAATCAACTTCTTGATATCCCACACCTGTCAGGTGGAGGAGAAATGGAGAGGAGAAAGGATGCTCACTAACAGGGATATAAACAAATGTGTGCACAAAATGAGAGAAACAAGCTTTTTGTTCATATGGAACATTTCTGGGATTTCAGCTCATGAAACAAGGGACCAACACTTACATGTTGCATTTGTTTGGTGCCATTTAGGGATGATTGAATTCTAAGCTTTAATCCACTCAGAAAAAGCTCAGTGACAGTTCATTTCAACTCATTTGCTATGGCCTCGCGCTAGTGTTCCAGCTCAGCCAAAGTTCCTTTGGCAGTTTTTCAGCCTTGGATGAATTTTTACTCATTCTATTGTCATTTAATGTCATTAAGGTAATTCTTCCAGGGAGATGTGATGTGGGAGAGCCATTATCTTTACACTGTACTCCTCAGAGGGTATGTAGTGAAGATGTCTCCCACATTACCTCCGGAGGTAGTTTGGGAGGCATCTCTTAAAGAGATTTGAATCTAGATCTCTTTACACTATGCAATTATCTCTCTTGGACCTAGTTTGTGTCGTCAAAGTAGTGTAAAGAGTCCCATAGTCATGTATGTCATTGAGMGACTACGTGAGCATTTGACATACGTGAGTTAGGGTTCGCCCCCAAATGAATGAATTAACCCTTTAATTTAGCCAGGCTAGTCATCAAGACGAGAGCATATTTTTTTTACAATAATGTCTTGATTGATCTGTGCTCTTCAGGTGAACTTTACAGTGGACCAGATCCGTGCGATCATGGACAAGAAGTCCAACATCCGTAACATGTCTGTGATCGCTCACGTGGACCACGGCAAGTCCACGCTGACGGACTCCCTGGTGTCTAAAGCCGGGATCATCGYGGGGTCTCGCGCCGGAGAGACTCGCTTCACAGACACGCGCAAAGACGAGCAGGAGCGGTGTATTACCATCAAGTCCACGTAAGTAGTACAGGGTCATATTCATTAGTGCACACTGTTGCAAAACGTTTTGCAACTAAAACCGAAAACAAKGGTTTCTTATAGGACAAGTTCATGTCGTCCGTCCCAGTTTTGGCCCGTTTGCCTCGGTTTCATTCATAGTGATTAGAACCCAGGAGTGCGTGTGTTTGGGTACTACATCTATAGTACAGGAATTGGTAGATTGTATGCTGCTTGAGTTTTTTGAAATTATTGACGTCACGACTTGTTGGCCTTCATCTGAATAAATGTAAATTATTACAAAGTAATTTCTCAAACTTGAAGAGCGAGATCTGTATCTTCACCACCCTCATGTGATCTTCTATAGACTACAGGTTGTTTTCTGATCACTGTCTTTTCCCACGGTTGTATATTGCTGTCGTATGAACAGTGCTGTACGGAGGACAGTGTGTTGTAAAATGCACACTTTCGTATGGGCTTATCTAACATAGTGCCTTCAGAAAGTATTCAAACCCCTTGACTTTTGACACATTTTGTTACACCTGCATTTAAAATGGATTAAATTGAGATTGTCACTGGCCTACACACAATACCCCATAATGGAATTATGTTTTTAGAAATTTTTACAAATGAAAAGCTGAAATGTCTTGAATCAAGTATTCAACCCTTTATGGTAAGCCTAAATGAGTTCAGGAGTAAAAATTTGCTAGGTAAGTAGCGTGGACTCTGTGCACTAGTGTTTAACATTTAAATATATATATATTTTTTAATGACTACCTCAATTCTGTGTGTGGGKTACAGAGATATCTGTAMCATCCCTCAGTCGAACAGTGAATTTCAAACGGATTCAACCACAAAAAAACAGGGAGGTTTTCCAATGCCTAGCAAAAAAGGGCACCTATTGGTAGATGGGTAAAATAAAAAGACAGAATATCCCATTGAGCACGGTGAAGTTATTATTTACGCTTTGGAGGGTGTATCAATACACCCAGTCACTACAAAGATACAGGCTTCCTTCCTAACTCTGTTGCTGGCGAGGAAGTAAACCGCTCAAGGATTTCACCATGATGCCAGTGGTGACTTTTAAAACTGTTAGTTTAATGGCTGTGATAGGATATAACCAATGGATCAACAACATTGTATACTGAACMAAAAATATAAACGCAACAATTTCAACGATTTTACTGAGTTACAGTTCATATAAGGACATCAGTCTATTGAAATAAATTAATTAGGCCCTAATCTCTGGATTTCACATGACTGGGCAGTCGGGCCCCCGCCTACTTGGCAGTCGGGGCCACCCAATCAGAATGATGATTTTGTTTCCCACAAAAGGGCTTTATTACAGACAGAAATACTACTCAGCACTTTTTGGGATAAAATGAAACGGAATAGAGCTAAGCACAGGAAAAATCCTAGAGGAAAACCTGGTTTTCAGACACTGGGAGAAAATTCACCTTTCAGCAGGACAATAACCTAAAACACAAGGCCAAATATCTACAATAGTGTTGCATTGAATAAGTCTCCTAGTTTTGAATAAAATCGGCTTAAATCTATGGCCAGACTTAAATGCTGTCTAGCAATGATCAACAACCAACTTGACAGATCTTGGTGAATTTAAAAAAGAATAATGTGCAAATATTGTAAAATCCAGGTGTGCAAAGCTCTTAGACTTACAGCTGTAAATGCTGCCAAAGGTGATTTCTAGCATGTATTGACTCAGGGGTGTGAATTCAGGCTGTCAAGGGGTATGACTACTTTCTGAAGGCACTGTATGTATGGCTGAAAACAACACTGTCTGTACTTACGCCTGAGCTGAAAAAGCCAGATTAGAGGTAGAAAACACTGATTTACCATGCTTTGGAGATTCGTCTTTGGCTTTACACAAATGACAAACAGCGAAGCAGGATAAGTTACAGTGCAGCTTGTTCAGTGCTGTTCTGTCGTTCCCCCTGCACACATCAACTTGACTACTATCCCTGTTAGTCTGCATCCCACAGCTGACGGGGACACTTGGTTTTAGACACCTATATAATAATTTTAAAAATATATAATTTAATGTTGAAACATCTACCATTCACCTCCCTCACTCTTCTCAGGGCCATCTCTATGTACTACGAGCTGGGGGAAAATGACATGGCCTTCATCAAGCAGACTAAGGATGGGCTTGGCTTCCTCATCAACCTGATCGACTCCCCGGGCCACGTGGACTTCTCCTCTGAGGTCACAGCCGCCCTCAGGGTCACAGACGGAGCGCTGGTGGTGGTCGACTGTGTCTCAGGTAGACTCTCCTTTCTTACTCACTGTCTTTGTTTCTCTTGCTCTCTCCTTTCTCACTGGGAGATTCTCAATTGCAAATGACGTTTACAGAGGTGGAATTCCAAATTAAATGTGTAAAGTAGTAAAAAGACATTTAGCTAGTTGTGCAACATGTTATAGATAAAAGGATAAGTAGCATGTCATTTTTAAATATGTGCATACTTTTCTCCTCTGAGTAAACATCTGATTTCAAAGGGGGTGTTGCGGATTTCAAAACTCTTCCGCGAAGGACTGGTAGGATATTTTTGTGCTTCCTTGACGGGAGGAGGCGAGGACACTTCCGTTCGCCTACTAACTAATTTTCCTTTTCTATATTGGATTTGCTCAACTCCTGTGTGCTCTCTCGCCTCCTTTTGGAGAGAAAAAAAAGTCAGGCTCCTGAGAGGGGCAGCGTTCTAAGGCACTGCATCTGTGCTAGAGGCGTCTCTACAGACACCCTGGTTCGAATCCAGGTTGTATCACAACCGGCTGTGATTGGGAGTCCCATAGTGTGGCGCACAATTGGCCAAGCGTCGTCCGGGTTAGGATTTGGCCGGGGTAGGCCGTCATTGTAAATAAGAACAAATTCTTAACTGACTTGCCTAGTTAAATAAAAATTGAGGCGGCGAGGAGAGGGTGTGGACAAAAAATGCGCTTGTATGAAATTAATCTCCTTCCCCACTCGTGCATCATCAGGCAAATTACGTTTACAGGGGTGGATCCCAAAATAAATGTGTAAAGTAATGCACAACTAACTACATAAATTTTCAAGACATTTCATAGATAAAAAGATGAGTAGCTCATTGTTTTTTTAACATGCATGCTTTACTACTCCGACAAAACTAAAGCTGATTCAAAGTGGGTGTGGCAGATTGCAAAACTCTCCCGCGAAGGACTCTGGTAGGATATTAGGGCCCTATAAAATCTGCGTTAAGTAGATCGCGGATGGAATCACTGAATCCAGACATTAAAACGGAATTCAACAATATAATTTGTTTTATTGAACTTATTAGTAAAGAAATCAACTTATGTTGAATTTTAGAATATACATTCTTTTTCCCAAGATTATCAAAATGCATCAGCGATTCATATTTTCCTTCAACTTTCTGAATAGGCAACGGCACAGGAATGCACCTGTCTGTGTGCGTGCATTTGTCTACCACTTTGTAGCTGTTAGCGACGATGCTAATGTAACGACGACCGTCTTCTGGTAGATGGAGAGGTTCCCCAAAACGTTCTCAATTAGCTGTTAACTACAAAGTAGCTTATGCCTGCCTTGCGGAATGATATCATGATCATTTACATCAATCCAGTGGCCATTAGTTTTGCGTACTTTGCAATCACATGAGCGCTACAGAAACATCGCTAACGCTCACCAAAAATAGGCTGGTGCACAGTTGACTTAGTGTAACTACACCCCAAAATCCATTAAAAAAATGTAAAAAGATTTTCCCAGACCTCAAAAGTGGTCTGATGTGGTTTATTAAGCATTGTGGACATAAATGTTGTCTTAATATAATAAAAATACAAAACTGAATGACAGAAACCCGTTAAAACAAAACTGAACGGGATTTGGGGGAAATTAAGCTTATTTGATATGGCACTAGGATACACATGGCTATCCTTGATGAAAGGTGGCTATCGAGGAGGGGAGGACCCTTCTGTTCGCCTACTAACGAATGTATTTCTCCTCGACCACTTATCTATCAGTTTCCGGGTCAGGGAGGAGAGGGTGGAGGACAGACCTTTTGCCCATTGTCCTTCTTTCTCTCGCTCAGGCCTTTCTCAATGTCCTTTCTCTCGCTTCCTCTCTCTCATTGTTCCGGTCCCCTTTCTCTCGCTTCCTCTCTCTCATTGTTCCGGTCCCCTTTCTCTCAGGGAAGTCTTTCTTGCCCTCTCAATTTCTGTCTTTGGATTTTCATATAACACCCTCATTCTCCATCCCCTGTTCAGGTGTGTGTGTGCAGACAGAGACTGTGTTGAGGCAGGCCATTGCTGAGCGCATCAAGCCGGTGCTGATGATGAACAAGATGGACCGGGCCCTGCTGGAGCTGCAGCTGGAGCCTGAGGACCTGTTCCAGACCTTCCAGCGCATCGTGGAGAACGTCAACGTCATCATCGCCACCTATGGAGAGGATGAAGCAGGACCAATGGGCGCCATTATGGTGAGAGGGACACACACCTGACAAGAATACATCTAAGTAGTGATCAGTTGGATTGAATTCCTTGTAAATTCCCGCCAATTTAGGAGTGGAGTTGCACCGCTATGGAGAAAATTCATGTCCAGTTCAACTGACAGATTTAAATGGGACTTGTCTCCAAACTCTGACGTGATCAAAGGGAAACATGTTTGGCCTAAGACAACGACATGGTCCTCTTGTCGTCCCTCAGATTGACCCCGTGATCGGTACCGTAGGGTTTGGGTCTGGCCTCCACGGCTGGGCCTTCACCCTCAAGCAGTTTGCTGAGATGTACGTGGCCAAGTTTTCTGCTGGCAAAGACACCCAGTTGGGACCAGCAGAGAGATGTAAGAAGGTGGAGGACATGATGAAGAAGCTGTGGGGAGAGAGGTACACACACACATATACCACTACACACAAACTGTACATGCATACACACACACACACACACACACACACTGTATGTACTTGCGTACGTAATCGCACACACACTGTACGAGTCAACTTTGGACACCTACTTATTCAAGGGTTTTACATTGTAGAATAATAGTGAAGACATTAAACTATGAAATAACACTCATGGAATCATGTAGTAACCAAAAAAGTATTAAACAAATCAAATATATTTTAGATCCTTCAAAGTAGCCACCCTTTGCCTTGATGACGGCTTTGCACACTCTTGGCATTCTCTCAACCAGCTTCACCTGGAATGCCTTTTCAACAGTCTTGAAGGAGTTCCCACATGCTGAGCACTTGTTGGCTGCTTTTCCTTCACTCTGCGGTCCAACTCATCCCAAACCATCTCAATTGGGTTTAGGTCGGGTAATTGTGGAGGCCAGGTCATCTGATGCAGCACTCCATCACTCTCCTTCTTGGTCAAATAACCTTTCCACAGCCTGGAGGTGTGTTGGGTCATTGTCCTGTTGAAAAACAAATTGTAGTGCCACTAAGCTCAAACCAGATTGGATGGTGTATCGTTGCAGAATGCTGTGGTAGCCATGCTGGTTAAGTGTGCCTTGAATTCTAAATAAATCACTGACAGTGCCACCATGCTTCACGGCGGGAACCACACATGCGGAGATCATCCGTTCACCTACTCTGCGTCTCACAAAGACACCGGCGGTTGGAAGCGTAAAATCTCAAATTTAGACTCATCAGACCAAAGGACAGATTTCCACTGGTCTAATGTCCATTGCTCGTGTTTCTTGGCCCAAGCAAGTCTAATTTTATTGGAGTCCTTTAGTAGTGGTTTCTTTGCAGCAAATCAACCATGAAGACCTGATTTCAGGCTGGTGACTCTAATGAACTTATCCTCTGCAGCAGAGGTAACTCTGGGTCGTCCTTTGGCGGTCCTCATGAGAGCCAGTTTCATCATAGTGCTGGTTTCTGATGGTTTTTGCGACTGCACTTTCAAAGTTCTTAATTTTCCGGATTGACTGACCATGTCTTAAACTAATGATAGACTGTCGTTTCTCTTTGTTTATTTGCACTGTTCTTGCCATAATATGAATTTGGTATTTTATAGGGCTATCTTCTGTATAGCACCCCTACTTTGTCACAACACAACTGATTGGCTCAAATGAATTAAGAAGGAAAGAAATTCCCCAAATTAACTTTACAAGCCACACCTGTTAACTTAACTGGAATGCATTCCAGGTGACTACCTCATGAAGCTGGTTGAGAGCATGCCAAGAGTTACAAAGTTGTCATCAAGGCCAAGGGTGGCTACTTTGAAGAGTCTAAAATATTTTTTAACACTTATTTGGTTACTACATGATTCCGTGTTATTTCATAGTTTTGAGGTCTTCACCATTCTAACATGTAAAAAAATAAATAAAAAAATAATAAAAAAATAAAGAAACGAGTAGGTGTCAACTTGACAAACACTGTACATGGACACACATCCTGTACATGTGTAAACACACAGAAGTGTAATAAGAGAGGACTTGAGGAAGAATCTGTGGACAGTAGGCTCTATGCATCTGACAGAATAGTGGGGCAAGAGGTACACGCAGAGGTGAAAGAAGGGTGGGAGACACAATGTAGACAGGTACACACTCGGATTGCGTTCCAGATAGACATTCTCTGCGGCCTGTGCAGATTGTAAGATCTACACAATGTCTTGAAGTGTAACATCTCAGGAATCACACGAATGTGGAGTGATCCTATAATTTCTACAGAGCTGCACTGAGAATTTGTATCTGGAATGCACATTCTCCATCTCTCTCTCTCTGGGCGCACTTGATTTAGAAGGCCTATCATGCTGGGTAGGTATAACTTGTACCTTAGGACCAATGAAATGGTTTCAAAGGGGACGACGACGCCTACCCCGGCATTTCAGACTTATTAAATTAAGTGTCCCTGTTCTCTCTCGCTTTCTCAATCACACGCACACAGGTGAGGGCGTGGCAATATTGAAAAGTGTTTGCAGGTTTGTGACGTGACACGGGCAGCCACCTATATGTACAGGGTTTCTCTCTGTATGGAGACCTGTTGAAGACAAAGTAAACATATTTGGGAGCCTAAAACGCAGGTGCGCACTCTTCTCTTATGCTGGCAAACAATCTGATGTGTTGCAAAAATGTCCTGTCTTTGGCTGGTGACTTGTCACAGCTGATTGTATCGTACTGAATGTAAATGCTTGCGAGTTCCTGGCTGTCGTAGTGACATGAAATGTAGTTAACTGTTGAACTTGTCTTTTTTCCTTGAGTCTTAATAGCACTGGTTTTCCATTTAACTTCCTGAATAGAGAGACTTCAATTGGAATGGACCTCAACCAAGCTTGCAACTTGTTGAATGTGCGTTTTGTTGAAATGTGCGTTGCTGTGGATAAGAGTGTCTGCTAATTGACTGGATTGTCAATGAAAATATTTTGTGTGTATATCCATCCGGCAGGTTTTTTGACCCAGCCACTGGGAAGTTCAGTAAGACTGCCACTGGCCCCGATGGTAAAAAGCTGCCCCGCACCTTCTCTCAACTCGTGCTGGATCCAATCTTCAAGGTGAGACTGGCCATGACGCCCCTAAAGTGTTTTCATTGATTAATTTATGCAATGCATTGACCCGTATTAATGTATCAATATTTTCTTTTGAAAGGATGAAAATCAACTGTCTAACCCTCACCCGTTCTCCCTCCCTCCAGGTATTCGATGCCGTCATGAACTTCAAGAAAGAGGAGACGGCCAAGCTGATAGAGAAGCTGGACATCAAGCTGGACACGGAGGACAAGGAGAAGGAGGGTAAGCCCCTGTTGAAGGCTGTGATGCGTCGCTGGCTGCCGGCCGGAGAGGCTCTACTCCAGATGATCACCATCCACCTGCCCTCCCCCGTCACCGCCCAGAAGTACCGCTGTGAGCTGCTCTACGAGGGACCAGGAGACGACGAGGCCGCCATGGGTGAGGACAGGCACGCACACCGAGACACATGCACCCCCAAACAACTGACTGGAGGCAGAGAAAAGTACACTGCCTGTCCTAATTAATATAAAGTCTCATATACTTAGACACCCCCCTTTCCTCTTCTCTCAGGTATCAAGAACTGCGACCCCAAGGCACCTCTGATGATGTACATTTCTAAGATGGTGCCCACAACAGATAAAGGTCGCTTCTACGCCTTCGGCCGTGTCTTCTCTGGCTGCGTGTCCACCGGTCTGAAGGTGCGCATCATGGGACCAAACTTCACCCCCGGGAAGAAGGAAGACCTCTACGTCAAACCCATCCAGAGGTGTGTGTGGTACCATTTAGAGCGCCAGATACGTGTGTGACGTGAACTTTTAAATATTGTATATTCTCTCCCCTCAATCTCTTCTCTCGTCCTCCCTCCATAGGACCATTCTGATGATGGGGCGCTACGTAGAGCCCATTGAGGATGTACCATGTGGGAACATTGTTGGTCTGGTTGGAGTAGACCAGTATCTGATTAAGACAGGGACCATCACCACCTTTGAACAGGTAGCTTGTACATCTCATCACATTATACTATAGGAAAACTGAAGGCCACATTGACTTTTAATGACAAAGAAGGATTTTCCATTCAATTTATTTTCCACTCCTAGGCTTTTGCTCTGGTCAAAAGTAGTGCACTATGTAGGGAATAGGGTGCCATTTTGGATGAACAATAGATTAATATTTCTCCCGTCTTATATGCTCGTCCAACAGGCCCACAACATGCGTGTGATGAAGTTCAGCGTTAGCCCCGTGGTGAGAGTGGCTGTGGAGGCCAAGAACCCTGCTGACCTGCCCAAGCTGGTGGAGGGCCTGAAGCGGCTGGCCAAGTCTGACCCCATGGTGCAGTGCATCATCGAGGAGTCTGGCGAGCACATCATCGCCGGGGCCGGAGAGCTCCATCTGGAGATCTGTCTCAAGGATCTGGAGGAGGACCACGCTGGCATTCCACTGAAGGTGAGGGAGGGGGAGGAACAGGCTACATATGAGATGGGGTTGAATGCGCTTTCTCCAAGTACAGTACAAATGGTACACTACAGAGAAGGGGATTTTGTTTTCCACTGCCTAACAAAGAGAATCTGCCATAGGGAGTGGGTGTCTTTACTCTGTAGACATTACAGGACGTGGCAAGACTGCCGTCAAGGAAATATGTATGTGTAGACGAATGCACCGTCTTAACTAGGTATGGGCATAGTAATTCAAATATCCGAACGGACGTTAGTATTCGAATACTTGCGAGAGTGTTCTTTTATTTGGGAGGGGGGAAATCATAGGCCTAATTTTAACAATAAAAAGGCTTTGTCTAAATAAAAGTATGTGACATTGCTACACACAAGGATATACCATGACATCTGAAATTCTTAATTCAATAAAATAAGCGTTTGAATGTAGTTTGACGTCCATACCGTAGCCTCGGATTTCACACACTACCCCATAATGACAAAGCAAAAACATATTACATTTTTTGCAAACATATTACAAATAGACACCTTATTTACATAAGTATTCAGACCCTTTGCTATGAGACTCGAAATTAAGCTCTGGTGCATCCTGTTTCAGTTGATCATCCTGAGTCCACCTGTGGTAAATTCAATTGATTGGCCATGACATGATTTGGAAAGGCGCACACCTGTCTATATAAGGTCCCACGAGACCAAGGAATGAAGTCGAAGGAATTGTCCGTAGAGCTCCGAGACAGGATTGTGTCGGCACAGTTCTGTGGAAGGGTACCACAACATTTCTGCAGCATTGAAGGTCCCCAAGAACACAGTGGCTTTCATTCTTAAATGGAAGAAGTTTGAAACCACCAAGACTCTTCCTAGAGCTGGCCGCCCGGCCAAACTAAGCAATCAGGGGAGAAGGATCTTGGTCATGACAGAGCTCTGTGGAGATGGGAGAACCTTCCAGAAGGACAACCATCTCTGCAGCACTCCACCAATCAGGTCTTAATGGTAGAGTGGCCAGAAGGAAGCCACTCTTCAGTAAAAGGCACATGATACCCCACCTGGAGTTTGCCAAAAGGCACCTAAAGGACCATGAGAAGCAAGATTCTCTGGCCTGAATACCAAGTGTCACATCTGGAGAAAACCTGGCACCATCCCTACGGTGAAGCGTGGTGGCAGCATCATGCTGTGGGGATGTTTTTCAGGGACTGGGAGACTAGTCTGGATCGAGGTAAAGATGAACAGCGCAAAGTACAGAGATCTTTGTTGAAAACCTGCTCCGGACCTCAGACTGGGGCGAAGGTTCACCTTCCAACAGGACAACAAACCGAAGCACACAGCCAAGACAACGCAGGAGTGGCTTTGAGACAAGTCTGAATGTCCTTGAGTGGCCCAGCAGGTGCCTGGACTTAAACCCGATCAAACATCCCTGGAGACCTAAAAATAGCTGTTCAGCAACGCTCCCCTTCCAACCTGACGACAGCTTGAGATGATCTGCAGAGAAGAATGGGAGAAACTCCACAAATACAGGTGTGCCAAGTAGGGATGCACGATATCGGAATTGTCCAATATAGCTAAAAATGCCAACATCGGTATCGGCCTGTCTAGTTTAACAGCGACATTAAAAAAAATGTCAAAGCTACCGTGCAAATCTAATATAACGTAGGTACACGTAACATTTTGCGCTACACGTGCAACACAGCATTCCTAACCTAGCACACAATGTCTGCTGTGTGGATTAAGCAATCATTTGAAAGATTAAGACAATTTCAGCGAGACAGCTCAAAGGCGAAATCCTTTTTAAAGCCAAGATGATGGAATTCATTGCCCTTGACAATCAACCGTTCTGTCGCGGGTGGTGTTGGTTTTCGCTGACTGGTCGAGCACCGGTACACACTACCAAGTGCGCTATTTTTCAGATGTTGCCCTACCGGAGTTACACAATAATAGCGTAACTTCTATTAGCTTCACGACATACATACTATAGAACACCGTTTGGGTCTTTGCGTGTCAAAAAATATACAGTAGCACTGTCAAAGCTGTACAAAAGTCTGTAAACACCGACCAGTAGAAACTGCAGTCATTTTCATTATTCTTACCAATGATTTATGAATCCTTGTGAGTAAGTATTAGCTAGGTTGCCATTTGTTGTTCTCCGATTGCAATTGAACTTCAGTTCATGAAAGTAAATAGCTAGCCAGCTACTTAACCCTGTTGCCCTAAGCTAACGTTATAAGCAGCCAGCTAGCTTCATCTGGCTAGTGAGGCTCGACCGGACCTGGTTATGTGTTGTGAAGCTAGCCCTATACGGATTAGGCACAATAGTGGACTCTGCGGTTTGCAATGACGCAAATGAATACAAATAGTAGAATTATGCCATACTTTTATTTAAGGCTAACCGCAAAGTCCACTATTGTGGCTAATCCTTATTGTGGCTAGCTTCACATAGCTGGGTCCGACCACCATTAATCAAATAAGGACTTTTTTATAAATTATGGTTATTTTAGATGACATCTAGATTACGTCGTTTTGCATCCATGAGCTAGCTAGCTTTTTTTATGACCAGCACTGTAGGTGCGCCAGACAACTTTAACAGCATCATAGCATACGTACCGATGAATCGTTGACATATGAAATACGAGTGATAGTGTAATCAATGTGTAATAACTACGTTAAAAAAATGTATGAACGCGTTAAATTATGTGAAGTGCGGTCCTGATTGGTCAAATAGTGTTTCAGGCGTATCTTTTTTGACACGCAAAGACCCAAACGGYGTTCCATAGAAATCCTGGTTGAGAATAAAACGACTGAACAATGAAACAAAACAGCAAGTAAGTGAAATAAATAGCTTTTGATTGTTTTACTGCTAATGGGGACATGCGTACATGCCATCAAAATAACTTTTTGGTGTGTGTACCTTTTAAAAAAAAWAAWAATAATTAGGCAAGTCTGTTAAGAACACATTATTTACAATGACGGCCCGGACCACGCTGGGCCAATTGTGCACTGCCCTATGGGACTCCCAATCACGACCGGATGTGATGCAGCCTGGATTTGAATCAGGGACTGTAGTGACGTCTCTTGCACTAAGATGCAGTGCCTTAGACTGCTGTGTTTGTGTGTTAACTGTACTAGAATGCTTAAAAGGCCGCTAAAATTTTAAATATCGGTATCGGGGGTTTTTTGGCAAGGAAAGTATCATCCAAAAAGGTCATATCGGTGCATCACTAGTGCCAAGCTTGTAGCGTCATACCCAAGAAGACTCGATGCTGTAATCGCTGCCAAAGGTGTTTCAACAAAGTACTGTAAAGAATCTGAATACTTATGTAAATGTGATATTTTAGTTTTTTGTATTTTGCACATCTCTAATCTGTTATCTTTGTCATTATGAGGTATTGTGTGTAGATTGAGTTTATCTTTTTAAGTCAATTTTAGTATAAGGCTGTAAAGTAACTGTGGAAAAAGTCAAGAGGTCTGAATACTTTCCGAAGGCACAGTAGCTGGCTAGCTTCTTTAAATTGATTTGATGCAGTCAAGACAGGCACTACCAGATGGGATGATAACCTATCTGTACGACTACTCTCTCCCATATCAAACTCACCATCCACTGCCCATTCCCCGCACTTCTGCAAGCAAGCAAAGCGGGACTTCTCCCAAGTCGCGCAGCAAGCCAGTTCCCAAGTTGTCTTTTTTTTTTTTATCACGTATTTAGACTATCCAGGTATCCCAAAACATTTCATGAGTGAAGTTATTTAAAATGCCCATCCCTAGTCCTAACCTGACAACTCTCTCTCGCTTCCCCCTAACAGAAATCAGACCCGGTGGTGTCCTACAGGGAGACTGTGTCTGAGGAGTCTGAAGTGATGTGCCTGTCCAAGTCCCCCAACAAGCACAACCGTCTGTACATGCGGGCCAAACCATTCCCCGACGGCCTGGCCGAGGACATCGAGAAGGGCGACGTCAGCCCCCGGCAGGAGCTCAAGATCCGCGCCCGCTTCCTGGCTGACAAGTACGAGTGGGACGTGTCGGAGGCCCGTAAGATCTGGTGCTTTGGTCCCGACGGCACTGGGCCCAACCTGCTGATGGACGTGACCAAGGGAGTCCAGTACCTGAACGAGATCAAGGACAGCGTGGTGGCCGGCTTCCAGTGGGCCGTTAAGGAGGTGGGTTTACTTTTAGTTAGTTAAGCTTGACAACCAACTAAGGCACAGTCAATTTTCCTTGCTAAAGCTTATTGAAGCATTGCAGTTCAAATCTGCATTCATGACTTCCGTGCGTAAGTAGACTTGAATCTGCCGTTTAGGCCATGCTACAGGTACCAAGTTTTCTTAGTCTTTTCTCTATCCTGAGTTGTGAAGTGGTGTTCCTTCTTCCCTCCTACAGGGTGTGCTGTGTGAGGAGAACATGCGTGCGATCCGCTTTGACATCCACGATGTGACCCTGCACACAGACGCCATTCACCGCGGTGGCGGACAGATCATCCCTACCGCCCGCAGAGTGCTGTACGCCTGCCAGCTCACTGCACAGCCAAGACTCATGGAGCCTGTCTACCTGGTCGAGATCCAGGTGTGTGTGTGTGCATGCGGGTGGTGTGCGACTACTTTGACACTTGAACTCGACCACTGTCTTACATTGAATTGTATGCTAGGCTATTGGGGGCTATTTGGAATCAAGTGTGACATGACGGAGTCATGCGTTTCCTGTCTCTGCAGTGCCCAGAGCAGGTAGTGGGCGGGATCTACGGCGTGCTGAACAGGAAGCGAGGTCACGTGTTTGAGGAGTCCCAGGTGATTGGCACGCCCATGTTCATCGTCAAGGCCTACCTTCCTGTCAACGAGTCATTCGGTGAGTGAGAGTTAACTTTATCCAGGGCTTACCAGGGAAAATTTGAATTTCAGTGTACTTGCCGGAATTTAAATGGAACTGACCCCAACCCAGTGTAGAACATTTCTTCTTATTTGATGGGTGATGTATAGAGATGACCCATTGCCTTGACACAACCTTCTGAACATTTCACTGTTTTAATTCTCAAGCTACCAACTTATTTTACATACAACAATTACCAACTGGGGTAATTTTGACCCCAAGAAACTATTGGAATCACAGCAACATAACTTTCTTATCAAAACATCCTTAAACATGTCATTAATGTTATCAGAGTGAAGAAAAGGCCAAAATATTATTTTAGCATTTTGTTTTTGTATATTCTGTAAAACTTCTGTGTGGCTTCTTTTCCAAAGTACAATCCACATTAGTACTAAACTAAATTTAACATCTGAATATACTATCATTTAGTTTTCAGAATATGTATGTGGTAAAAACGACTGCCATTTAAAGGGACAGTACACCAACATTTTGAAATRTACTTAATTTGATTTACAAAAAGTGATCCTGAGAAACAACAAATTGCATTATTGCTGTTAGTGAAACAACGTTAGCCGTACGGCTATGGCAGCATGCCCAAAATTGATATGCGTTAGTTAGTTACTTTACACCAAATGGTATAGCACCCAAAATATCCTAAGCTACACAAAGAATATTGGATATGAATTCTGGTATTTTAACATTTACAGTATTGTTTTGGGAGAATGCACACCAATACAGCACTATTCTTTACATTCAGAGGGTAGCTGGTTTCTTTAGTTTTACCAAGTGTTCATACCACTGACAAACTTATGAGCTGTTTTGACTGCAACTTATTCATATATCTAAAGGTAATTCTAATTTTGAACACAGTCATACCTAGTTATAACCATAAGCGAGTACTAGGGATGTAATGACTCACGGATAGGCGTCGGTCCCCGATTCAAAGCATCGGTCGGCGGACCCAGTCAACTGTGACAGTCATTGATCTACAAGTCATTTTGCATGATGAACAACCCCACAGTATATTAGTTGCCTAGTTGTGCTATGTATTAATTGGCTATGTCATCGCTSATTTGTAAACAAATATTGATACATTACTTGCTCAAATCTGCAAAATTACAAGTTGATTAGTGGGCGACAGTGATTTCAGAACCAAAGTGGGTGGGGACAAAACATAGGCTATGTTGTCACCCCTAATCTGATAGTGGTAGATCCCTAGTTTCCCTTATGGCTCAGGTCAGGTGCCTACTAGGGGCAGGATTGTTATGTTGGGCCTCAAGTTTCCACTCTGATGCTATGTTTGTAGCCTAGTGGATAGAGCGTTGGACTTGTAACCGAACGGTTGCAAGATCGAATCCCTGAGCTGACAAGGTAAAAATCTGTCGTTCTGCCCCTGAACAAGGCAGTTAACCCACTGTTCTTAGGCCGCCATTGAAAATAAGAATTTGTTCTTAACTGACTTGCCTAGTTAAAGGTTTAAAATACACTTGGGAGGTGGAAATTTACTAGTTATGGAGTGGTAAATACCAGTTGGATGCATTCATGTGATTTGAACTCGTTGAGAAATGCTGATTGGCTAATGGCCAACAAACTGTCAACCATAAACTAAAAGTACAGCTATCATGCTTGTAAACAAATCAGTTCAAAAACCACATTAATAGATTGCTTTTTATAAATAATGTTTTGTTGCATTTTAACTGCCGAAAATGCTGTTGGAGGCCATTTCCTTAGTAGGTGACAGAGGTCACCATGTGGGAGAAGTGGGTGCTCAGGATGATAGACAAGTTTCCCACTAGTAATTACCAGTTGGACGGCTGTTCAAGTGGACTTTTCCCAGTTGTATTTTGGTTAGGAGCTCAACATAACACTGCCTCCTTCAGTGCCAGRTGCACACTTGTGACTCATAAAGGGAGCGTGTCTGTAGCGCAGTACATCTCCCAGTCTGTGAGAATGTGATGACCTACTAGTTGTATGAATTTGGGATCTATCATCCCACAACTGTCCCAGAGTCTGTTTTGGAATAGGCTATTTCGTTCTTGACAAGCTGACCAATAGAATAGGTAGCCTACATGTTTCTACTATAGTAGATTGACATAGGCTACTGATTTTAGTTTGTAACTTGTCTTGTTGGCTGAGATAGAATAACTACACATTTACTAACGTGTTCAAAGTGCACATCAGAATTCGGTAAGCAGGACCGCACATTGCTACATCCTCGACTTGCATGTTCTGTTAATATCATCTTCACCCCCCCCTCTCTCCTCCCCCAGGTTTCACAGCTGACCTGCGCTCCAACACGGGCGGCCAGGCCTTCCCCCAGTGTGTGTTTGACCACTGGCAGATCCTCCAGGGGGACCCCCAGGACCCTACCACCAAGACTGCCGTTGTGGTGGCAGAGACCAGGAAACGCAAGGGGCTCAAAGAGGGCATCCCCGCCTTAGACAACTACCTGGACAAATTGTAAATGCTAGTWCTGAATCCCAAATGGACCCCTAGACACTACAACCCCCTCTAGGCACTACAATTTAAGTTGTTGGCTAGGCGTAAGCAATATGGGGAAGATTTCACCTAGCCTATCAGAGGGTAATGTGGATCTATAAGTATATTGCTTATGGTATACCTATCCGACCCTTTTAGATCTACAGTGCCTAAAGGAATGGACTAGGGGTTGGTTTGGAATTTAGTGGATGTCTGACCATTCCTCCCCCCATTCCTTCTATTCCTCCACTGTACGAGTGAGGGGTGGGACTGTACAGTGCGCAGTGGCGCTTGCCTAAATGGAAACCTGGTGAAACCAAACCAAGGATACAAATGTGTAAATCATAATAAAGATGAATAGAAATTGTACTTGGGGTGGACTTCTGTTCATATGCGGTTGAATTTTAATAAAAAATATTACTGGTCAGTTGATTTGACTTGTAGAACAGTGATTCTCAGATGGTGGATCAGGACAGCGAGAGATTAAGTTAAATGCTAGCATAAATTGTATAATTTTGAACGCATGATAAAGAAAGCAGCCCAAGACAGATTGTGTTGACAGCTTTGGTACTGTTTCGGGACCAAAAAGGATTAAAAGGGACAGCCTGCAGTTGCTACATCCATTTCTGTACCCATATTCTTCAAGCTAAACTTATAAATGCCTCGTGAGCTTAGTTCAACTGCTGTACCCCATCAGAACCACAAGTTTGTTTACTCCCAATGGTTGTAAAAAGTTCATGTAAACAACCATGTTGAGGTTATATAGTTTAACTTTAGTTTTCGTATCCTGGATGGTCAGTCCTTGCATCCATAGCGGTCTATGAATGAGTGGTTACATTTCTTCAGCCCCATCCCTATGCTTTTTACTGAAACCAGCACAAAACGTCTTGTTTCTACTGCTGATTGAAGCTTTAACTAGGTTAAGGTCTGGATTCAATCAGTATCGTGTTAGAGCCGCKCTAAAATGTTAATTTCAGATTGAGCCGCCATATGCAGCATTAACTGAACGCGGTCTCCGCGACCAAAAGAACATTGCCTTTAATTGTCAATCGCGTTATAAAGCACATCTTCAATGCTAGGTCTTAAATAGGGTCCGTGCTATGTGGGCTACCTTGGGACGTCCCTACCGCGTATGAMATTTTAAAACGTTGAAAGGGTTAAATTGAGGGTATGGACGTCCTAAGGATTCCAGATATCACTAACCGATTTGAATGACGCTCTACCGCGCTAAAGTACAAAATGGCAGATATAGAAATAATGACAAGAGAAAGACTTMATTTGAATGGGGAGATTTATAGCCTCAGTCTGAGGTGTTACAATAGAACCTTCACGCATTCGAGTGTTTGAACTTGTAACGCGGCTGCATAGGATATGCAGTCTGGTGTGGATTCGTTGCATCTGATGAGTGTGCGATAGGTAACTTGCTGTCTAGACCTGGGCGCGCCATCCACGCATGTTGATTTTGTCCATCCACACCAGGACAAACTGGTTGAAATATCACAACGAACTCTGAACCAACTATATTCATTTGTTGCTAGCTAATTTGTCCTGGGATAAACATTGGGTTATTTTACCTGATATGTACAACGTCCTCTACTCCGACAATTAATCCACCGATTAATGGGCAGATTTAGTTCCAAATATTGTCTTCACGTGGCGGTTGGCAACCAACTAAGGTGCATTACCGCCACCGACTGGAGTGTGGACCTCAGTTCATCTTTCAATCACACACGTGGGTTTATGCTCTTAAAAACCAATGATGGGAGAGGCGGGACTTGCAGCGCATCACAAATGGAACAAAGTTATATTGAATACACCGTACCCAAACCGGCTGCGCGCGTGCGCACGTTGCAATATTCAAAACAAACTCTAAACCAGTTATATTAATTTGGGGACAGGTCGAAAATTATTAAACATTTGTCAATTTAKYTAGGGATATAAACGTTTTATTTTACCTCAAATGCACAAGGTCCTCTACTTCGACAATTAATCCAAACATAAAACGGTCAACYGAATCGTTTCTAGTCATCTCTTCTCCTTCCAGGCTTTTTCTTCTTTGGACTTTATATTGCGATTGGCAACTAACTTGCATAAGTGTTACAACCACGTGGGTATCTGCTTCTATAAACCAATGAGATGGGAGAGGCAGGATGCAATCAGCTCACAAATAGAACTGACTTCTATTTTATCACTTGGCAACGCAGAGTGAATAATTGAATAACATGTCTAAATGTATTTTGCGACACGAGCGGTGTAGTCAGTAAGTACATTTATTTTCCAATGCTCGCGGATGTCGGCTAGTGCGGATCTGATCGAATCTAGCCCTAGGTTAACGCAAAAATAATTTAATGGCTAGAGTTGTTACAAAGCCTTACCAAGCGCTGAACATCCTGTAGCCTTGTCTTCCACCTGATACAAACTGAATTAACATAGGAATAATTAAAGGGACAATCCCACAAACTAACATTTTAATCCATTGTGAATTCAAACTACATTAATGTTAAATGCCAGTATAATATACAACCCACAAACTTATTTTGTGAAAGGAAATAATTTTTCCAGCTGGACATTTCAAGACAAGGCTGTTAAAATGGATTTACACTAGCTCTTATTCATGTTTAAACAGGCAGAACAAACAAATCCAAAAGCTCTGATTTAGTGCTGAATATCCTGGGAGAAGACATTTCGATATGGTGATCTGATGGTTGAAATGCTGTCTTAATAAAATATTAGGTAGTGGAGGGCAGATATTTCCCCAAGTTTCGTTAAGTGTAACTCAGAGAGTACTCATCTTTATCTGTGCCATTATAGCCTCAATGGCGCTGCCCATGCTATCTCCCTTTTGAAGTAGTCAATATTACTCTTCACAATTGGCTGATCCCTCCTGATGATCCAGTTGGACATGACTCCAACATAGTCACCAGGAGGGATCAGCCAATGAAGTTGGAAGTCCAACCCAGTTGACTACATTAAAATTGTGGAAGCCCTCAATGGCACTGCCCATGTTAATACAGCTTTTTGGCCAATAGTCTATGGTGTAACTCCAGACTGTCACATGGCCCTGTGCTGTGACTCCCAATTGAAGCAGGGAGAGACTGGGTTCTTTCCATCACAACTCCAGTGTGGAATGGACAAAAAGGCCCAATCCCATTCCAGTCTCTTATTTCCTTCCGTGGTACAGATCTGAAGAGATAGGAAAAGTATAAGCTTGTGATTGCCCCCACCAGCCCTTCAATAGGCTGAGTAGAAAACTTCCACACATTTATCCAGTCCATTCATATTTGTACTCCCTGAAGAGCTAGAGCAAAGGAATTGCGACTGGAGTAGTCTGAAGTATGGTGGGTCACTGATCAGAGCTGGAGCCTATTTGAACAAACCCTTCTGAGTGGTAGTGTAACAGTCTGTACATACATTAGAGCCCCTGGATACATCTCAATCTTTCGCATGCTTTAGGATACAGGCAGACAGAGGTTGGTACTTAAATGCATGTCAAGCTTKCCTCCTTTTCCCATGTAAATACTTCTGACAAGTTTAAGACTCTTCCACCAGTCCATTCTGGGGCTTAACCCCAGGACTCTGGAAGCACAGTCCTCCCTTTCTCTCCCTCAGCAGACAAGACGTATGTCATAGTAACAGTAAAAACAAGCCGACTCAGAATTGACTCCCCCTCAACATCAAACAGGCTCCTCTCCACGTTCGGTAGGTAATGGAAGGGGGGAGTTGAGAGAAAGAAAAATACCATGTTTGAATAGTTGACAAATGCCTTCTCGCCCCCTCCCTCCGACAGGTCTGAGTGCGTGAAAGCAATGTTTCCCTGTACATTTAACAATCACCTACGATCAGAGATACTGTACATCACCAAGGAAGGTCCACAGGGTGAAGATAGGCATTTGATACATATTCAAACAGGGCCAGAGTCTCAGCAGTCCTGTGATCCCCGAGCCCCCTGAGGTCATAAGGTCAGGTCAGAGGGGACTATGTGTAAAAGATGACCTCGGGGATCTGTCCGTCCTCTACCGAGGTGCCGTTGTTGTTGCCCGCGGCGTAGCAGAAGGTGAAGCAGGTCTTGGTGCCGGTTGAGGACGACTCGTGGGTCACCTTACGCATGCCCTTGGTCCCGTAGTGAGAGTCAGGACCCTGAGAGAGAAAGGGAGGGAGTGGGAAATGAGAAAGAGGGGAACGAGGGATGGATGGAGATAGGAAGAGGAGAGATTGAAGGAAGAGGGAATAAAGAGAGGGATAACGAGAGCATCACTATGGTTACTCACATAGCCAGAACAGGACCACAGCTATCCAGTGAGGAAATAACATCATCAAAACCTAAACAAACATGTACAGTAAAGCCTGTACCTTGAGTGTGGCGCAGGCTGTGTAGTTGACGTTGGGCAGGATCTCCACCGGCTCCTTGAACATGACTCTGAAGGTGTTGGACGAGCCGTCGCAGCTGAAGCCTGTGTCGTTCTGACCCAGCACTGTGTTACTGTCTGTATGAATGATCTGTGACGAGAGAGGAACACATTATAGAAACATCATGAGTTCCAAATGGCACCCAATTCTCTTTATTGTGCACTAATATGGGCCCTGGTCAAAAGCAGTGCATTATAAAGAGATCAGGTTGCCATTTGGGACACAGATGTCACACATTCTGCCCCGACACACAGTTGATATACATGTATACACAGGAACATATATATACTGTCATCAATGATTTAGGAGAGACAAATATCTGAGAGGGAAGGGAGTCTATTCATTCCAATGTATTTTGTCTATACAAATTAAAATGTGATTGACTGATTTGGTTAGTTGAGGTGGAAATTACCTGGATGTTGACTTGGTAGTCTGTGGGGCCGTGTATGGAGCCGTAGAGGCCAAAGCCCACCACGAAGATCCTCCTGTTCACTGAAAATCTGGGAGAGGAGGATAGGATGGATAAATGATGTCCAGAAGCAATATTTTTCTATTTCAAATTAGTATCTTTGTGTGTGTGTCGTTGTTAATTTGGGTCTGTGTGTTCTCACCGTATGCGGTCACTGGTTCCGCTGTAGCCCCAGCGGCTCTCCACCTGTCCGAAGCGTGTGATGCTGCACTCCTTCCCCCGGAGGCAACAGCGAGGCCGGTCGATGAACTCTACGTGGGGCTTTGGGTTCACTGTGAAGTGAAGGAACAGACTCACCACCTCCCTGTCTGTCAGGATACTAGACTGGGCCGGCCCTGGTTGGAGACACACAGCGGGGAAAGGAGRACACGTCAGCGTGAGTGTGTGTTCGTGTGAGAGAGATAGTAAGAAAGAGACATAACCCCTGCAGGAGATGGTAAAGGTTCTGTATTCTAATAGTGCAAAAATTACTAAGTGTGTGTGTTACCTGCAGCGAACTCCTCAATAGTCATGAGTGGGAAGCGGATCAGGGCGAGGGCCTTGCCCAGGACCCTGCGTTTGTTCTCTGGAGTGGGCTGTAGCTGCTGTCGGTGGGCCTCTGCCTCTGCCCAGCGCACCGCCGCCACAAAAAGACGCACCTCCCTCACCCCCAGAGTGTCCCTCTCCAGCACAGCCACCAATGTATCTGAAAGAGGAGGTAGAAAGATGGAGAGAGTGAACAAGATGGACAAAGAGGGAACGAGAGAAGAGGATAAGAAGACAGAGGGGGAGAAGAGAAGCAAAGAAGGGATGACAAAGATAGAAGGGGAGAGAGTGAAATGGAGGAAAAGAGAAGTCGTCATGATACACAGAAACATTGCCTTTCAATATGAAGAGTGAACTACAACATCTAGAGTGAACTACAATACCCAGATCTATGTCCGTGAAGCCCTCAGCGGCGAGTGCATCTCCAGTGTTCTTATCGATGTTCTCTAGACACAGGCTGGCAAGCTGGGGCTCATCGAACAGTCGAGCCTGAAACACACRCGGTTGTACATTGATCAGAGACACACACAGTCAACAGTAGTTTACTTACATGAACTGACCAATAATCTATGCGAATGCTGCTTTGGGACTGACRGGTGCTATTGTTTTGAGACAAATAGACAGATTGTAGTGGAGTTGTTTTGATGCTGGGTCAAGCCACACAATCAGACACTGGTGAGTGACTTGTTTAGACACTGCATCCCAGTCAGACATTACAGTAGTAGCTGACCTGAGTGAGCAGCATGAAGGCATTGTCTGCCCGCAGGTTCTTCTTGAGGAACTCCACACAGTGGGCCTCCAAGGCTGGCACTGCATACTTCTTAGCCGTGTACAGAGTGGTCATCACCGTCTCAGGTCCTATCTGAACCTCATCAGAGTACAGGAACCTGGAGGGGGACAAGATTTGTTGACTTATAGCAGGGGACCTATACACTCAATGGACTAACAGTCTGAGCGGCACAAACGACCTGGGTTCAATACCAGGCCAGTGTAAGGCTATATTCTGCATACTATATAATGCCAATACCACTTTTTGTGTAAAATACTTAGGATGCGAGTGTATTTTGCCTATTATGATAGGATCATTTCTAAACTAGAAGCCATTTCTTACTTCAGTAATGCCAGAAAGGCTKCAGGTTCGACATCTGGTAGTTCGATTTCCGTTGAGGTGGTCGCCATACCCCCGTTGAACATGGCATCGAAGACTGCGCTGCCCACAGCAAGAACGAATCTAACCAAAGCGAAAAGATAAAACAATGCCTTTCACCACTATACACCAATGTCGCTTGGATTAACACACACAAGACGAATTTCTGAACGTTCCACTAACCATACTTTGCTGACAAACTATATARTTATAAAGGGAAAGACACGTTCGCTCTTACCGGTGTGCGGGTATTCGCTGCACTCCCATACCTTTCCCCACCAGAAAATGGACGTCACTCAGAACCTCGTTATTGAACAGGAAAGCAAACCGTTCCTTAACGGTACTTTTCGTCGCCTGCCAATTGTACACGGGTTCCCGGTAAACCAAAACAGCAGCGGCCGCTGGTGCTGACAATAACGAGGAATGGGTCGTTGGTACACTCGCAGCCGATGCATTCGACGTCATGTTCGTAGCGGAGGACTCCATCGCTCTTGCCGAGGCGCTTTGAGCTAGCGCTTGCTGAATCGCGTTAT
This sequence comes from Salvelinus sp. IW2-2015, assembly GCF_002910315.2. Taxonomy (NCBI): domain Eukaryota; kingdom Metazoa; phylum Chordata; class Actinopteri; order Salmoniformes; family Salmonidae; genus Salvelinus; species Salvelinus sp. IW2-2015. The sequence goes on along the minus strand of NC_036859.1, from coordinate 6,999,423 downwards.
GTGCAGTCGGTGGAGTTCCAGCAACAACACCGGCGCTTTCACCTCCGCCAGGCCCCGACTGCGGGTTGGGGCGCCTTGCAGCCCCCTGAGCCCCTCCGGTCACACCAGCAGGCCCGCCGTTGGACATAGGCATTGAATAAGCACTGTTGCTGGGCTGACCATTTCCCAAAGGCCCTGGGCCGGATAAATTTAGGCAGGGAGGCCTGCCGCTGTTATCCCCAGCAGCCATCTTGAATCTGATAGATTGTGGGAGTTGCGTGACGTAGACATAAACAAAACGGTCATAACTCTTACCCAGTGGTGTAAAGTATAGTAAAAAAAAACGTTACTATTTATATTTTTGACAACTTTTACTTCACTTATGTTACATTCCTAAAGGGAGTAATGATGTACTTTTTACTCTATACATTTTACYTGACACCCAAAAGTACTCGTTACATTTTGAATGCTTAGCAGGACAGGGAAATAGTCAAATTCACGCACTTATCAACAGAACATCTCYTGCCATCCATAATGCCTCTGATCTGACGGGCTCACTAAACACACATGMTTTGTTTGTAAATTAWGTCAATGTTGGARKKKKSCCCYTKSYTTYCSKWMMWTTTTWAAAMMARRRAATKGTGCCATCTGGTTTGCTTAATATAAGGAATGAACATATATTAAGGGGGTGAACAAAAAACTGACCCTAGATGAACCATTATCTGGCATTATCCACAACAGCATTCCTTCATTGACAGGTTTTGCCAATGTAGCCCCGCTGTGCCTGCCAGTAGCGAAGGCCGGGACAGAGCTATATACTGAGGAAGGAAGGATGGAGGGGATGTAATAATGTCATATTTGGTAGTTAAAATCCCAATGTCATACGGTACCGTCTTCATTAAATTACCTTGTTTAGGAAATTCAAAAAATCTCAGATTTGCAGACAGCTAATTTCGTTTTGGTAGTGGGACACTGAATAATTATAGCTAACGTTAGATGGCTAAACTTTGATCAGCATGGACATCCGAAAATGGCTGGGMACTGCCAAGACCAGAAAAACGGAGGACCACCATGTCGAGACTGATGCCGAGCTCACCGAGAAGCCTGCTAGCATGACAACTGAGGTTGAAAAGCCTAGCAAATGCAACTAGACCAAGACGAGCCATGGTTAGCACCAGCAGCACGAGTGTAACATMACAACAAGCACCTCCGTTACCCCAGCCACTAGCACCTGACGAGGAGCCAGCACAGGTTTGTCTTGACAACTTACCCGAGACCAGGAAGTTCATAATTGACTTGCAGCCTGTAAGTTTAAATAGTGGATAGGCATAGGGAGATTGATGGGGAAATTATATGATGGCATTTTATAAACCTTGAATGAAAGGAACAGCATTCCAAAATATACACACACCCAARACATTAGGTACGTTTCCATCCAATTTGCGACAGATTTTCATGCAAATATTCTCAAATCTGCATAAAACAATATGCACATTTTCGCACCAGAGATGTTTAGAGAAAACTGACTTTTTGCGCATAAAAGGATGTGTGTGATGACGTAATGCATATAAAAACTACTTTTGCCGTTACCATGTACTGAAAAAATATTTAATGGGACTTCATCGCATTTTCAGCTCTACTGATGGTTTTGTCACTAACTATTTTGGCACATGCGCTCTAGCCAACAGCTCGCACATACAGTGGGGTTTGGCTATCTACATTATGCAATTATTATGGATAAGAGTTATATTTCTATTCGTAAAACGGCAGCCAAGCATCGATCATCATGTCACCAGAATAAGACCCTCAGTAGGTATTGGAAAAGAGCATCAAGCTCGTCACCTGACACATTCACCATCCTGTGAAGTTCATCATCATTTATTTAATCTGTAGCCTAATAAACTGCATGCTTTCCCGAGTCCTAGAGGGAGGACAACACAACACATCATCGCGTGACTCCAAGTTTACTTTGACATGATAGTTAYTATATCAATATTTGCGCATTAAGGAGTTTCCACCGCAATTTCTCGCGTAACTAATTACATTTGTGTTGCATAATTCATTTAAACAAATTGTCTGTAGGGATTTATAAAATTGTACCGCCATTTCATGTTTCCATCAACCTGATCGTGACTTTTTTCATGCGTCAGGTAATTCATCTGCATGAAATGGTTGGATGGGAACGTGGTTAGTGTTGTGTAAATGAACCAGTGGTGGAAAAGTGCCCAACTGTCATACTTAAGTAAAAGTAAAGATTCCTTCATGGAAAATGACTCAAGTAAAAGTGAAAGTCACCTAGTAAAATTCTACTTGAGTAAAAGTAAAAAAAGTATTTGGTTACTTAAGTATCAAAAGTAAATGTAATTGCTGAAGTATATTTAAGTATCAAAAGTAAAAGTATAAATAATTTCACATTCCTTAACAAACAGCACGATTTTTAAAAACATTTACGGATAGCCAGGGGCACACACCAACACTCAGACATAATTTACAAACAAAGCATTTGTGTTTAGTGAGTCCGCCAGATYAGATGCAGTAGGGATGACCAGGGATTTTYTCTTTAARTGTGTGAATTAGACCATTTTCCTGTCCTGCTAAGCATTCAAAATGTAACTAGTACTTTTGGGTGTCAGGGAAAATGTATGGAGTAGAAAGTACATTATTTTCTTTATGAATGTAGTTCAGTAAAAGTTGTCAAAAATATAAATAGTAAAGTAAACTACTTATCCAAGATGGCGTAGMAGTCGGACATGTGTTTGTCTTGTMCAGTCTTGTCCCATGTAAATAGTCGTTTTCGTCTGTTTTTTTTCATATTTATTTTTAATGTCACTTTTCACCTACGATCTAAATATACTTTCCTGCAACCCGCCTCACCCAATGTGGTACGGATCTGCTATTTTTATACKTTATWACTGGAACCTCCAACAGAAGCTACCCAGCTAACTAGCTACTAGCTAGTAGTTACTGTTAGCCACGGCTAGCGGTCTTCACCTTTAGCTCGGTCAATACCTGCCAGTCTGCACAGTGCGATATCAACCCAGAGCATATCGGACTGCTTTTCTCCACCACATCACCGGATTCCTGCCGCAAGCTAGGGGCCATTACACCGGATCATCGCAGCTAGCTAGCTGCTACTGCTGGCTAACRCCTCTGTCCCGAAGCAAGCACCAGTTAGCATTGAGCTAGCCTCGAGCTAGGCCCATCTCGCGGCTAGCCAAAGAAGTATACCCGCTAATTCGCGGGGCTACAATACCTCTTTTGCCAATTGGCCTGGACCCTTTATTACCGACACGTAGCCCCGCCGATCCATCACGACTGGTCTGCCGACGTAATCGTCTGATGTGGTTTCAACAGGCTTTTCCATTGCGATGTCGCCCTAGACCCATCTGCTAGCTCCGGCCCGCTRGCTTTCCGAACGCCGTGCCTCCCGCTCGCCTAGAATAGTAGCGACTACCGAACGGCTCCCTGACACACCTATTGCTGCTAATTGGACCCTATGATCACTTGGCTACACATGCCTGTCAATATGCCTTGTCTTCTGCTGTTTCGGTTAGTTATTACTGTTTTATTTCACTGTAGAGCCCCTAGTCCAGCTCAACATGCTTTAGATAGCTCTTTTGTCACACACTCCACACATGGTGAGACCTCACCTGACTTAACTGGTGTCTCCAGAGATGCAAGCTCTCTCATCGTCACTCAATGCCTAGGTTTACCCCCACTGTACTCAAATCCTACCATACCCTTGTCTGTACATTATGCCCTGAATCTATTCTACCACGCCCAGAAATCTGCTCCTTATATTCTCKGTTCCCAACGCAATAGACGACCAGTTCTTATAGCCTTCAGCCGTACCCTTATCCTACTCCTCCTCTGTTCCTCTGGTGATGTAGAGGTTAACCCAGGCCCTGTAGCCCCCAGCCTGACAGCTATTCCCCAGGCGCTCTCATTTGTTAACTTCTGTAACTGTAAAAGCCTTGGTTTCATGCATGTTAACATCAGAAGCCTCCTCCCTAAATTTGAGTTTATTCACTGCTTTAGCACACTCCACCAACCCTGATGTCCTAGCCGTGTCTGAATCCTGGCTTAGGAAGGCCACCAAAAATTCAGAAATTTCCATCCCTAACTACAAMATTTTCTGTCAAGATAGAACTGCCAAAGGGGGCGTAGTTAGCCTGCAGAGTTCTGTCATTCTATCCAGGTCTGTGCCCAAACAGTTCGAACTTCTACTTTTAAATATCCACCTTTCCAGAAATAAGTCTCTCACTGTTGCCACTTGTTATAGACCCCCCTCAGCCCCCAGCTGTGCCCTGGACACCATATGGGAATGGATTGCCCCCCATTCATCTTCAGAGTTCGTACTGTTAGGTGACCTGGGATATGCTTAGCACCCCGGCCGTCCTACAATCTAAGATAGATGCCCTCAATCTCACACAAATTATCAAGGAACCTACCAGGAACAGCCCTAAATCCGCAAACATGGGCACCCTCATAGATATCATYCTGACCAACTTGCCCTCTAAATACACCTCTGCTGTCTTCAACCAGGATCTCAGCGATCACTGCCTCATTGCCTGCGTCCGTAATGGGCCCACGGTCAAACGACCACTGTCAAACGCTCCCTAAAACACTTCAGCGAGCAGGCCTTTCTAAT
>NC_036859.1:6987713-6994313 GCF_002910315.2 Salvelinus sp. IW2-2015 | reverse complement strand
CAGCTCCAGTCATTGGCAGCAGAGAAGTGGAAGGAGAGGCGGCCAAAAGAGGTATTGGCTTTGGGATGACCAGTAAATATACCTGCTGGAGCGCGTGCTACGGTGGTGTGCTTGCTGACCAGTGAGCTGAGATATAAGCGGGACTTTACCGAGCAAAGACTATATAGATGACCTGGATCAAGGATTTGGCGACAAATATGTAGCGACGGACAGCCAAGGAGAGCATACAGGTCGCAGTGGATGGGTAGTATATGGCTTTGGTGACAAAACGGATGACACCTTGTGATAGACGCATCCATATTGCTGAGTCAGAGTGTTGGAGGCTATTTTGTAAATACATCGCCGAAGTCAAGCATCGGTAGGATAGTCCCGTTTACGAGGGTATGTTTAGCAGCATGAGTGAAGGAGGTTTTGTTGCGAAATAGGAAGCCGATTTCTAGATTTAATTTGGATTGGAGATGCTTAATGTGAGTCTGGAAGAGAGAGTTACAGTCTAACCAGACACCTAGGTATTTGTATTGTCCACATATTCTAAGTCAGAACCGTCCAGAGTAGTGATGCTGGTCGGCGTGTGCAGGTGCGCGCAGCATCGGTTGAAAGAGCATGCATTTAGTTGACTTGCAATTAAGAGCAGTTGGAAGGCCACGGAAGGAATGTATGGCATTGAAGCTTTTTGAAGGTTTGTTAACACAGTGTCAAATAAGCCAGATGTATACAGAATGTGTCGTCTGCGTAGGACGTGGATCAGAGAATCACCAGCAGCAAGAGCACACATTGATGTATACAAGAGAAAGAGTCGCCCGAAATTGAACCCTGTGGCACCCCCTAGAGACTGGCCAGAGTCGGACAACAGGCCACCGATTTGACACACTGAACTCTATCTGAGAAGTAGTTGTTGAACCAGGCGATGCAGTCATTTGAGAAACCAAGGCTATGAGTCTGCCGATAAGAATGCGGTGATTGACAGTCGAAAAGCCTGGGCCAGGTCGATGAAAACTGCTGCACAGTAGTCTTTTATCTATGGCTGTTTGATATAGTTAGGACCTTGAGCGTGGCTGAGTGCACCCATGCCCAGCTCGGAAACCAGTGCATAGTGGAAAAGGTTAAGGTGGGAGTGTCTCCCCCTTTGAAGAGAGGGATGACCGTGGCAGCTTTTCAAATCTTAGGGATCTCAGACGATATGAAAGAGAGGTTGAACAGGCTAGGGTTGCAACAATTTCAGCAGATAATTTAGAATAGGAGAGTCCAGATTGTTCTTAGCCCAGCAATTTGTAGTGATCCAGATTTTGCAGCTCTTCAGAACATCAGCTATCTGGATTTGGGGGAAAGGAGAGCGGGGCTTGGGAAAGTGCTGGGGGGTGCCAGAGCTGTTGGGCGGGTAATCTCCCCCTCTCTTTTTTAATTGCAAAAATCACTGAAGCTGGAAACTTATATCTCCCTCACTAACTTTAAGCATCAGCTGTCAGAGCAGCTTACCGATCACTGTACCTGAACATAGCCCATCTGTAAATAGCACACCCAACTACCTCATCCCCATATTGTTATTTATTTTTTGCTCTTTTGCACCCCAGTATCTCTACTTGCACATCATCATCTGCACATCTATCACTCCAGGGTTAATGCTAAATTGTAATTATTTCGCCACCATGGCCTATTTATTGCCTTACCTCCCTAATCTTACTACATTTGCACACACTGTACATAGATTTTTCTATTGTGTTATTGACTGTACGTTTGCTTATCCCATGTGTAACTCTGTGTTGTTGTTTTTGTCACACTGCTTTGCTTTATCTTGGCCAGGTCGCAGTTGTAAATGAGAACTTGTTCTCAACTGGCCTACCTGGTTAAATAAAGTGAAGGGAAAAAATGGTTGAGTACCTGCACCAGGYGGAGGTGACCAGACCCTACCCATTTGTGTTGGTTCTTCGGGACTGCTCAYGGATGTTTACAGTCATTAGAAGACCGGCATTGGAGCAAGGTAGACTGCTTGGGTCACAGGATGTGTGCTTCAAGTCTTATTATGTGTTTGATATCAACTTTCCCACTTTKCCCCAGCATGGGAATTCCTATAGACCACGGTGTATCAGCTGCCAGATACAGTATCTCCTGCAGTAAGACTGTTGCGAGCATGTCTTTTTTCCACTGAACATAGTGGATAAGTATCTGCTCTTGTATGTAGTGTGAGAAGGGACCGGAGGAAGCAAGTGTTCCTGTGAATTAAAAGATCAATGGATGGATGAGCCCTGAGGTTCTCATTCCATTGCTAATATGCTCTTAAGGCACTATTTATAGCTGTTAAATTGCRTTTGTGCCTGYYTTTTGCCTACAGTACAGTATGTATCTCATTTGCCTTTAGTTTAACTACTGAAGTGTGTTCTGGTACATTTTCATTCTATCGCAAYWWTTTWTTTTAAATACAAATGTTACATTTTGGSGATTGTGATTGAGTCATTAGTCCATGTCCTTAGTATAGTGACCTTCAAATGTAATATTTTACACTTGTTCTGTGTAACAATGTTTTAATTCGACMCAAATGTAGACCAKTATTGTATGGCAAAACAGCATGGTGTGGGTGTGTGCTGTCACCTAAGATAGTCAAAGTGTGTCAGTGAATGTGAATATCTACCGATTACCTCTGCCTTAAGTGSTATTAACACAGATCTGTGTTAATACCACTTAAGACAGACAGTGTCACATGCACTGCTTTGTTTTTTCTCCAATTCCAAGTGTGTACATCAATTTCAACTGAKGCTTTAGTYTGATGTTTGGACTGTTTGGTTCATGAAATAATATAAATAAATTCTAATAATCAATCCTATTTTATGAAATCTTATCTTGTGAAATAATACACACAGTATTTAGACAATAGGGCTTTGTTTCAAAGTGCTATTTAAAAATATATATATTCTTGTACATTCTCTGACATGATGTATGTTCTGAAATAGAGTTAATAGAAATCAATTATTTGAAATTCAACATTGTATCTTGATTGTGTGTGTGTAGGAAAGGAAGGGGATGGGATGCAAAAATATGCAAGCAACATTTAAATTAGGATGACACTGAAAACATCCCAAGGATAACATAAATTACCCAGCTGCTGGGTCAATCCCCCAACCCAACACACTGGGTTGTTTTAACCCAGCAATATAGTCTAATTTCCCCAGCAGTTGGGTCAAGCGCTCAACCTAAGACACTGGATTAGAAGCACAACCCAAACCCGCTGGGTTGAATTAAGCCAATTCTGTGTTTGGCCAGTATTGACCCAGCGCTGGGTTGTCGAAATGACCTAAATTGGGTTATTTTTAAAACATCACTAGGGTACGTGGGATGCTAGCGTTCCACCCGGCCAACATCCAGTGAAATTGCAGAGCGCCAAATTCAAATACAGAAATACTCATTATAAAAATTCATAACACATACAGGTGTTATACATCGGTTTAAAGATTAACTTCCTGTTAATCCAACCACGGTGTCAGATTTCAAAAAGGCTTTACAGCGAAAGCATACCATGCGATTATCTGAGAACAGCTCCCAGCAGACAAATCATTACAAACAGTTACCAGCCAAGTAGAGGAGTTACACAAGTCAGAAATAGAGATAAAATGAATCACTTAACATTGATGATCTTCATATGGTTGCACTCACAAGACTCCCATTTACTCATTTACCACAGGCTCAAACGCAGTCACAACAGGCAGACGAAAAATCCAAATAGTATCTCTAAAGTTCGTAGAAACATTTCAAACGATGTTTAAAATCAATCCTCATGTTGTTTTTAGCCTAAATAATCGATAATATTTCAACCAGACAATAACGTCGTCAATATAAAAGGTAAACAAGAAAGGCGCTCTCGGTCGTGCCCATGAGAAATCTCTGGGACACTGTAGGGTCCACTCATTCAGAGGGGTCTTATTCTCTCATTTTTTAGAATACAAGACTGAAACAATTTCTAAAGACTGTTGACATCTAGTGGAAGCCATAGGAAGTGCAATTTGAGTCCTAAGTCAATGGATACTGTAATGGCATTCAATAGAAAACTACAAACATAAAAAAATCCCACTTCCTGGATGGATTTTTCTCAGGTTTTCACCTGCCAAATCAGTTCTGTTATACTCACAGACATTATTTTAACAGTTTTGGAAACTTTAGAGTGTTTTCTATCCAACCAATTATATGCATATCCTAGCTTCTGGGCCTGAGTAGCAGGCAGTTTACTTTAGGCACGCTTTTCATCCGGAAGTGAAAATAGTGAAGTTTTAACCTAGCATTTTTTTTATGTAATTTAATGGTGGATCAGCTTTAATATTGCTGATTGTTGCTTCCATCAATGTAATTGTCTGCATCATTTCCAATCCCCCATATATACAGTTGAAGTCGGAAGTTTACATACACCTTAGCCAAATACATTTAACTCCGTTTTTCACAATTCCTGACATTTAATCCTAGTAAAAATTCACTGTCTTAGGTCAGTTAAGATCACCATTTTATTTTAAGAATGTGAAATGTCAGAATAATAGTAGAGAGGATTACTTATTTCAGCTTTTATTTCTTTCATCACATTCTCAGTGGGTCAGAAGTTTACATATACTCAATATTGTGCGAAATTGTGGAATTGTGGGAATTTCTTTCCTTCTTAATGCGTTTCAGCCATTCAGTTGTGTTGGGCTAGAATACAGAAGATAGTCCTATTTGGTAAAGATCAAAGTCCATATTATGGCAAGAACAGCTCAAATAAGCAAAGAGAAATGACAGTCCATCATTACTTTAAGATATGAAGGTCAGTCAATATGGAAAATCTCAAGAACTTTGAAAGTTTCTTCAAGTGCAGTCCCAAAAACCATCATGCTTTATGATGAAACTGGCTCTCATGAGGATCACCACAGGAAAGGAAGACGCAGAGTTACCTCTGCTGCAGAGGATAAGTTCATTAGAGTTAACTGCACCTCAGTACCCGCAAAACACCAATCTCAACATCAACAGTGAAGAGCAACTCCGGGATGCTAGCCTTCTAGGCAGAGTTGGAAAGAAGAAGCCATATCTGACTGCCCCCCCTCAAAAATTATTAAGATGGGCAAAAAAACACAGACACTGGACAGAGGAACTCAGCCTAGAAGGCCAGTATCCGGAGTCGCCTCTTCACTGTTGACATTAGACTGGTGATTTGCGGGTACTATTTAATGAAACTGCCAGTTGAGGACTTTTGAGGCGTCTGTTTCTCAAGCTAGACACTCTAATGTACTTGTCCTTTGCTCGCGTTGTGCACCGGGGCCTCCCACTCCTCTTTCTATTCTGGTTAGAGCCAGTTTGCGCTTGTCTGTGAAGAGAGTTGTACACAGCGTTGTACGAGATCTTCAGTTTCTAGGCAATTTCTCGCATGAAATAGCCTTAATTTATCAGAACAAGAATAGACTGACAAGTTTCAGAAGAAAGTTCTTTGATTCTGGCCATTTTGAGCCTGTAATCGAACCCACAAATGCTGATGCTCCAGATACTCAACTAGTCTAAGAAGGACAGTTTAATTGGTTCTTTAATCAGCACAACAGTTTTCAGCTGTGCTAACATAATTGCAAAAGGGTTTTCTAATGATCAATTAGCCTTTTAAAATGATAAACTTGGATTAGCTAACACAATGTGCCGTTGGAAAACAGGAGTGACGGTTGCTGATAATGGGCCTCTGTTCGCTTACGTAGATATTCCATAAAACATCTGCTGTTTTCAGCTACAATAGTCATTTACAACATTACAATGTCTACCTGTATTTCTGATCAAGGATGTTTATTTTAAAGGACAAAAAATTTGCTTTTCTTTCAAAAACAAGGAAATTACTAAGTGGGGTCACTTAGAAATTTACTAATATATATAAACAGTTGAAGTAGGAAGTTTACATACACTTAGGTTGGAGTCATTAAAACTCATTTTTCAACCACTCCACAAATTTCTTGTTAACAAACTATAGTTTGGCAAGTCGGTAAGGACATCTACTTTATGCATGACACAAGTAATTTTTCCAACAATTGTTTACAGACAGATTATTCACTTATAAATCACTGTATCACTATTCCAGTGGGTCAGAAGTTTGCATACACTAAGTTGCATGTGACTTTTAAACAGCTTGGAAAATTCCAGAAAATTATGTCATGGCTTTAGAAGCTTCTGATAGGCTAATTGACATAATTTGAGTCAATTGGAGGTGTACCTGTGGATGTATTTCAAGGCCTACCTTCAAACTCAGTGCCTCTTTGCTTGACATCTTGGGAAAATCAAAAGAAATCAGCCAAGACTTCAGGAAAAAATGTGTAGACCTCCGCAAGTCTGGTTCATCCTTGGAGCAATTTTCCAAACACCTGAAAGCACCACGTTCATCTGTACAAACAATAGTACACAAGTATAAACACCATGGAACCAGGCAGCCGTCATACCTCTCAGGAAGGAGAGGTGTCTGTCTCCTAGAGATGAACATACTTTGGTGCGAAAAGTGCAAATCAATCACAGAACAACAGCAAAGGACCTTGTGAAGATGCTGGAGGAAACAGGTATATAAAGTATCTATATCCACAGTAAAACGAGTCATATACGACATAACCTGAAAGGCCACCAGCA
>NC_036859.1:6932072-6983430 GCF_002910315.2 Salvelinus sp. IW2-2015 | reverse complement strand
AACAAGGCGCACCTGTTAATTGAAATGCATTCCAGGTGACTACCTCTTGAAGCTGGTTGAGAGAATGCCAAGAGCAAAGCTGTCATCAAGGCAAAGGGTGGCTACTTTGAAGAATCTCATATAAAATCTATTTAGATTTATTTAACACTTTTTTGGTTACTACATGATTCCATATGTGTTATTTCAGAGTTTTATTTCATAGTCTTCACTATTATTCTACAATGTAGAAAACAGGAAAAATTAAGAAAAATTCTTGAATGAGTAGGTGTATATATGTAATACGTTTTTTGATATTGTTTGGATTTTAGAAACGTTTTCTAGCGTTTGTTTCTGTAAGTTCAGTAACCTCGTGGCGCTGGTGGTGGTTCATTTGAAGTGGAAGATCAGCTCAGTGAGGTTTAGTGAATGCATTGCGCTGTATTTCTAGCTATGTGTGCTAGTTAAATTAATAGTTTTAAGCTGTGAATAGGCCAGTGTGCATGTGAGTGTGAATGAGTTAGATAGGATTTTGGTYCAAATAAATTTCCACGTTTTTGTGATGAAATTATTATTTTTGATACCAAAAGAAAAAGGAAAATACAAAAGAGATATTTTTAAAATATGTTTAATAAATTCTTAGCGAAGCTGTCCATGAATCAGACACCTTATTTCCAGTCTCATCATTGCTCCTGTTTTACAGGATACTATTATCTGCTGACTTAGTCCTAAACCGGGACCTGTTACAGATTTTTTTGGCGCTCGTCTGGGACCGGTGCCACCTGCTGCGGGATGCCAATCCAGTGAANGGGACCGGTGCCACCTGCTGCGGGATGCCAATCCAGTGAATCTAATATCTAAGACTGCGTTTGACCCTCGTGAGGGATAGAGGAAACGGTTGCCATGTCGAGCAGTGAGAGGAAGAGCGTGGTGAGAGACATCAGGAAGAGCCTGCATACGCTGTCGGTGGAGGAAGTCTTCAAGACCGTCGGTCCGGTACCTGATAAAGATCAGTCAGGCTTTGCAAAATAAACATTGATGCCGACACCTTGTCACGCTTGCCTCTTGACATAAACAAATATGTGACTGAGGAGCTGTCACAGGATGCTGTCCGCCCCACCTGGGAAGTGAGCCAAGCTGCTCAGAAGAAGGACGTCGCCTGTGTTGCAGTCTTGAACCTAGCTTCTCAGGATGCTGACCAAGGATCACGTGGAGAACAATGAATGAGCTTACAAGGAAATTACTACATGAGTGGAGTAAACTTCTCTTGGGGGATGGATTACTTTATCGAAGGACAGGTGAGACGACAGCTTGTTCTCTATGTTAAGTACAAACAAACTGTACTGAAGCATCTCCATGATGACATGGGCCATGTTGGCACAGAACGAGTGCTCAACCTCGCGAGGGAACAATTTTACTGGCCCTTTATGAAAAGAGAGATCAAGAAATATGTCACAAGAAGATGTCTATGTATAAAACAAAAGAAACCAGTTACCCTCATCCGATCTCCCATGGGAAGCATCACGTCCTTCTTTAGACTAGTTGAGTATCTGGAGCATGATGATTGATTCTGCCTGCAGAGCTTTCCAGTAAGGGTCTGTGAGGAAAACTGGTGGCGCATTTTATGAAGCGTGAGGGAAATTCCCATCTGACCAAAAGAGGACGAGGACCTGCCCAGACCAGACCCTTACTGTGAGCTGCCCCGGAGGAGATGCATCATCTGCAAACAATTGAGGGACATGACTTCTGAATTTCATTAAGTCAATTTAAATGAATTTGTGTAAAAAGAAAACAAATGATATAACCAATAAAATGAAGGCGAGTAATGCATAAAAAGGTACCCATAGTCTTATAGGAGAAGGCTATTCACTAGTCTTATGAAGACTTGAGCGAAGGTGTAACGGTACCATGGAAAGCCCCGCTGACCACTGTCTGTAGGCATTTATAAGAGAAGTGTCTACGTGGTCTGCAGCCACTACTAATAGCACGTGGCGTTATTATATATGTATGTGAAAGATGCATATGGTGCATAGGAAGTAACGACAGAGAATCATTGAAGATTACAGAGTGTGTTTGAGAATAGTACTATGTGAATTAAGATATTAAAGTTGTGAGTGTAGAAAGGATTTGGATATTAAACTGATTGAAGTTTGGATAATAAGAGAATTGAAATTTAGCTAATAAGACGATTGAAATTTAGCTATTAAGTACTGAGTGAATGAGAGCTGTCGGGGGACTAGCTCCGGTGTGAAAGAGGTCTGAATGAATACCCCAACCAGTTCTGTGTGAGTTTAGTTTTTCAGTTCTGTGTGAGCTGAGTTTTTCAATCTATAACATTATCTACGGTTCTGTAATCTAGGGGTTCCATCCACCATCATCCATCATAGTCTGGGACTACTAGCACGAGGTGTTATTGAGCACGGGGTGTTTAATATGTATAGGAAGTAGCGGCAAGAGAACCGTTGAAGATACATATGGTGCATAGGATGTAATGATAGAAAAGTCTACGTGGTCTGAAACACTGATAATAGCACGAGGTGTTATTGCTATTGAAGGCATTTACAAATCGTTGAAGATGCACATGGTGTCACGGCCGATGCTGGAAGAAGACCAAAGTGCAACATGGTGAGCATACATTTTCCTTTTATTTAAAATGTCGCCAACAAAACAACAAACGAAAGAAACAACCGTGAAGCTTACAGGGCATTAGTGCCACAAACAAAGTTAACTAACCACACTCAAAGGAGGGAAAAAGGGCTACCTAAGTATGGTTCCCAATCAGAGACAACGATAGACAGCTGTCCCTGATTGAGAACCATACCCGGCCAAAACATAGAAATAAAGAAAACAAAACATAGAATGCCCACCCCAAATCACACCCTGACTAAACCAAATAGAGACATACCTCTAAGGTCAGGGCGTGACACATGGGGTGATGTGGATGTAAAAACCTAAGTCCACCACTGCCCGTCGGATCTACAGGTAGAGGATAACATGTCTAAGGATCTCATTCGAGGGTAACATGTCTCATTGGTAATGAGGCTAACATGATAACACGTCTCATTAGTAACGAGAATAACATGTCTCAGAGGGTAACGTGTTTCATTAGAGATAACAAGGATAGCATGTCTGATCAGTGGAGTTTGATGGTATAATGTTATTATGTATGTGGAGATATGAAAGGAGAAAGTTCTATTCCTGAATATGCTGTTACTAGAGATAAAGTAACATATGAAGAATATAATGGGTTACTAAGAGATAAAGTAACATATGAAGAGTATAATGGGTTACTAGAGATAAAGTAACATATGAAGAAGTATAATGGGTTACTAGAGATAAAGTAACATATGAAGAATATAATGGGTTACCAGAGATAAAGTAACATATGAAGAGTATAATGGTTACTAGAGATAAAGTAACATATGAAGAATATAATGGGTTACTAGAGATAAAGTAAACATATGAAGAGTATAATGGGTTACTAGAGATAAAGTAACATATGAAGAGTATAATGGGTTACTAGAGATAAAGTAACATATGAAGAGTATAAGGGTTACTAGAGATAAAGTAACATATGAAGAATATAATGGGTTACTAGAGAATAAAGTAACATATGAAGAGTATAATGGTTACTAGAGATAAAGTAACATATGAAGAATATAATGGGTTACTAGAGATAAAGTAACATATGAAGAGTATAATGGGTTACTAGAGATAAAGTAACATATGAATAATATAATGGGTTACTAGAGATAAAGTAACATATGAAKAATATAATGGGTTACTAGAGATCTGATTAAGGAAAACAATAATATACAACTTGCACACCGACACGTAGATGTACCGTAAGTGGTGTAAAAAGTATTTAGAGAAATTAATGTATAATGGGATACTAGAGTTTAACTTGCTAGGTAGAGACTTCGTATGGACAGAGCACGCCATTTATAGGGACTGGTAGACAGTGCCAGCCAAGTTATAGTGAAAGTTGATCCCAGAAAGAGACTAGTCTCGAGAGCCACCTTAAAAACGGAAGCTCCCTTCAAAGTTTCTCTTCCCTTCTGAATTGGCCTATGTATTTTATAAATGCAGTGCATTGCATGTTAATCTTAAAACAGACATTTCAATTTGAAGTAGAAAGTGAATATCCAACAGAAATTGGTAATAAGTATTAAGAGTAACATTGTTAGGGTAGACTAAAAGGAAAACAATACCTTCCAATACGGAGAAAGTTGTTTTTTTTGTGTGTGTTTAAAAACCTTGSAATAGGGGTGAAAGCAGAACATTGTTTGAGAGTGATCCGTGTGTGTTAGCAGTAGTGATTGGGAGGGTCTTGAGAGTCCTAGTTGAAGGAAACAGACATGGAGACTAGTGAAAGGAACACAGTGAATGGTAATATTAGTGGCTTTCAGATAGCRCTCTAATAATGCAATATCAGCCCAAGAGGCATCTCTTATAGCCATGAAAACCAACACTGAGAGACAGTTGGAGGAACTGAGGAGAGAAAATGAAGGTGAAGTTTGTAGTGGTTTAAAAATGATTTTGATTTATCCTGTTTTGATCATATAGGCCCTGTAAAAAGATTGCCTGGGACCCCGTTGTGAACCCCCAGGTGTCCCCTGACCCTAGTTTCAGAATCCCTGACCTATACTGTAGTTCTATAGACTTAGATACTGTAGAACATCCCGGGCCTGCCCGTCTGTGGGGTAAAACAACCTATGGTTAGGCCTACCTAGGTTACCCCATTRTATCACAGCAAAAACGTTACATTTTTCAAATGCAATTTTCTTGTTGTCTGCTTGTATTATCAAATTACAAAACTAAATTTAAGAAAAGTACAAAATGTCTTTCAACATTGCCTGCTCCCTAGAGTTCTCACTACTTAGAAAAACGTCATATTGTTGGCAGGGGCGCAACTTTGGTTTTACAAGTGGGGGGGACATAATTATTTTTTAAACACTCCGAATAGCATGGTYCTAAAGCACATCATTGCCTCGTTTTGCATCACATTCCAATGATGAAACTGGAGGGGACAAAAATGCAATTTCAGAATGTGGGGGGGGGATATGTCCCCTGTCCCCAGTGAAAGTTGTGCCCCTGATTGCAGGGCTTCCCTGATGCCTCTTTTCATGACTATGCTAGCAGCGACTTGAGTTAGTGAGTGGCGTTACAAACTGACTGTACTAAACAAGTTAAATGTCTTACATGTAAGTAAATGTTTTCCACACATATAACTACCCCCCTTTCCCACACCGAATAGCCTGAAGAGCCCACCGTGGGAGTATCGCAAACCGTAGGTAGGGATTTTTGACCTGGCTACATGTACAGTGAACACATCAGCTTTTCGGCACGTTTTGTTATTCTGTATAACCAAAAAATAGACTGCGAAGTTGCCTCTTTTGCAAAGGTGGTCAATAATAAAAAAATGTTTGTTGTTTACCATGTAAAGATAGGATCATTTATTTTGGTCCAAAAACGCATAAACCTAGTAGTATGAAGGATATGAAGAATCAGTGTACAAATTTGATTATATGTCAAAGGATGATATGTTAAATGTGTATGTTAACAAATTACTCAAATACAAATGTGATCTAGATAGAAGATGTGGCTATAGAAGATTGTCGAAGTCACTCTTAGCTGTAAAATAGAATCCGTGGGAAGGGTATTCAAGCCTGCTCTATAGCGGTATTGTTTGTTTGATCCTTTGTTGTTCAGAGCTTGGGAGGCCATGATCCATGTAAATAGCATCCCCTTCTGACAGTGTCTGTGCCATTGTGTGTTCAAGCTTACACTTTACCTGCCTAGTGGCTACTAGTTTGCCACTACCATGTAAAAGACCGGTATTAGAGGCATTGCTGTATTATAAGGTGGGACCAGACAAGAAGGAAAGAAGGAGAGAGAGTAATTTGTCTTTTTTTTTTGTGTTCGATCTATAACATAGACATGTCGAAATACTAAATTACTTTTAATATTATTAAGGAGTCAGTAAGGATAAGTAGTCAATAAGTGATCAAAACTCAAAGTTAGATATTGATGACAATGAAAGGTTCTTGCCCATGCAGGGCCCCAGATATGGTTAGTGTGACCATGATTGATTGACTAAAGAGTCAGTGCCTGATTCAAAGAGAAGGTCCGATGGGTGATGTCACCAAGGAAGGCCAAAACTCCCACCAAAACAGGCTGATATTTCAGGCGGTCTTTTCAAACAGCTCTTACACTAAAAGGGTCATTATAATAATTTTCACAATTTCATAATATTATTCCAACCTCATTGTGTGGAAATATATACTGAACAAAAATATAAATGCAACATGTAAAGTGTTGGTCCCATATTCCATGAGCTGAAATTAAAGATCCCAGAAATTTTCCATATGCACAAAAAGCTTATTATTTMGCTCAAATTTTGTGCACAAATTTGTTTACATCCCTGTTAGTGAGCATATCTCCTTTGCCAAGATACGCCACACCTGTCAGGTGGATGGACTATCAAGAAGCTGATTAAACAGCATGATCATTCCACAGGTGCATCTGTGCCTAGGACAAAAAAAGGTCACTTTACAATGTGCAATGTCACACA
Organism: Salvelinus sp. IW2-2015; assembly: GCF_002910315.2. Lineage (NCBI taxonomy): Eukaryota > Metazoa > Chordata > Actinopteri > Salmoniformes > Salmonidae > Salvelinus > Salvelinus sp. IW2-2015. The sequence goes on along the minus strand of NC_036859.1, from coordinate 6,976,880 downwards.
ATGGCAATGATGTCAAAAGTTTTTCGGGAGCGTGCAATTGGCATGCTGACTGCAGGAATGTCCACCAGAGGGGTTGCCAGAGATTTGAATGTTCATTTCTCTACCACAAGCTGACTCCAACGTTGTTTCAGAGAATTTGGCAGTACATCCAACCAGCCTCACAACCGCAGACCATGTGTAACCACGCCAGCCCAGGACCTCCACATCCGTCTTCTTCACATGCGGGATCGTCTGAGACCAGCCATCGGACAGCTGATGAAACTGTTGGTTTGCACAACTGAAGAATTTCTGCACAAACTGTCAGAAACCGTCTCAGGAATCTCATCTGCGTGATCGTCGTCCTCGCCAGGGTCTTGACCTGACTGCAGTTTGGCGTCGTAACCGACTTCAGTGGGCAAATGTTCACCTTCGATGGCCAATAGCACGCTGAGAAGTGTGCTCTTCAACTGTACTGGGCAGATGGTATGGTGTCCGGGTATGRCGTCATGTGTGCGAGCGGTTTGCTGATGTCACTGTTGTGAACAGAGTGCCTCATGGTGGCGGTGGAGTTGTGGTATGGGCAGGCATAAGCTACGGACAACGAACACAATTGCATTTTATTGATGGCAATTTGAATGCACAGAGATACAGTTACGAGATCCTGAGGTCCATTGTTGTGCAATTCATCCGCCGCCATCACCTCATGTTTCGGCATGGTAATGCACAGCCCCATGTCAAAAGGATCTGTACACAATTCCTGTAAGCTGAAAATGTMCYAGGTCTKCCATGGCCTACATACTCACCAGACATGTCACCCATTGAGCATGTTTAGGATGCTGTGGATTGATATGTACAACAGCGTGTTCCAGTTCCCACCAATATCCAGCAACTTCGCACAGCCATTGAAGAGGAGTGGGACAACATTCCACAGGCCACAATCAAGTCTGATCAACTCTCTGCGAAGGAGATGTGTCATGCTGCATGAGGCAAATGATGGTCACACCAGATACTGACTGGTTTTCTGATCCTCGTCCCTACCTTTTTTTAAGGTATTTGTGACCAACAGATGCATATCTCTATTCCCAGTCATGTGAAATCCATAGATTAGGGTCTAATGACTTAAATGCATTCCAGGTGACTACGTCATGAAGCTGGTTGAGAGAATGCCAAGAGTGTGCAAAGCTGTCATCACGGAAAAGGGTGGCTACTTTGAAGAATCTAAAATATATTTTGATTTGTTTAACACTTTTTGGGTTACTACATGATTCCATATGTGTTATTTCATAGTTTTGATGTCTTCACTATTATTCTACAATGTAGAAAAATAGTAAAAATAAGGAAAAACCCTTGAATGAGCAGGTGTGTCCAAACTTTTGACTGGTACTGTAGGTGAGAGATGATGGGCACCCAGACCTCACTTCCCGCTTCGCGGAGGCTGCGGTGGTTTCCGCTTCGCCAACGCCCGGTGTTCAGTAGCACGAGGTGCCGCGTAGTAAACACCGCTTCCTATTAATTTTCAATGGAAGGGAAGTTGTGAGAAGCGGAGAGGGCAGGGGTCCTTTTGGTGGTGCGAACGTGGCGTGGGAGGCGGTGAAAAATATAAACTTTCCCAGCTTTATGCAAATCACCAGCGGAGACCAATCATATCGAGTGGTTCCCATGACGAATTTGACGCTATGCGACCCAAGGCTGGAGATTTTCTTCAGCAAAGGTGGCTGACAAAAATACTAGGATGAAAGCAAATGTGATTATAACGTCATAACGAATCATGCAAAAAAAAATGTACAGTTGAGAGGACAAATGTTAGTTTGTTAGTTAATGTAGAGACAAACAATTATGCATATTTTTTTGTCATAAAGTTAATTTACGAAAATCGCGATTTAGCAAGCTAGCTGACTAACTAACATTAGCCAGCTAACGTTAGCYGRCTAGCTTTATGGGTGTTGTGACATGAGTATGAAATTGTAATTCTGGTTGTTTAATGTTTTAGGGACTCCTGAAACAACCAGCAAACTAGGCTGTCATCTTGTGAAACAGTGGATGTAAAGAATCTAGCTTGGTAAATAATTTACTGCAAATTGAATGTACAATTTTGTAAGCTTGCCTTGCTGATATTTGCCATGCAATGCAGATAGATGAAGTAACGTAGCTAGCTATGTTATTGCTTATTGTGCAGTGCAGAATAAAAATACCTGTATGGCCTATGGATGTGTAGCTAGCTATGTAGCCGATCTGTGTCTWAAGCGTTTGGTATACATATTAGTTCAGAACCTAGCTATGAACCTCAGCTGCSATGGCCAGTTGTGTCAACTTCAGAACAGTCTGAATGACATTAATGAAGCCTATGGATTGAGTATAAAAAAATATAACTCTGTGCCAAGGATGCTAGTCGTATATACATGTAGTTATTACCATGCATGAGATCCCCACATTGTAGCCTGTACATTTAATATATTGTAGCGACCCGCACACACAGCGGTGTGTTATGYGGTAGGCTATTAGTGGGTTGTGCTGTACTTACCAGTGTTCGCGGGGTCCGACATGCCAATCAACCTGCTATCTGCCAATCACGGGGATGCCTGGAATGTTCTGATGCCGGGCATCCTGGTGTTTGGCGGAGTGGCGTGGAGGGGGGTTGGGCAGGGGGATGGAGCCTTGGAAGTTAAGACCAGGTTTAGCCATTGTTCTCTCTTACGTCTGGGCTTCACAAGAGAAGGTCACGGTTGGCTTGTGGGGTATCTTTCGTTTATTTGGCGTGGGCTACGGCCAAACAGTAGCCTGTGTAAAGTTGGGTTAATAAACCGTCATTTCGTAAACTCAACCCTCTGTCTGGACAATTGTTCCTTTATGATCTAGTCAGGTCATTACATTGGTGTCAGAAGTGATCGGACCTTGCATCCACGACAGTGCGTGTGCTTGGCCGGTGAGCGCGTTCCTGTAAAACGTAGAGTCGCAAGCTAGCGCGAGGATGCGCTCTTTGAAAGGAGAGGGTTTAACGACCCTGGGTTTATAAGCGCGGAAATCGACTCTGCCGCACGAGCATGCTTTTGCGGCACAGTCGATAGCGTGCCGGACCTCGGGCTAGGGGGTCGAGGATTCGAGACCTGATCATGTACTCTACTTTGGCAAATAGAGGTGCAGTTCAGATATGAATGTCTTTGAGATTGTTTTTCAGTCATATCCAATACCAGGAGTATCAAATTCCAGTCTTTGAATGATGCTGAGTCTGCATGTATGCATTACAATTATACACTTCAACAGTGTTTAACAATCTTGGTCATGGGACATCAATGATTACACATTGTAATTATGCAATAGACTAGAAACATTATTTAACTAGTTAAAGGCTGATTTGTAATTCATATATACAGAAATATAATTTTAACAGTACACTACACTTCCTATGCATCATGTAAATACTCTAAAACCGGTTCATCTCAATATCTAATTTCCTTTATCTACATTGATCTGATAAACACAGGATAGGTGTAATATTTCATAAAATGAGAGACTTAATTTCAACCAGTAGAGAATGTGAAATGCTTTATTGAAAGAAGTTCATTATCCAAGTGTTATAAACACATAATACACGCATTATAAATATTACAATTGTAATATTATAAATACAAGTTCAATCTGTTGTGCATTATAAAAGCAGAGGAAGAAAGAGGAGGTGGCGAGAGAGGTGTAAAAGACAGAAAGGGAAAGAGGTAAGAACATAGGAGCAGGGAAGGTAGCATATGATTAATGAATCCCAGTGCTACTCTAATATTCTCTCAGTTCATTACATTATAGTGTCTCTAGTGGTGTCTCTTAACCAGCCTTGGGCTCCTAGTCGGCCCGATGGTTATCTTAAGAGCGGGTGAGGTGGCAATGACGGGACTGGGGTTTGGCATCCTCTCTCACATCAAAACATACATGCAGACGAGAGACAGATGGAGAAAGAGAGAGCATGTTAAAACCTTGTGTTTTTTCTTCATTCTAACACTGTCAGTCATCAATCATCAGGAGATGAAATGCAAAAAATGACATTGGATCATTAACTCTGGGATTACTGCATCTGTGTATTTCAATGTAAAGCATCTCGTTAATAATACTTCCTGTTGACCCGACCAAGTGACCTCTCACCTCTGATCATGCTGTGCACTCTATGTACCCAGTTTAAATGCGGGAGGGTTCCACCGACAGAGCTGATATAACCTAGAGGATTTAGGGAGAAGGGGAGAGAGGGATGAAGTGAAGGAGACATATTGAGAAAATAAGGTAGTTAAAGAGACAGTGTTCAACAGGAATCTGTGTGTGTGGCCTCACCTGGTGTCCACACTAAGTGGCTGCAGAGTACTTTATGCTGAAAAACATGCAGACACACAAGGACAAACAATATAGCGTAGTTATAGAAATAATGAAGTGTCTTACTATTCTCCATGGTTGGCCTTCTTGCCTATTCTTTGAAGGTGGAAGGAGCCACAGTTATACACCTGAGCCTGCTTACTGAACAACACAATCCATCAATCAGATTGATACATGAGTGTGTAAGTGTGGGTTATAGGGTGTCTAATTGTTTAAAAAAAAATCTATATGGGTGACTTAAAATAGCCTGTTTTGTTTTTGTACAGACACCACACCCTTACCTAAACAGCACCCTCTACTGAGAAGAGAAACTGGGAATTGAATAACTGCAGTTGACATAGCTTGAAGAATATTCTTATTGTAATGTGGATGGCTCTTAAAAGAGGCTTTGGTTGTGCATAGTGTAGTCTATGGTGTTGCCAGGGAACAGCACCCTCTTTGATGAAGTAGGAGGTGAAGATCTCCCGCACACGGATTGCCTCTCTTGCTGCGTTGTTGGACCCCATCCTTGAAACATCCTGCAGAGCAGCAGGCTTCTCCTCTGGCACACGGCGGCGAGCTGCAGATCCCCTCCTGATCCTCGTGTCCATCCTCATGAAGTTTTTCAGGAAACAGGTAGCCTTCATATGCCTGAATTCCTCCAGGAGGCAGTCCCAGGTTGGTAACCCAACCTTGCAGTGCCCTAAATGGTAACTGTAGACAATCGTTTTGAAGGAAATCTCCAGTGACAAGGTATCTGTAGGAATATGGAAGATAATGTCATTTAGACTTTTACATCACCCAGATCATTGTGGATTACTAAAGTATAATATCCCTTATAACAAATCATGAATACATTGGAATGATAGATACATGTGCATGTGTAGCATGTGACAACAGCAGGATCATATCAAGGATAGCATCATAAATGAATACATAAATACCACTTGAAGCTTGATGATGAGTTGATCATTTGAATCAGCTGTGCAGTGCTAAGGTAAAAACAAAAATGTGCACCCCTTTGAGTCCCCAGGACCAGGACTGAGAACCACTGCTCTTCATTTGGACCTCTTCTTCTGCAGACAGGCTTTCACAGCTCTCTGTATCTGAGGACAGAACATCTCACAAGAAACAGACTTCATTATACTCAAATTAGACCACACTGAATATTATGTTACTATTCTATCCATCCTCACTTCTAGAGATTGGAACTACACGGAAATACCTGCCCTATCCAGAATAGCCTACTCTCTCACTTTGACAGTTGGGGCAGCAATCTTTTCACCCTCATCCATGGCCGTTAGCTAGCTACCTACAAATGCATTTGGAGTTTTTTTTAAATACAGCGATAAATACATCAAGATAGCTAGCTAATGTGAAGTTAGGTAGCTGGTGTATTTACTTACTTGAATAGGTTCTCCCAGCCATGTGGACGATTGGAAACAGGGCAGCAAAGTTTGTTTGTCACCAGAGCGTTTTAAATCATGTGACTATTTACCCATTTAATAACCAGCCCTTCATACAAACTTGGTATGCTGAATTCTTGACACGCAATCGAACTTGCTGGCAGCAAGCGAGCCACTCTGAGCGGCCTAAGCGGCACGCTGCATTTTACCGCGTGATAGTGAACACAAGCGGCTTGAACAGATGCTTTTTTACCGAGCTCCGTACCAAACTTCAGAAAGATTGTGGGAAAAAAACTAGTTTACAGTCATTACTATTTTTATTTGTTCAAGATATAAGACCTTTCCTGTTCCTGGAATAATAATTGGATAATTTATTTCGGCATGTCCAAGCAAAGTCGTGACAAAAAATGAAAGGAAGAAGTTAGCCGTTCTATTGCTAATCAACAAGAGAGGAACGTGCTAATAGACAACTGCCATAACTACGCTTGCCCTATGGATAATATCATGCTTTCGAATGCTGTTGAAGATGACGAATTCCCCACTTTACCGGTTACTCCGTGCAAACCTCCACCCTCCAAAAACCCCAACATGAACTCTGACATCTTGGCTACTCTCTCCTTACTCATAAACTCCAGGCCTGACGCCATTGAGAAAATGGTTGGCGCGAACACCATGGTTATCGAAGGCTTGAAAAAGACTGGAGTTTGCATGTGGTGAAATCAAGGATGTGAAAACGAGTGGCAAAAGTTAAAAAAAGTGTGGAAAAGGTGGAAAAGAATAACAATGTCTACCATAGACGTCTCACTGATCTGGAACAATACACAAGAAGATGGAACCTGAGACTCTACGGCTTGCCAGAGGTGGAGAATGAAGATGTGCGAGGAGAGGCCATCCGCATCTGCCAAGAAGTTATGCCTGCAGAGAAGAACAACGTTGGTGATACCATCGACGTTGTGCATCGCCTCGGCAAGAAGCAACAGCAAAACGATTCAAGACCAAGGGGTATCATCATCCCCTTCACTGCCAGATTCTACAGGGATGCTGTCTGGAAAGCTGCTAGGAAGAACGCCTTCATTCAGAGCCATGGTATGCGTTTCGCCGAGCATCTCAGCCCGGAGGACTTAGAAAGAAGGAACAAGTTGTGGCCAACGATCAAGATAGCACGAAATGAGGGAAAGGCTGCTTACTTTGTCGGAGGACGAGGCTTCATCAACGGTTCAGAAATCCATATTCCTCCCTAAAATCTCACCAGAAGGAACAGGTTGATGGTTTCAGCCATGGTATTCTCATTTTCCTTATGTTGTTTACCTAACAAGCATCAGGTGACTATTTTTCAGGAATRCTCAGGTACTTCAATTTATTAGTTTGTTCTTGTATGACCAGAATACCTATTTTGTTTACAAACTTACGAAGAAGATTGAAAGCTGTATTTATTTTTTATGTATACAGTAACTAAGATACTGTTTTAAAGGGCATACAGGTCTGCTCTGACTTTACACGGTTATTGTTCCATTTAGTTATTAATACTTATTTCCCAAAAAAGATCTTAGGAACGTGTGTATGTAAAACATTTTTTATTCAATTATTTTATGATCAGTTTTCATATGCACTTAAAATAGTAGGTACCCTTTTATTTAAATTATTATTTTGTATTTTATTTCTCAGAATAGTTCCTGATTACACTAAAGAGTCTTTTTAGTCTCTCTTACTACAAGAACCCTTGGTTTGGTCTTGAACATCATTTTCAGTTGAGTTGAATTTCAAAGCCGGATAACGTCTAGCTCAGAGTTTATGGAATAAGCTATTTTCACTTTAAATTGACTTAAATGGTGCAGATCTCGGTTCCTTATCGTTTACGTTCACTGCTCCTACGTCTTTGACTCATCCTACTACAGTTCATACTTGTATATAATCTTTGTTGTTTTGTCTTTTAGTTTCTCTTAATGCTAGGGGGTTACGAAACAATGTGAAGCGCAAGGCCTTATTTTTATTTGCTAAACAATTTCGAACAGATTTTTGCTTTCTTCAAGAGTCTCACTCAATTTCTGCTGATGCCAACTTCTGGAGGTCACAGTGGGGCAACGATATTTGGCTTTCCCATGGATCTGAACGCTCCGCTGGTGTCACTACAATGAAAAATACCTTTGGTGGTAATATTCTACACTCGGAATGTGACCCCTTTGGTCACTTTATTTGTCTTGTGATCAGTTACAATGACATTACGCTCATTACTGTAAACTTCTACGGGTACAACACCAAACATGAGAATGATGAATTGCTTGAATCTATAGAGAAACATACTTCATTGGTTATCTAAATTTCCCAATTCATTATTATTGATAGGAGGGGACTATAACAATACAATAGATAATTCAACTGATAGATGGCCCCCAGGTAGACCAACCAATCAGAATTTGGGTTTAATACTTTTTATGGAAAAGTTTGATCTTACTGATATATGGAGAGAGAGGTTTCCGGACGACAGATCATTCACTTGGAGTAACAAAACAGGTTCCAGACAATCCAGAATAGATTTTTGGCTTATATCCAAATATATTGATAGTGAGTGTGTTACTACAAATATCTGTACTACTCCCCTCACAGACCATAGAGCCATTTACATTGATATCAAAATATTTACCCCTGATACTAACCTTGGCAGAGCATCCTACTGGAAGCTAAATAGCTCATTATTAAATAATGATATAGTTAAATTTGAGGATAAAGATCTGCTCTCACACTTTTGGGAAAGGGCTTGTGAAGAAAAATCTTATTGCAAGAACTGGGAGCTCTTTAAATCTGAGGTGTCCAAATACCTCATAAAATATGGTAGTAATCTTGCTAAGACCAGAAGAGCTGAGGAGGAAAAGGTGATCGTTAAGATAACTTCCCTTTCTCAGAGGTCCCCAGCCGGCCTCTCGGGGGAGGAGAAGATGGAACTAATTGAGTTACAAAATAAACTGGATAATATATATATAGATTAAAAGCAGAAGGAGCCTTTATTAGATCTAGGAAAAAATGGATTGAGGAGGGAGAACAGAATTCATCCTATTTCTTTAGACTTGAGAAATTTCACTCTAAAAATAACACTATCCATAAATTAAACATTGATGGTGTTATTACAGATGACCAAAAAATAATCACTAAATACTGTAGCAATTTTTACAGAAAATTGTATAGCTCTACGTACTGTCRGGAATCCACAGATATGTTTTTTAACYCACTGAATAATGTTCACTCTATCAGTGATATAGAATCTAAACAGTGTGATCAACCCATCAAAGTTGAAGAGATTATAGAGTCTATCAAACATCTAAAGAACAATAAATCACCAGGTGTTGATGGAATTACATCAGAATTTTACACATTATTTTCTGAACAAATAGCTCCCTTCCAATTTGAAGTATTTTTAGAGAGTATTAAAAACAATGTTCTCCCTCCTACAATCAGTCAGGGATTAATAACACTGATACCTAAGCCTAAAAAAGAAGTGCTGCTCATCGATAACTGCCGTCCAATTTGTCTTCTTAATGACTATAAGATATTAGCCTTACTACWTGCAAAAATAATTAAAGTCCTGGATGCAATCATTGATGAAACACAGTCTGGCTTCATGAGGAACAGACATATTTCTAACAATGTCAGACTAGTATTAGACATACTTGACTACTCAGACCTAATAACTGAGGATAGCTTCATATTATTTTTAGATTTTTATAAAGCATTTGACACAGTAGAGCATCAGTTTCTCTTCCACTCCCTTGAGAGACTTGGCTTTGTGGATTTTTTCTGTAAGGCTATTAAGACTATGCAAATGGTAACAGCTCTATCAAATTGAAATATGGCACCTCACCTCAATTTTTGGGGCTGTCTCTCGGGTTTCCTACCGCGTCGCCGTGCTGCCTCCATTCGCCGGTATCCCTCCTCACATTGCTCCATAGAATGCCAGGTGGGCTCCGGCACTCTCCCTGGGTCGACCGCCCACCTGTCTATCTCTTCCCAAGTATTAACACAGTCCAGATCACGCTTTCGTGCAGCCTCCTCATAACGCCGCCTCTCCGCTTTCGCTGCCTCCAGCTCAGCTTTGGGGCGGCGATATTCCCCAGCCTGTTTCCATGGTCCCTTTCCGTCCAGTATTTCCTCCCATGTCCAGAAATCCTGACCTCGCTGTCTCTCCTGCTCCTGCCCGTTACCACGCTGCTTGATCCGGTTTTGGTGGGTGATTCTGTAACGATCGTCTTCGGGTGAAAGAGAGGAGGACCAAAATGCAGGGTGATGATAATCCATATTTTAATAGGCTACTTAAACAACGAACAAAAACAACAAACTGACAGAGAACCGAAGACGCTACAGTCCTGAACTAGTGAACAGATGAACACACGAACATGAACAATCACCCACAAAACACACTACAAAAACAGGCTACCTAAATATGGTTCCCAATCAGAGACAATGACTAACACCTGCCTCTGATTGAGAACCATATCAGGCCAAACAAGAAACCCCACATAGAAACAGACAACATAGATAATACCCACCCAGCTCACGTCCTGACCAACTAAATAAAGACTAAACAAAGGAAATAAGGTCAGAAACGTGACACTTTCTGCTTTTCATCAGCAGGTTTTCTTGTCATGGTCCTTAATTTATAAACAAACATTTTCTCCACACAGATATTATATATGGAATAATTGGGATGTATTGTATAAAAATACTACTTTGTTTTTAGAATATTGGTTCCGAAATAATATCCTATTGGTGAGCCAACTGGTAAATGCAGAGGGTCTTTTACTCAGTTCTAAGGAATTCTTATCACTTTACAAGGTCCCTGTAACACCTAAAGATTTTGCAAGATTTTGCCATTCCCTCAGGTGTTGCTCTGTTATTCAGACCTGACCCTCAGAACCTACCTTCTATTGACCCTGTTGACTCATCAGTAGGAAAGATTTGTTTCTCTTTTGGTCCATTCAACAACAGAGCGATACGAACCTTGTTTCAGCAGGATGTTGTATCTATACCTTATGTCATGCCTTATTGGAATGGATTTATTGATAATATCTGTTGGGAAAAAGTTTGGATGTTGCCACACACATACCTACTTGTTAACAAAATTAAGGAAGTTTCCTTTAAATTTATTCATAAATATTATCCTGCCAACCACTATATGAAGAAGTTTAAGGAAAACATCAACTCAAATTGCTCCTTTTGTAATGACCACCCAGAAACAGTGTTGCATCTTTTTTGGCATTGTATACATGTAATAAAACTGTGGCAAGACATCAGTAGATTTATAATTGAACACATTTATGAAGATTTTACACTATTGTGGAGAGATGTACTGCTTGGATTCTTTACATACGATAAAAAGAAGCTAAAAATAAACATTTTTATGTAATTAATTTCATTATTCTTTTGGCCAAATTTCATATACACAAATGTAAATTTACTAACAAAAAAACACATTTTCTTACCCTACAAAAATAAATTGAACTGTATTTTAAGACAGTTAAACACTCTACTAACAAAAAAGCTGTTAGAATTGTAAGTGTATGTATGTCTCTTAAGGTCCTTGTGTAATTGTAATGTGATATTGTACCCCCTAGCTCGATTGTCCATTATATATCATATATATATACTTGTGTTCCCTTATGTACTTTCTGTATTGATTTGTTGTTAATTTAAAAAAAGATATAAAAATGATTAAAAAATATATAAAAAATATTTTTTTAAATARAAAACTTCGTGGCCCCCTCACTACCTGCTGCCTCGCGTCACATTAACTGACATCACGGAGCTGTCCTCGCGAGAGCAGTGGAGGAGAGCAATGCAGTGAGCGCGAGAGATGCAGCTTAGTGAGGGGAGCACTTCAACAGCAAGACAAATAGCTATATCCCTGAAAAACGGACGGGGTCATGTAATATGTCCTCGAAACGTTGCTGCGATATTTAGCCTATGTTTTGATGCAGTCTACATATGTAGCCTACACCGGGGAGGTAACTGTAGCCAAGCGAAACAGTGAAGAACAGGCGGCCAGTAGAGGACAGCCGGGGACTCTTACAGCTACTTTCAGAGATGTCCCTTCTCTGTGTCAGAGGTAGAAGACATACACATTATGTTTATACTATTAATGTTACATTTCATATTTATTTGATTGTTATATATTGTAGGCTACTCGCAAGGAGCTATAGCCGATTCAGTGTTTGACCAATAAGCAATTACCATGGTAGCCTTTAATGTTGGAGTAGCCTAAAAATTGGAAATGGCATAACGTTACATAGCCAGACTTAGTTATCACCTTACTGTTTTACCTGTGGAAAAATGTATTCACACCTGTACATTTGGGTGACAGTTATTTTAAGAACACGGTCCTTTGCAGAGAACTAGCTATAGGCTCCTTGAGATGATTTCTCTCAGGTGAAATACGTTTTTCTGATGACAGAGGTCCCTGTTTTTTTTAAGGGTGTCTGGCAGCTTTCTATGGAAAGATATGATTTGGCTATGTATGCTTGAGGTGCAATAAAATGATGCCAAAAGTCACAGCTCAGATTGAAGAAGCCTAATAGTATCCCAAAAGCTTAGGCTATATTGTATTAAGTTATAAGTAGGCTATCAATGATTGTCTTATTCACAACGGACTGAGGAGCTGCTGTGCCTGTGTGTAACCTTATCTTGGACATTTAAACATGTAATGATCAAAATATCAAAATGTGTGTTGCGTGCCATGCCAGTTCATGTGTGGGCGGCCGGTGTAGCAAGGAAAGGATAGCCCCTGCCGCTCCGCTGCTGCGTGGAAGCGAGCCTCCCGCGGTCGTGAGGGAATCCTATGGTGGGTGTTCGCGTCAGGTCGTGCCACCCGTGGGCTGAAATGTAACAACATTTCCCTGTCGAACCGCGTGACCTCAGATCATCTCATCTAGCGTTGCATTACATGCATGATATGGTGCACAGCATTCATATGTGCAGAGGTGGGAAAAGTACTCAAATGTTGTACTTGAGTAAAAGTAAAGATGGCTTAATACAACATGACTCAAGTTAAAGTCTCCCAGTAAAATTATACCTGAGTAAAAGTTTTAAAGTATTTGGTTTAAAATATACTTAAGTATCAAAAGTAAATGTAATTGCTAAAATCTACTTAAGTATCAAAAGTAAAAGTATAAATCATATCAAATTCCTTATATTAAGCAAACCAGACACCATTTTCTTGTTTTTGAAATTTACATATTGCCAGGGGCACACTCATTCAGACAGCATTCAACAAACGAAGCATATGTGCTTAGTGAATCCACAAGATCAGAGGCAGTAGGGATGACCAGAGTTGTTTTGTTGATAAGTGCATGAATTGGACTATTGTCCTGTTCTGCTAAGCATTGAAAATGTTACGAGTACTTTTGTGTGTCAAGGAAAATGTATGGAGTAAAAAGTACAATATTGTCTTAAGGAATGTAGTGAAGTAAAAATAAAAGTAGTCAAAAATATAAATAGTAAAGTACACATACCCCAAAAAACTACTTAAGTAGTACTTTAAAGTATTTTTACTTAAGTACTTTACACCACTGGATACCTTTAATATAAAATTACTCAAGTGAAAGTAACCCAGTAAAATACTACTTGAGTAAAACTATCAGATTTTAAATGTACTTAAGTACAGTGGTGAAAAAAGTACTCAATTGTCATACTAAAAGTGCAAAGTAAATGCTATACATCATCATTTATATTTAGCAAATCAGACTGCACAATTTCCTTTTTTATTCATTTTTTTGACAGCCAGGGCACACCTCAACACATTTACAAAGGAAGCATTTATGTTTAGTGAGTCCACCAGAGCAGGCAGTAGGAATGACCCGGGACACTCTCTTAATAAGTGTGTGAATTTGTCCTTTTTCCTGTACTGCTAAGCATTCAAATTGTAACTCAGGAAAAAATGTATGGAGTAAAAAGTACATCATTTTCTCAAGGAATATAGTGAAGTAAAAGTAATCAAAAATATAAATAGTAAAGTACAGATACCCCAAAAAACTACTTAAGTAGTACTTTAAAGTATTTTTTACGAAAGTACTTTACACCACTGCATATGTGTACCTTAGGTCTGCAGCACTGCTGGTTTTCATCATTCCCCTCTACTCAGGGATGATTCAAACCTGGGACACTACCTGGTGACTGAGATGTAAGTCTGGAAAATCAGTGACATAAACCATTAATTAACAACCAGGAAGAAAAAAAGAAACCAGCAGTGCTGTTTCAGACCCTGAAGAAGTGAATTCCTGAAATCCCTGATGTACGTCACCGGCCAGTACAAAGAATTAAGTAAAACCACAAGTCCAAATCCCTATCTCCATCCATGGCTAATTTAGGAACCAGCCCATTTTAACTAGCTAGCTAGCCACCAAACATTGGCAGTAGAATGGCCCGTACCGAGGAGCTCAGTGACTTTCAACACTTTCAGCATCATAGGATGCCACCTTTCCAACAAGTCAGTGCGTTAAATTTCTGCCCTGCTAGAGCTGCCCCAGTCAACTGTAATTGCTGTTATTATGAAGTGGAAACGTCTAGGAGCAACAGCCGCGAAGTTGTAGGCCACACAAGCTCATAGAACGGGACCGCCAAGTGCTGAAGCATGTACCACGTAAAAATAGTCTGTCCTCGATTGCAACACTCACTACCGAGTTCCAAACTGCCTCTGGAAGCAACTTCAGCACAAGAACTCATGAAATGGGTTTCCATGGCCGAGCAGATGCACACAAGCTTAAGATCACTATGTGCAATGCTAAGCGTCGGCTGGAGTGGTGTAAAGCTCGCTGCCATTGGACTCTGGAACAGTGGAAACACGTTCTCTGGAGTGATGAATCACGCTTCACCATCTGGCAGTCTGACGGATGAATCTGGGTTTGGCGGATGCCAGGAGAACGCTACGTGCCAACTGTTTGGTGGAGGAGGAATAATGGTCTGGCACTTTTTCATGGTTCAGGCTAGGCCCCTTAGTTCCAGTGAAGGGAAATCTTAACGCTACAGCATACAATGATATTATAGACGATTCTGTGCTTCCAACTTTGTGTCAACAGTTTGGGTAAGGCCCTTTCCTGTTTCAGCATGACAATGCCCCTGTGCACAAAGCGAGGTCCATACAGAAATGGTTTATCGAGATCGTTGTGGAAGAACTTGCCTGTCCTGCACAGACCCCTGATCTCAACCACATTGAACACCTTTGGGAAGAATTGGAATGCCAATTGCGAGCCAGACCTAATCGCCCAACATCTGTGCCCGACCTCACTAATGCTCTTATGGCTGAATGTTAGTCCCCACAGAAATGTTCCAACATCTAGTGAAAAGCCTTCCCAGAAGAGTGGAAGCTGTTATAGCAGCAAAGCACCAACTCCATATTAATGCCCATGATTTTAGAATGGGATGTTTGATGAGCAGGTGCATCTTAGCTACCATTATACACTGTAGCGAACTTTCTAGGACATACCAGTTGTTTAAAATTCAACCGAAAGTGGTGGAAGTTAAATGTCCCTCTTGCATTTCTCACGGGTTAATTATAACAGGCTGCAGGGTTAATTGTAGCACGGTCTTCAATGGGAGCACACTTGTATCCCAACTGTTGCCATCACCTGGTGTAGCTTGTGCTTTATTTACAATAGTTTGACAGCTTGCAGATGATGAAGTTGCAGACATGTTATTATTCTCAGAAATCGGGTCGGGAAGTAGCCTAACGGTTAAGAGCGTTGGGCCAGTAACCAAAATGTTACTGGTTTGAATCCCAGAGCTGGCTAGGTGAAAAAAACAAATCTGTCGATGTGACATTGAGCAAGGCACTTAACCCTAATTACTCATAAGTTGCTCTGGATAAGAGCGTCTGCTAAATGACTAAAATGTAAATCAGTCATGAGCATGCAGCCAGACTTTCCTGACTCGACAGACTGTATGCAGTGCACCGACAAATTTTTCATCCACATTTTCTACTTGAGAAATACTGCACCAAAACACCTTAGTTAGATGTAGAATTGTGTGACTAAGACCTCCTTGGCAAAACATCTAAAATAATTACAGATGTTTTGATTTATCTTCGATTTAATTCTGACTATTTGAGGAAGTGACTAAGTTGAGGAAATGGCTATTTTGACTCAGGAGAGCCAAACAACAGTACCTGCCAGGGTACGATATGCGAACATAACGCACCTACATCAAACCACACCCCCAAGACAACTCACGTTTGGCTTCAGTCATGGCATTTCTTAATGAGCAATCTTCAAAACGAGGCCAAATCAGGAAGTGCAGTCACCCTTTACTTCGTCATTGGGGTCTGGTGGTGGCTGGGCGCCGTATTTCACATCTGACAGTTGAAGTGGAATGGTTTATCCCGCTGGGATCCTCTCTAAGGTCCTCTGGCAATCCTTTTAACTCCCCAATAAATCAAAGACAGTTATCAAACATAGGCCTGTCCAGATAAGATTGCTGTTGAATCTCTGTGACTCTACGCGTCCGTCTTCCCCACTCAATGTCTGAGTTAATGCGGGAAAAAGTGTTGTTGCACTAAGAGAGTGGCAAACGACCGGGTGTCGAACCTGTGTCTTCAGATCTACCAGACTCCAAGACTGTGGTAACCTAATGAGCTAATGGAAGTTATAGTAAGGGTTTTTAAGCCTAAGGCAACATTACTCATCACACAAGCGTAGTTCACTGGACCATCGCGGCTACAAGAGCAATATGTAGAATGTCAAGCGTATGTGCTGCATATGAAGTAGATTTCTAAGTAACGTTTTTTTAATGGGATTCAACCAAATCAATCTGTGTAGCCTTTTCAGTCGTTCTGTTTTACAGTCAATACATTTTTATCCTGCCATAAGAATACCATGAATACTGATTATGTTTTGGACGCATGATGCAGATAGATACTGGCATAGGAGAAAGAGTAAGTTACATGAATAATTGCATGAAAGCAAGCTGTATTTCAAGATTTACTTTATGTGTATGCATTTTAAAAAAACTAGTTAACTAGGGTCATTTCCATGTAAAAATACCCATGAGCACCAACATGGAAAGCTCATAGGAGCATATCAAAATGTGTGTCAAACAAAAGCTAAGAGTCTATATTTTGGGGAAATGAAGGCAGGCACATTTTTCAACCGTTTTCCATCTTAAAAATTTGACATAAGTAAAAGGCTTTGATTTCTGCTCAAATAGATGGAAAAGGAGTCTTAAGAAAACGTCAACTAGAAAAAAATCTCTAAAGTTATTAGAAATACTACATTAAAACACAGTGTTGAAGTTAAGACCCCTGCCAACTAATATCACCAGTAACACTTCTATTTAGTTTTGGAGAAATTATTTGCTTTCTGTAAATTTAAGAAACATTGTCTTGTGCCTTGTAATCCCGTTATCAAAATCCCACATATCTTTAAGATATTTTCTAATTTCTCTCCATCGTGAGGAGGATAATGAAAGTTCACACAAGTAAAAGGTAGACCTTCCAATTTAGTCTGGCGGTCAAAGCGAGAGTGTGAAAACAGTCTAGACAACCCCTCCCTCCCTCCCTCTCTCTCTGCCTTTCTCATCTCGCTCCAGTTAATGTTAACTCTCCCTTACTGACACCTACCCATGAGCCCTCTCTATTTCCATTTATTGTAACCAGCACGGACCAACACCGACTTCCATGGACATTGAAAAGTAGTTGACATTTGGTCAGTCCACCATTGCCTTGATTTCAACAACAACAGACATAGTTTTTTGGTCCGGACTGGCCTTAATTTCAACGTCTACAGACATCGATTTTTTGTTGTTGTCCGGACTGGCCTTGATTTGGCCCAAACATAAACGTTCCATGATTGGTGAACGATGCAAATCTGGACCAATCGTAGACGTCCATGTTTCACAAGTTTGGACAGCACAGTACATTAAAGAAAAGTAGAGTATAGTTCAGTACAGTACAGTAGAGCACAGTATACTGTACTGTACTCTACTTAAGTGATAATACCAGAGAAGCTGGTGTTTGGAGGATATACAGTACTGGCGCGGGCGTTGTTAGGCCCAAGACAAAGTCGAACATATTCAACTATGTCTAACTTACAGTCATTTCAAAAAGTGCAGCCAGAATAACAGCAAAGTAGCTGCATTTGCGTTTGTTTAAGCTGTTTTCTAGAGCTGATTCATGATTTTGACTGGCTGAGAAACGCTGACTGTCTCATCCCGACTCGTTCATTACTATGAGACAGCTGGAGATCGAATTTGAATATTGAAACAATGTTGCAAATGTCAGAGAGACAGACAGCGAGGTTTATACAAATCTCCGCTGTTGAAAACTAAATGTTAGTCTGAAAGAAATGTGAGATAATGTCTAGATAGACACTGGTTGGAATGCAGTTAACCAATCAGCATTCAGGATTAGACCCACCCGTCGTATAATGTACTGAACTCTTCTGTGATGTACTCTACTGTACTCCATGTACTGTGCTGTCCAGACTTGTGAAACATAAAGTCCATGACTGGTTCAGATTTGGTCCGGAACAACCAAATGTGGTCTTGTTTGGTGGTGGAGCTAATTAGAATAATAGCCAGTGTGTAGAATAATACCCATATATGCTTATTTCTTCCTTTGTGTACCTACAGTATTCATGATACATCACTATGAAGAGAGTGGCATTCACATCCATTATTATGCATTTCTGTGTAGTACAGATCAGGGACCCATAATGCAATTCCGCTAGCGTAATTAGTGTAAGTACATAAAAGCTGGTGATAGTACAGACCAGGGATGTCAGGCCAAATTATGCTGTCGTTCTGGGTTCGATTCTGGGTAGACATAGGTGTCACGCCCTGGCCTTAGTATTCTTTGTTTTCTTTATTATTTTAGTTAGGTCAGGGTGTGACATGGGGAATGTATGTGTTTTTGGATTGTCATGGGGTTTGTATGTTGAATGGGTCAGTGTCTTGTCTAGGGTTTTGTATGTCTATGGCTGCCTAGATTGGTTCTCAATTAGAGGCAGCTGTGGTTCATTGTCTCTGATTGAGAGCCATATTTAAGGCAGCCATAGGCATTGGGTTTTGTGGGTAATTGTCTATGTATAACGTTTGTAGCTTTTGTATTGCACTTACGTTTGTAGCTTCACGGTCGTTTGTTGTTTTGTTTAGTTTTGTTATAAGTGTTCGTTTCGTGTTTCACTCTTCTCTAAATAAAGAGAATGTATTTTTCACACGCTGCGTTTTGGTCCTCTCTCTCACCGCAAGACGATCGTGACAATAGGCATCGTTTTCCGTCTTAAAAAGAGTTGTGTTACTTGGTGTATATTTGGAAAACTTATGGGTAACAGAACAAAACGTTTTGGTAAACCACGGCTATAAACTGTTTTGTTTGAATGCACCCATCCATTGCAACACTTTGAAAATAGTCATTGATTGACTTTATTTGATTCATCAGGATCTATTTTAGTCCTCATTTGGACTAATCTTCCAAGAGTCCTTCAACATTAAAATACAATTTCTAATATGATCACATTTTCACATAACACACTGTTACAAACAGACATAATACACTGACATATTGACCAGATTAAAAACTCTAACAGTCTAAAAAGATGGCTTGATTATTCATCTGCCATAGTCCAGCACAACTTTCCTATGTATTCTATTTAAATTGTTTTAAAGTATTGTTTTGAATTTATATATTGGAAGGTTTCTGGTTTGCTCAGATAAATTATTACGTTTCTTTGTTGCTCTAAATCRAAATGTTATTTTGCTATTACTCTTTTCTGTCTGGATAACACATAGATGGTGGACAGTCTATTCCTAGTATTTACTGAATGTCTYTTACCAACTGAATACCATTGTGAATAGAGTTTGGCTGTTTTAAATGGTGTATATTATGAAATAAAATAAGCGTGTTTTTTTTTCAATGATCTTGTTGATTGATGACCAACCAAGAGCATTGAACATGACTACAACAGAAGAACCATATCTCCACCTTAAACAATCCTTGCTGCTTTGCTCTGTGCAATCTGCAGCCTCCTAATTTCAATTGCTGTGTCACAATCGTCAAAGGGAGAGAGAGATGACCAAGGCGCAGCGTGTGCAAAATACATCTTCTTTTATTAGAAGATAGGAAAAACACGAAAACGAACACTATACACAAAACAAACCAAACAACAAACGACCGTGAAGCTAAATGACGTAAGTGCATGGACAAGCAACAAAYGTTCAACATAGACAATTACCCACAAACACATGATGCCCATGGCTGCCTTAAATATGGCTCCCAATTAGAGACAATAAACCACAGCTGTCTCTAATTGAGAACCAATCCAGGCAGCCATCGACATACAAACACCTAGACAAGACATTTCCCCATTAAACCTACAAACCCCTAGACAACCCAAAACACATACTTCCCCATGTCACACCCTGACCTAACTAAAATAATAATGAAAACAAAGATAACTAAGGCCAGGGTGTGACATGCTGATGCATTTCCCTAGACCACAGAACAGTAGTTCACCTGACTCCCAATTAATGCTTGGGTTATTTGCTTAAGAATCTTTCCCGGGTTAATATTTAGCTATCCTTCTGATCATGCATGCAGTTTTAATATTTTTTTTTACATAGATGAGTTATTTGAGACGACCATGGTAAGCAGTTGTCTAGCTGCACTCCTAGTAGTTTGGTTTCTGCCACTTCCTGAAGTTGTACTCCCCCCATACTTAATTGTATCCCATGCTGTGTTGGACTTTCCCTGGTGGAACAGACCAACATAACCTTGGTTTACTTGGTGTTTAAAACAAGTTTGTTCCGGAAAACTCACTCCCTGATATTTTCCAAATCTACTTGTGGAGCTTGCTGTACCTGTTGAACCGATATTCTTACTGTATTGATTAGTGTATTGTGTGTGTGTAATGTATGTGTGTGTCATTAGGCATGCATGTATGTATGTGTGTATCTGTGTGTGTAAATGTGCGTGAACGTATATTGTTTGTGAGCGTAGGTTCCTCCCTGAATAATTTACATGGGCATGATTCAGAACTATTATTAAGCATTAGCTCCATGCCTTTCTGCAATTAAATCTATTTCCCATTGATCCTTCTCACGTACTGATATATTGCCTGAGCCGTTTCTAGTCCTGCTGGAACACAATCAGCTGGTGGTCTGTTCTCATCTGCTGCTACATTTAGACTTGTGTGTTTCCAGTGATGAAAAGGCAATTTTATTTGATTCTCCACTTTCAGTCCAATATTGAACGGTTTAATTTGCAGTGCTGCCTGGCAGAGTTACAATGGGTATAGAATTTGGATATTCATTTAGGGTTTGAAAATGAACTGGATCTATTTCAGATGTTCAGCCAACAAAGCGTTGAAGGAGATACAGAATAGTTCTTCACCAACACAACATAGGATTTTCTCTGTTTGTAACTACCGGCAGGCACAGATGCTTCAGCCTCTGTGCAATCTAATAATACAGTAACTTCATTGGTATTCCAGTAAGACTCTCATCACTAGTTCAGCGTGTAATGCCTCTTCTCTCGCTTAGTCAGGGAATTTCACACATCGTCCCCTTTTGTCCGTTGTCATGGAGACTTTGTCCAAGCAGGCCTGTATTGAATATTATCAGCTGTGCAGGTGAGGGTTGTTGAATTTTAAAACTCTCGGTGGGATGCACTGTTATTGAGTGTGTGTTTGTAGGCTACACAGGCCCTGCCATAGAGAGAGAGTGTAGTGTGTGTGTGTGTGTGTGTGTGTGTGTGTAGTGAGAGTGTGGGGCATTAACTAAGGCTTCAGTTACATCAGAGCTGTTTAAAAAGTACTGCAGAGGGAGAGAGTGGGCTTTATAGAGACAGAGCCACAAAAGATATTCAACCCGCACTCTCAGAATAGAACAACAGGAATTTATAGTGTACAGTTGAGGATTTCCATGTACAATACATGACCAAAAGTATGTGGACACTTGCTTGTTGAATATCTCATTCCAAAATCATGGGCATTAGTATGGAGTTGGTCCCCTCTTTGCTGCTATAACAGTCTCCACTCTTGGCATTCAGGTCAAAGAGTTCAATCTTGGTTTCATCAGACCAGAGAATCTTGTTTCTCATGCTCTGAGAGTCCTTTAGGTGTCTTTTTGCAAACTCCAAGCAGGCTGCCATGTGCCTTTTACTGAGGAGTGGCTTCCGCCTGGCCACTCTACCATAAAGGCTTGATTGGTGGAGTGCTRCAGAGATGGTTGTCCTTCTGGAAGGTTCTCACAACTCCACAGAGGAACTCTGGAGCTCTTTCAGGGTGACCATCGGGTTCTTGGTCACCTCCCTGACCAAGGCCTTTCTCCCCTGATTGCTCATTTTGTCCGGCCGGCCAGCTATAGGAAGTGTTTTGGTGGTTCCAAACTTCTTCCATTAAAGAATGATGGAGGCCACTTCGGGACCTTCAATGCTGCTGAAATGTTTTGGTGCCGTTCCCCAGATCTGTGCTTCGACACAATCCTGTCTCGGAGCTCTTCCTTGGTTTTTGCTCTGACATGCACCGTCACCTGTGGAACCTTATGTAGACAGGTGTGTGCCTTTCCAAATCATGTCCAATCAATTGAATTTACCACAAATGGACTACAAGTTGTAGAAACATCTCAAGGATGATCAATGGAAACAGGATGCACCTGAGCTCAATTTCGAGTCTCATAGCAAAGGGTCTGAATACTTATGTAAGTAAGGTATTTCTGTTTAAATTTTTTAGAAATGTGCAAACATTTATAAAAACCTGTTTTCACTTTGTCATTATGGGGTATTGTGTGTAGATTGATGAGGAACATTTTTTATTTAATCCATTTTAGAATAAGGCTGTAACGTAAGTATTAAAAATACATCAAAACACAATCATGTGGAAGTAAACACCCCTGCCAACTAATATCAACACTTATATTTACTTTACCAGAAATTTGCCTTCTGTTAGTTTAAGAAGTATTGCCTGGTGTCTTGTCGTTCTGTTACCAAAAATTTATTTTCAAATTTCGCTCCCTCATGAGGAGGGAGGATAATGGAAGTTCACAGAATTAACAAGTTAAGGTAGACCTACCAATTATTTACTGTTTTTACTGATAACAATTTGGTTTATGATTTATTAAGTGATTTTACCAAGTTGGTAACAGAATGACCCAAAAAATCTGTAACGAGAATGACTGCAACAATTGTCTACAATGGGGATTCATAGGAGGTCACTTGCTACTTTCCTCCCTTCCACTGGCATACTGTTATATTCAGCTAATAATTGTTTTCTTTCCCTTTCTGTCACGTGGTGGTCGAAGCAAGAGTGTGAAAACAGTCTGGACAAGCCCTCCCTCTCTCTCCCTCAGACAGCACAGTACAGTAAATAMAAGTAGAGAATAGGTCAGTACTGTACTGAACAGTGGAGGCTGCTGAGGGGAGGACGGCTGATAATAATGGCTGGAATGGAGCAAATGGAATGGCGTGAAATGGTATCAAATACACCATGTGTTTGGAGTATTTGATACCATTTCACTTATTTCACTCAAAACCATTACCACAACCTAATTAAGGTGCCACCAACCTCCTGTGGTACTGAAGTATACTCTACGGTACAGAACTCTATTTTACTGTACTAATCTCTACTGTACTGAACACTACTGTACTGTGCTGTACTATATTGTACTGTACTGTCGGGTGTAATGCTGCCGGAGCACGGGGGAGCAGCGCTCCCTCACTTTTTTGAATTTGAGAATACACAGAGCTGGTTAAACTATTTCTGTCAATTACATTTTAATTACCACAAGTTCCATGAAAAACGATAGAATGACAAACTAAATAAATATGTATAGCAGCCTAGAGGTAGGTTGATAGTGGTTTCTTCCCTGTCTTCTCTCTGGCGGTGGCGGGAATGATGAACTGTAGGCTACGTGTGTGTACTCGAAGGCCCATCGGAGGCTTGACCACTTTGACAAACTCATTCGCTCTTTAGAGGGACTAAAAGAAAGGCCAGGTACAAAAACTCTGGAAGTGCAGTGGCTGGAAGAGGGGTAAAACTCCCTCAGTGAAAATAAAAAAATTGTCACACTCAATCACCAGCAGTTCCTATCCAGCCGTATAAACAACAAGAGAACCCGCCTGTTCACAACCACAAGCTTTAAAAAGGCACGTCCGGAGCGGATCAGGCTGCAGCACAGTCCCGAGTACACACACCTGGTACGTCAGGCAAACATCCTGGAGCGAGAGAGTTGGCTAGAGCCTTTCCCTCTGGGATTCGGGGAAGAAGGCATTCACATCCGGTGCCAACGCTTCTCCCTCCCGTGCTCCTCCACCATCAATGGCTTTAGGGACTTTGTTGACAGTAGGGGAGAACAGGTTCCACGTGAGCTGAGACCACTGCTTAACTGTACATGTCTCATTCCCTGCAGCTCGGCGGAGTGTGAGTGGGGGTTTAGCCACATGTACCTTATCACACCAACAAGATATAGGATACAAATTCACCATGTGTCTGCCTTGATGTTCATAAAACTCCACGGACCGGTCTAATTAAAATTAACACTCTGAGCATCTTCTGTCTTCCACGCATAGTCTACAAGCCACTGATGCAGACCTTTGGAACATCTACATTTTAAAAAGTCTAATAAATCCCTGTAATATRGCCTACACCATCACAATCAATCCATGTTTTATTTTAGACAGGTCTAAAGAAACATGATATGAAGAAAATGTAGTCTAATTCAGAAGAACAGAACAGCATACTCTGAGTTGTCCTTGTTAGGCCCTAATGGCTGTGGGCTACACTAGTTCATTTTATAATTTTGTGGCATTATTTTATATTATGAAGAAYACAATTGAACATAGCTWAATTATATAAAGGATATTTTCTCTAAACGATTTCCAAGGAAGTGCGCGCATGCAGCTATTCTGTGTTGAGCGGTTAACAAAGAAATAGAAACTCCTATATGCTTAATTTAGAGTTATTTATGCACCTTTAGTTGTTCTACAAACGTTGGGCTATATGTTTTGTTTTTTAATACATTCTAAGCCTGCATGATACGACTAATGAGGATTTGAAAAAAGTTGCATGAAAGGCATGAGCTCTGGTTTGTGCAGGCTGCGCGCCCTTAAGCAGTCTGTCATTCACAATTTGAAAAKAACTTGATATTTGCAGCACCAGGTCTCGAATTTCCCGGCGGCATCCTCCTTGTGTGGCCGTAATGCCTCCTCAAAAATCCATGCCAAAGTGGCCATTGTGCCCTTGGGCTGAATATAATAATGATTCCCTTATCCCGGCTGCTGTGCTCCGAARCACCTCTCACTCACATGGCTCTCTCAGATATTTCAATTCTTATTAGCCAATGCATGTCACGTTATCGGGTCCTTCTCACAGGCATCTCCGCTAAGAAGTAGGCTCCAAGCGAAGACGGATATCGGGGACGCAACTGCGCGAGTCCCTCTTATCAAATTCTGAGGCGCCTATTGAAGATGTTAGAAGAGCTGTCCACATTTAGCCTACTTTTCATCAGCCAACAAGATGAGTAGGCCTAACGAACAACAAAAGCACTAGCCTGTCATTCTACTATCATCCCTAGTACAAAAGTTGACCTATTGTATTGGTCAACTTGTCCTTCTGTGCAAGAAATACATATTCCAAACCTACTCTGGGACAGTTGTGGGATGCGATCGATACCAAATTAATACAACCACTCGCATACATTTTTTTTTTTTAACAATGAGGCTGATGCAACAGGACAGAATGTTAAGCTTAAAATGTTGATCAACTATTAGGTTATTTCTTGACATTATAAGCGCTGCAATGCGCACACAGCAGTAGGCTATAAGCGCGAATGTTCCAAAATGCAATCAATTATCGGGAAAACACCCGCAAATGCGAAAATGCATGTAATGCTTTATTCTAAAAGGTAAACATTTTTATGGTGAAAATGATCTAACCCAAACTTGAAACTCACGCACCGCCTACGTATACCAGTTAGGAGTTGGGCTCTACACCGGTTATAAAGCGGATTCATGTGCTTCATTTTAAGAAGTTATTTGGCCACTTCAGTTGTGATACAATCCTTATCAAAACATATAAGCCTATGGGCTAGGCTGAGGTGTGGTGTGAGGTGTGTGACTATGATTTCAGTACTTGGTCAATCGATTTGATAGCATGTTTAATCTGTGCAATTAAATTAATTGATAGTTCCTCTGTTTTCTTTTATTCTGTAATAAGGTGTATTGTAACCATGTATTCAAGCTAATCAAATCAATGTTTATTTATGATACAGCGTATTGTAAACTACACAATACAATGAAACTAAAGCTCTCATCACAAACAGTGCAATGATATTAAGCT
Source organism: Salvelinus sp. IW2-2015 (assembly GCF_002910315.2). Taxonomy (NCBI): domain Eukaryota; kingdom Metazoa; phylum Chordata; class Actinopteri; order Salmoniformes; family Salmonidae; genus Salvelinus; species Salvelinus sp. IW2-2015. The sequence continues at coordinate 6,950,863 of NC_036859.1, read as the reverse complement.
ATATGTATTTGTATTTACATTAGGCTATAGCCTACAAATAGCTKWACCACGTAGTCATAGGCCTATTAGGCAATCTTTCAAATTATTGTTGTTTGTTCCTGAACTGGCTGAATGACAGAGGTATCCTTCAGCACAAGTTGGTTCAATTTCTTTAANAACGACCGTGAAGCTAAATGACGTAAGTGCATGGACAAGCAACAAATGTTCAACATAGACAATTACCCACAAACACATGATGCCCATGGCTGCCTTAAATATGGCTCCCAATTAGAGACAATAAACCACAGCTGTCTCTAATTGAGAACCAATCCAGGCAGCCATCGACATACAAACACCTAGACAAGACATTTCCCCATTAAACCTACAAACCCCTAGACAACCCAAAACACATACTTCCCCATGTCACACCCTGACCTAACTAAAATAATAATGAAAACAAAGATAACTAAGGCCAGGGTGTGACATGCTGATGCATTTCCCTAGACCACAGAACAGTAGTTCACCTGACTCCCAATTAATGCTTGGGTTATTTGCTTAAGAATCTTTCCCGGGTTAATATTTAGCTATCCTTCTGATCATGCATGCAGTTTTAATATTTTTTTTTACATAGATGAGTTATTTGAGACGACCATGGTAAGCAGTTGTCTAGCTGCACTCCTAGTAGTTTGGTTTCTGCCACTTCCTGAAGTTGTACTCCCCCCATACTTAATTGTATCCCATGCTGTGTTGGACTTTCCCTGGTGGAACAGACCAACATAACCTTGGTTTACTTGGTGTTTAAAACAAGTTTGTTCCGGAAAACTCACTCCCTGATATTTTCCAAATCTACTTGTGGAGCTTGCTGTACCTGTTGAACCGATATTCTTACTGTATTGATTAGTGTATTGTGTGTGTGTAATGTATGTGTGTGTCATTAGGCATGCATGCATGTATGTATGTGTGTATCTGTGTGTGTAAATGTGCGTGAACGTATATTGTTTGTGAGCGTAGGTTCCTCCCTGAATAATTTACATGGGCATGATTCAGAACTATTATTAAGCATTAGCTCCATGCCTTTCTGCAATTAAATCTATTTCCCATTGATCCTTCTCACGTACTGATATATTGCCTGAGCCGTTTCTAGTCCTGCTGGAACACAATCAGCTGGTGGTCTGTTCTCATCTGCTGCTACATTTAGACTTGTGTGTTTCCAGTGATGAAAAGGCAATTTTATTTGATTCTCCACTTTCAGTCCAATATTGAACGGTTTAATTTGCAGTGCTGCCTGGCAGAGTTACAATGGGTATAGAATTTGGATATTCATTTAGGGTTTGAAAATGAACTGGATCTATTTCAGATGTTCAGCCAACAAAGCGTTGAAGGAGATACAGAATAGTTCTTCACCAACACAACATAGGATTTTCTCTGTTTGTAACTACCGGCAGGCACAGATGCTTCAGCCTCTGTGCAATCTAATAATACAGTAACTTCATTGGTATTCCAGTAAGACTCTCATCACTAGTTCAGCGTGTAATGCCTCTTCTCTCGCTTAGTCAGGGAATTTCACACATCGTCCCCTTTTGTCCGTTGTCATGGAGACTTTGTCCAAGCAGGCCTGTATTGAATATTATCAGCTGTGCAGGTGAGGGTTGTTGAATTTTAAAACTCTCGGTGGGATGCACTGTTATTGAGTGTGTGTTTGTAGGCTACACAGGCCCTGCCATAGAGAGAGAGTGTAGTGTGTGTGTGTGTGTGTGTGTGTGTGTGTAGTGAGAGTGTGGGGCATTAACTAAGGCTTCAGTTACATCAGAGCTGTTTAAAAAGTACTGCAGAGGGAGAGAGTGGGCTTTATAGAGACAGAGCCACAAAAGATATTCAACCCGCACTCTCAGAATAGAACAACAGGAATTTATAGTGTACAGTTGAGGATTTCCATGTACAATACATGACCAAAAGTATGTGGACACTTGCTTGTTGAATATCTCATTCCAAAATCATGGGCATTAGTATGGAGTTGGTCCCCTCTTTGCTGCTATAACAGTCTCCACTCTTGGCATTCAGGTCAAAGAGTTCAATCTTGGTTTCATCAGACCAGAGAATCTTGTTTCTCATGCTCTGAGAGTCCTTTAGGTGTCTTTTTGCAAACTCCAAGCAGGCTGCCATGTGCCTTTTACTGAGGAGTGGCTTCCGCCTGGCCACTCTACCATAAAGGCTTGATTGGTGGAGTGCTRCAGAGATGGTTGTCCTTCTGGAAGGTTCTCACAACTCCACAGAGGAACTCTGGAGCTCTTTCAGGGTGACCATCGGGTTCTTGGTCACCTCCCTGACCAAGGCCTTTCTCCCCTGATTGCTCATTTTGTCCGGCCGGCCAGCTATAGGAAGTGTTTTGGTGGTTCCAAACTTCTTCCATTAAAGAATGATGGAGGCCACTTCGGGACCTTCAATGCTGCTGAAATGTTTTGGTGCCGTTCCCCAGATCTGTGCTTCGACACAATCCTGTCTCGGAGCTCTTCCTTGGTTTTTGCTCTGACATGCACCGTCACCTGTGGAACCTTATGTAGACAGGTGTGTGCCTTTCCAAATCATGTCCAATCAATTGAATTTACCACAAATGGACTACAAGTTGTAGAAACATCTCAAGGATGATCAATGGAAACAGGATGCACCTGAGCTCAATTTCGAGTCTCATAGCAAAGGGTCTGAATACTTATGTAAGTAAGGTATTTCTGTTTAAATTTTTTAGAAATGTGCAAACATTTATAAAAACCTGTTTTCACTTTGTCATTATGGGGTATTGTGTGTAGATTGATGAGGAACATTTTTTATTTAATCCATTTTAGAATAAGGCTGTAACGTAAGTATTAAAAATACATCAAAACACAATCATGTGGAAGTAAACACCCCTGCCAACTAATATCAACACTTATATTTACTTTACCAGAAATTTGCCTTCTGTTAGTTTAAGAAGTATTGCCTGGTGTCTTGTCGTTCTGTTACCAAAAATTTATTTTCAAATTTCGCTCCCTCATGAGGAGGGAGGATAATGGAAGTTCACAGAATTAACAAGTTAAGGTAGACCTACCAATTATTTACTGTTTTTACTGATAACAATTTGGTTTATGATTTATTAAGTGATTTTACCAAGTTGGTAACAGAATGACCCAAAAAATCTGTAACGAGAATGACTGCAACAATTGTCTACAATGGGGATTCATAGGAGGTCACTTGCTACTTTCCTCCCTTCCACTGGCATACTGTTATATTCAGCTAATAATTGTTTTCTTTCCCTTTCTGTCACGTGGTGGTCGAAGCAAGAGTGTGAAAACAGTCTGGACAAGCCCTCCCTCTCTCTCCCTCAGACAGCACAGTACAGTAAATAMAAGTAGAGAATAGGTCAGTACTGTACTGAACAGTGGAGGCTGCTGAGGGGAGGACGGCTGATAATAATGGCTGGAATGGAGCAAATGGAATGGCGTGAAATGGTATCAAATACACCATGTGTTTGGAGTATTTGATACCATTTCACTTATTTCACTCAAAACCATTACCACAACCTAATTAAGGTGCCACCAACCTCCTGTGGTACTGAAGTATACTCTACGGTACAGAACTCTATTTTACTGTACTAATCTCTACTGTACTGAACACTACTGTACTGTGCTGTACTATATTGTACTGTACTGTCGGGTGTAATGCTGCCGGAGCACGGGGGAGCAGCGCTCCCTCACTTTTTTGAATTTGAGAATACACAGAGCTGGTTAAACTATTTCTGTCAATTACATTTTAATTACCACAAGTTCCATGAAAAACGATAGAATGACAAACTAAATAAATATGTATAGCAGCCTAGAGGTAGGTTGATAGTGGTTTCTTCCCTGTCTTCTCTCTGGCGGTGGCGGGAATGATGAACTGTAGGCTACGTGTGTGTACTCGAAGGCCCATCGGAGGCTTGACCACTTTGACAAACTCATTCGCTCTTTAGAGGGACTAAAAGAAAGGCCAGGTACAAAAACTCTGGAAGTGCAGTGGCTGGAAGAGGGGTAAAACTCCCTCAGTGAAAATAAAAAAATTGTCACACTCAATCACCAGCAGTTCCTATCCAGCCGTATAAACAACAAGAGAACCCGCCTGTTCACAACCACAAGCTTTAAAAAGGCACGTCCGGAGCGGATCAGGCTGCAGCACAGTCCCGAGTACACACACCTGGTACGTCAGGCAAACATCCTGGAGCGAGAGAGTTGGCTAGAGCCTTTCCCTCTGGGATTCGGGGAAGAAGGCATTCACATCCGGTGCCAACGCTTCTCCCTCCCGTGCTCCTCCACCATCAATGGCTTTAGGGACTTTGTTGACAGTAGGGGAGAACAGGTTCCACGTGAGCTGAGACCACTGCTTAACTGTACATGTCTCATTCCCTGCAGCTCGGCGGAGTGTGAGTGGGGGTTTAGCCACATGTACCTTATCACACCAACAAGATATAGGATACAAATTCACCATGTGTCTGCCTTGATGTTCATAAAACTCCACGGACCGGTCTAATTAAAATTAACACTCTGAGCATCTTCTGTCTTCCACGCATAGTCTACAAGCCACTGATGCAGACCTTTGGAACATCTACATTTTAAAAAGTCTAATAAATCCCTGTAATATRGCCTACACCATCACAATCAATCCATGTTTTATTTTAGACAGGTCTAAAGAAACATGATATGAAGAAAATGTAGTCTAATTCAGAAGAACAGAACAGCATACTCTGAGTTGTCCTTGTTAGGCCCTAATGGCTGTGGGCTACACTAGTTCATTTTATAATTTTGTGGCATTATTTTATATTATGAAGAAYACAATTGAACATAGCTWAATTATATAAAGGATATTTTCTCTAAACGATTTCCAAGGAAGTGCGCGCATGCAGCTATTCTGTGTTGAGCGGTTAACAAAGAAATAGAAACTCCTATATGCTTAATTTAGAGTTATTTATGCACCTTTAGTTGTTCTACAAACGTTGGGCTATATGTTTTGTTTTTTAATACATTCTAAGCCTGCATGATACGACTAATGAGGATTTGAAAAAAGTTGCATGAAAGGCATGAGCTCTGGTTTGTGCAGGCTGCGCGCCCTTAAGCAGTCTGTCATTCACAATTTGAAAAKAACTTGATATTTGCAGCACCAGGTCTCGAATTTCCCGGCGGCATCCTCCTTGTGTGGCCGTAATGCCTCCTCAAAAATCCATGCCAAAGTGGCCATTGTGCCCTTGGGCTGAATATAATAATGATTCCCTTATCCCGGCTGCTGTGCTCCGAARCACCTCTCACTCACATGGCTCTCTCAGATATTTCAATTCTTATTAGCCAATGCATGTCACGTTATCGGGTCCTTCTCACAGGCATCTCCGCTAAGAAGTAGGCTCCAAGCGAAGACGGATATCGGGGACGCAACTGCGCGAGTCCCTCTTATCAAATTCTGAGGCGCCTATTGAAGATGTTAGAAGAGCTGTCCACATTTAGCCTACTTTTCATCAGCCAACAAGATGAGTAGGCCTAACGAACAACAAAAGCACTAGCCTGTCATTCTACTATCATCCCTAGTACAAAAGTTGACCTATTGTATTGGTCAACTTGTCCTTCTGTGCAAGAAATACATATTCCAAACCTACTCTGGGACAGTTGTGGGATGCGATCGATACCAAATTAATACAACCACTCGCATACATTTTTTTTTTTTAACAATGAGGCTGATGCAACAGGACAGAATGTTAAGCTTAAAATGTTGATCAACTATTAGGTTATTTCTTGACATTATAAGCGCTGCAATGCGCACACAGCAGTAGGCTATAAGCGCGAATGTTCCAAAATGCAATCAATTATCGGGAAAACACCCGCAAATGCGAAAATGCATGTAATGCTTTATTCTAAAAGGTAAACATTTTTATGGTGAAAATGATCTAACCCAAACTTGAAACTCACGCACCGCCTACGTATACCAGTTAGGAGTTGGGCTCTACACCGGTTATAAAGCGGATTCATGTGCTTCATTTTAAGAAGTTATTTGGCCACTTCAGTTGTGATACAATCCTTATCAAAACATATAAGCCTATGGGCTAGGCTGAGGTGTGGTGTGAGGTGTGTGACTATGATTTCAGTACTTGGTCAATCGATTTGATAGCATGTTTAATCTGTGCAATTAAATTAATTGATAGTTCCTCTGTTTTCTTTTATTCTGTAATAAGGTGTATTGTAACCATGTATTCAAGCGAATCAAATCAACATTTATTTATGATACAGCGTATTGTAAACTACACAATACAATGAAACTAAAGCTCTCATCACAAACAGTGCAATGATATTAAGCTATATGTATTTGTATTTACATTAGGCTATAGCCTACAAATAGCTGTACCACGTAGTCATAGGCCTATTAGGCAATCTTTCAAATTATTGTTGTTTGTTCCTGAACTGGCTGAATGACAGAGGTATCCTTCAGCACAAGTTGGTTCAATTTCTTTAAGTAAAAATAGATAAGTAAAACATTTAAGTAACAAGTAATTAAAGAGCAGCAGTAAAATAACAATAGAGAGGCTATATACAGGGGATACCAGTACAGAGTCAATGTGCGGGGGCACCGGTTAGTCGCGGTAATATGTACATGTAGGTAGAGTTAGTGACTATGCATAGATAATAAACAGGGAGTAGCAGTAGTGTAAAAGGGGGTGGGGGGGGGTGAAGATCGTTTCGGTAGCCATTTGATTAGCTGTTCAGGAGTCTTATGGATTGGGGTAGAAGCTGTTAAGAAGCCTTTTGGACCTAGACATGGCGCTTCGGTACCGCTTGCCGTGCGGTAGCAGAGAGAACAGTCTATGACTAGGGTGGCTGGAGTCTTTGATTTTTATGCCTTCCTCTGACACTGCCTGGTATAGAGGTCCTGGATGGCAGGAAGCTTGGCCCCAGTGATGTACTAGGCTGTACGCATTACCCTCTGTAGTGCCTTGTGGTCGGAGGCCGAGCAGTTGCCATACCAGGCAGTGATGCAACCAGTCAGTATGCTCTCAATGGTGCAGCTGTAGAACTTTTTGAGGATCTGAGGACCCATGCCAAATCTTTTCAGTCTCCTGAGGGAGAATAGGCTTTGTCATGCCCTTTCACGACTGCCTTGGTGTGTTTGGACCATGATAGTTTGTTGGTGATGTGGACACCAAGGAACTTGAAGTTCTCAACCTGGAGCCCTGTCGATGAGAATGGGGGAGTGCTTGGTCCTCCTTTTCCTGTAGTCCACAATCATCTCCTTTGTCTTGATCATGTTGAGGAAGAGGTTGTTGTTCTGGCGCTACACGGCCAGGTCTTCCTATAGGCTGTCTCATCGTTGTCGGTGATCAGGCCTACCACTGTTGTGTCATCTGCAAACTTAATGATGGTGTTGGAGTCGTGCCTGGCCATGCAGTCATGAGTGAACAGGGAGTACAGGAGGGGACTGAGCACGCACCCCYGAGGGGCCCTCCTGTTGAGGATCAGTGTGGCGGATGTGTTGTTACCTACCCTTACCACCTGGGGGCAGCCCGTCAGGAAGTACAGGATCCAGCTGCAGAGGGAGGTGTTTAGTCCCAGGGTCCTTAGCTTAGTGATGAGCTTTGAGGGTACTATGGTGTTGAACGCTGAGCTGTTGTCAATGAATAGCATTCTCACTTAGGTCTTTCTTTTGTCCAGGTGGGAAAGGGCAGTGTGGAGTGCAATAGAGATTGCATCATCTGTGGATCTGTTGAGGCGGTATGCAAATTGAAATGGGTCTAGGGTTTCTGGGATAATGGTGTTGATGTGAGCCATGACCATTCTTTCAAAGCACTTCATGGCTACAGACATGAGTGCTATGGGTAAGTAGTCATTTAGGCAGGTTACCTTAGTGTTCTTGGGCACAGGGACTATGGTGGTCTGCTTGAAACATGTTGGTATTACAGACTCCGTCAGAGAGAGGTTGAAAATGCCGGTGAAGACACTTGCCAGTTGGTCAGCGCATGCTCTGAGTACACGTCCTGGTAATCCGTCTGGCCCTGCGGCCTTGTGAATGTTGACCTGTTAAAAGGTCTTACTCACATCAGCTATGGAGAGCGTGATCACACAGTCATCCAGAACTGCTGATGCTCTCATGCACGCCTCAGTGTTGCTTACCTCGAAGCGAGCATAGAAGTGATTTAGCTCGTCTGKWAGGCTYGTGTCACTGGGCAGCTCGCGGCTGTGCTTCCCTTTGTAGTCTGTAATAGTTTGCAARCCCTGCCACATCCGACGAGCATCGTAGCCGGTGTAGTGCGACTCAATCTTGGTCCTGTATTGAYGCTTTGCCTGTTTGATGGTTCGTCGGAGGGCATAGCAGGATTTCTTATAAGCTTTCAGGTTAGAGTCCCGCTYCTTRAAMGCGGMAGCTCKACCCTTTAGCTCAGTGCGGATTTTGCCTGTAATCCATGGCTTCTGGTTGGGGTGTGTACGTACAGTCACTGTGGGGATGACGTCATCGACACACTTATTGATGAAGCCAGTGACTGATGTGATGTACTCAATGTCATCGGAAGAATCCCAGAACATATTCCAGTCTGTGTAGCAAAACAGTCCTGTAGTTTAGCATCTGCTTCATTTGACCCCCAAAAAATATTGACCGAGTCACCGGTGCTTCCCTGTTTCTTTATTTTTTTAAAACAAACACATTTGGCATTATAGCTTTCATCTAAACAACCCTGGGACCTCATTTATCAAAAGGTACAAAAAAATACTCTAAACCTTGCGTGTGCCAGTTTCGCTCAACGGTTGGTATTTATACATTTTGAAATTGACAGGAAAGTGTGCATGTTTCCACGCAAATCTCAGACCATGCATACRCACAACTTGTAGTGGAAAATGTTTAGAAACCACATTTTTGGGGGGGAAATCGAGGTGTTTGATGYACAGGAATTATAATAGTGGTAGGCTAATAAAAACATTAAAACGTAGGCCTAATGACAAAAAGCGGCATTTGCCGTTGATGAGGTCATATAGCAGAATGTCGCCTAATATATTTATTTTACTTTAATTATATAGACCTTAATCATATTGCGGGGCATGTCTCTCCTTTTCTGACATGACTGGTTTATTCCAACTCCACAACAAATATTAGGCTACCATTTATTCATCGCTCATTCAATAGTCAACCATGCTCAAAACGAAATAGACCGGTATAGCCTATGACAGTATGGGTAGGCTACAGTATTGTTGTGCAATATTTGTTCAATAGACAATCATTCTTGCAGAATGAGTCCAGCGTTTGGCACTCGCTATAGGCAACATGCATTTTTTTTTTAAGTCACTGCAAAAGATGAAAACATTCTGCCCACACTCATACAGAAATGTGATCAAATTTGCTTTTCTGCTTTCTTATAGAAATGGCTATGGCCCAGTTGCAACATCTCCAAATCATACAGCAAATGGGGGTATTTTTGTTACCATAAAAGGTTAATAGAAGGGGTTTTCCAGGSAGGGTTGTAGCGCTAGTTCACGAGCGCACAAATATGACATGGCTGTGATTTATCAATGAAAACATGCGTATATGTAGTGTGCGACATTTTGATAAATCCTAATAATGTGGCCCACGCACGCCAGTTTGTATTATGAAACGTATGCACGGTTGATAAATGAGGTCCCTGGAGATTGATGTCGAATATATTTTGATAAAGAAAACTTTATTGAAAGTTAGGCTTGTGACTAAATCTGTTTTGCACAGTGTAGGCAGTGACTGCATGGTAACACAAGACAAGTAAAGCCTATGCACTCAAAAAAAATCTGCATTTCCACCAACCACCTCCTTCTGTATCTACTGCAACACCACACTGATAAAACACAACAGGCCTGTCATACTAGTGTAACCTCCTATGGCGGAGTCCCAAATGTCTCCCTATTCGCTATATAGTGCAGTACATTTTACCAACGCTTTGGTCAAAAGTAGTTCCCTTTTGAAGTGAAATAGGGTGCCATTTAGGACAAAGTGAAATTGGGTGCCATTTAGGATGGAGTCTATGTGGGTGCGCTAAAGCCTCTGCCAGGAATTGTCACTGGGGTAGTGCATTTGTCCTATAACCACAGGGTTGCTGGCTCATTTTGTCCCACAACAATGTGTACTGTGTGTAAAATCACCCCAGATGTCAAGCAGTGACACATATGAAAGCCTTCATCTGTATTTGTTTTCAGCAGAGTTTTAGTTCATTTTTTTAAGCTTCTAAGTCAAAGGCAAAAGTATTCCTCCATGTGGGTATATAAGGTGTGTCTTGCTGTATATATTATTGTTTCTGTCGATGCGTATGATTGTTATTAGAAATGGTATGGGGTTGAAAAGGACTAATTATTAGAYGACAAAAAGTGGCAATACTATAATCACATATAGACTTAAATGGACTACATGCTAGTAGCATATGCCAAGCAAAAGAGCAGTGAAAACAAAGTAAGGTACAAACAAGTAAATAACTCACTTTCGTCCATGAGGCATGCTGAAAGTGTCCCATTTCTATTGAGCACTTGGCCACTTTGATTAGTTGGTTTTGATATTTCCTTGGAGAATTCACAACAATCGTTTAATGTTTGTGTTTACCCCAAGAGTGGATGCTAATGGGGATCCAGAGAAAATAACCAAAGTGAGACTCAGAACTACCCACAAAAGAGGAAATTGACGGTCATTTTGGAGGAAAATGGATCCAGCATGTTATGTTCTTTGTGTAAGAGTTCTGTCAAGAGATGGTGTTGCCCTGTGTGACTCTGTTCCTCTGTTTTCACAGTGAAGAAAGCCAAGCTGGATGGACCCCAAGGTACGTGTAGCTATTCAAAATATTGCCTAGTCAGACCATTACTCTGTTCCAGCTGGCTGATAGGTATTATTAGATAGGTACTGTTTGGCGTAGGACAGAGAATCTTCGACCAACCTTWACCTTTTCGATACTTCCTCAATTCCTGACGTGGAAGATAATCATCGTTTTCTAAACGTTCATGTCTAGTTGCCGGGGGTTTGTTGGAATTAAGAACATGCTCCATTATTAAATAAAATAAATGTTTTGCTCCTTGAAGTAATSCAACAATGTGTACATTGCCATCTTGTCTATTTCAAATCTCCTCTCATTGATTGAGACAGGCATGTCATGATGACCCACCTGCGGACGAGGAACAAGTGATGATGGCGGAAGCACTGTTTGAATCGGATGGTGCGTTGAGTAAAGTAAATAGACATGAGTAGAAAACTAACATTGAAGAATGGTGCAAAACGGGCTAAAGTTGTTAATGAAGACAGGCATCGGTCTAATAATGCTTCATTCCTTGTTGGAATACATTTCATGGGTAAGGATGTGTTTTTGGGAGATCCATTTGCAGTCAAGGAGATGGTGGAGGATGCACTGCGAAAGGTGAATTTAATTAAAGTGACCAGGAGTGGTTGGGTGTTGATGTATTATATGTCCAGAAGAACAGAAGGAAAGTGCATTGTCTCTGGGAATTATTGGAGTGTGAAGTAGAACGCTTTGATTTTCAGAACAGGCCACCAGTAAAAGGTGTCATCTCTGGCGTCGCGGTGGAAATGGAGGCTGAAAATCTAAAGCACCAGGTACCAGGAATAGTGGAGGCACATTGATTGAACCGTATGGCGAATGGAAGGAATGAGGAAAGCCTACCGGTGCTATTGCTATTTGATGAAGAATATCCTCTGACACATGAAAAGCTGGTGTATATGAGATACGCAGTGAGAGCTTATGTGAACAGACCGTTGCAGTGTCTTAAATGTAAAAAGTTTGTCCTCATGGCAAGTGTGTGTAGACGGAATAAATATGTTGTGGAGGAGTCAGTAAATACACTGCCGCAATTGTGGTGGGAACCACGTTCCCGAGGTCCAGGAGTGCCCTTTAAGGGCGAAGGAGGTCAAAGTAGCAAGAATCCAGGTTGTCCACCATGTCTCCTATGCAGAAACAGTGCAAATTGCGGAACCAGCAAGTTCAAATGAGGAAGAAATGGCAATGGATACCCTGCAGCCTACAGAAAGTGTTGTTGAGGGATCCTGAGCTACTGAATGTGAAGAAGCTGAATTTTGTTGCATTTATTGCACTGGTGATAAATTGTAYAAGTAAAACTAAAAAGAAATTGAAGATTTGAAGATAATTGTGAATGCAGCAAAAACGTTTCTGGATCTCCAAGACTTTACTGCCGAAACATTGCAGGGAATATTGTCTGAAGATGTACTTCCCTCAAGCCCCAAAGCCTGCAGGGAYTGGAGCAGACACTTGAATCTGACTAAAGGGGTATGTTTCCCTATTTCCCTGTGTTTTTCTGGATTAAAGTTCCCCAGTTTTCACCCCGAACAGTAGGTGGTAGCATGCACCTCTAACAAATGTTTTTTTGGACCACCATAAAAGACACTCGCCTGTCTTGATCAATGAGAGAAGATTTGAAATAGACAAGATGATGGTGTATACATTTTTTTGATTATTTCATGGAGCATTTTTATTTAATAACAGAGCATTTTCTAAATGCAACGAACCCCTTGAAACTAGACATGGACGTTTAGAATTGTCGGGAATTGAGGCCGTATCGTTAAGGTTGGTTGAACATTTTCTCTGCTATACCAAACAGTACCTAACCTGTAACGGCTAATGGAGCATCACATTAGGCCATTAAAATCTTCTAGCTAAGGTAAGTGCTGCTGAGAACCTAGAAATAAAATGGAAAAAACATACAGGACTAAATTCGATCAAACTTGCTTGCTGTGTCCAATAGGTACAGGAGTTTACCTGACCATGTGAGGCTATAACCCAAATTTAGACACATTTTATGAATTATTAATAAAAAAGGGTCTAAGGGCATTCCATTGCGAAAGCTTACGAGAAGTCATGGTCAATGACTGTAAACAGTTCTGAATGGAGAAGTGCTTGTTTGCATTGCTATGAAATCCAGTTTTAAGATGCTAACCCCCTACCCAAATCGAACATTAATATGAATGGCAATGTTTTGTTCTGGCTTTGCACGCAAGCACATGGTTCCTCTACTTCCCATCTGGGGAAGCATGGTGCCCATAATGCGAGGCTGATTAGCTAGACAAACTTGTGTGAACAAACAGGTGTACAAGGGTGTGAAACAAACAGGTGTGAACAAACAGGTGTACAAGGGTGTGAAACAAACAGGTGTGCACGTGAAGTGAGAAGACAACATGCAATCCATGTTTGGTTTTGATTTCAGTAGTCTGGAGTAGCATCTAAAAACCGGATTTCATAATTTCCTGTTCACTGCTCGGCAATGCAAATGGCTCCTCACCAATCAGAACCGTCTACAAATTATGGATGTAGTTTCGGACGTGGGACATATGCTTTTAKCAAGTACAGTCATTGGACCATGACTTACAGTATCTCACGCTGTCACAATGGAATGCCCTTAGACCACATCTTATTAATAAATTAAATAATTCATAAAAGTGTCTAAATTTGGGCTACTGAGGCTATAACTAGGACCTGGTCARGTCATGTGATCAGAAAAACGTCCTGGCCCTATCTATACATAGTCTGGTCCTACATCTGTGGGTGATTTTGCAACTAAGGATACTTTTGGCTTGTCTTATTCTTTAAATTTTTTTTTGTTAAATATTATTTTTTAAATTTTTATTATAATCATTGTATAATCCCAGCCAATATCAGTTTTTGTTTCCAGATTAAATGAACAAAGTATTTCTGTTGATGAAAGTATGATATTTAACAAACAAACCCCCTTCTGTCATTACCATCAGATCATACAACCATCAATTTTTGTTTAAAACTGAATCAAAACCACAATGGGTTGTGATTTTATTTATTTATTTAACCTTTATTTAACTAGGCAAGTCAGTTAAGAACAAATTCTTATTTACAATGACGGCCTACACCGGCCAAACCTGGACGATGCTGGGCCAATTGTGCGCCACCCTATGGGACTCCAAATCACGGCYGGTTGTCATACAGCCTGGATTCGAACCAAGGTGTCTGTAGTGACGCCTCTAGCACTGAGATGCAGTGCCTTAGACTGCTGCGCTACATGTACATTTTACCTCAATCAATCACACCAACTACCTCGTACCCCAGTACAGTACACTGACTCGTTACCGGTACTCCTTGTATATAGCCTCATTATTGTTATTTTATTGTTTTACTTTTTTCTTATCTACTTGTTAATTTTCTTTATTGTTAACTGCATTGTTGGGAAGGGGCTCGTAAGTAAGCATTTCATTGTAAATTCTACACTTGTTGTATTCGGCGCATGTGACATAACATTTTGATTATTTGGTTTATCTATCTATAGGATTTGGCACTACCGCATAATAATTTTTTATATCCATATTGCATAACTATGTCCGTTTGCTGCCTGTGCTTGAATACCTACTTTGAGGCTTCCATAAACAATGCAATAACTTGTTGAAATGGTTGTATTTATCATTTTTAACTAGTTATATTGAGGACATGTAAGTGCTTTACACTTGAAGAAGACAGGAGTGTGATATTGTATGTGTAAATATATATATTTTTTAAGAAATATGTGTAGATTGTGGTGGTAATGACTGTGTGGTGGTTATAACAGGATAATGATAAATTGCCATAAATGTTAAAAATAACTTTGGAAATAGGTTTTTACAATATACCATAAAGACGGTAAAATATTATGTGATGAGCAGTATTGAGCAGGCAAAAGTTTGTATGGCTGGGAATTGCCAGGGACCTCATGATACGATATTATCACATAGGTGCGGATGCGATATATATGTCGATTCGATACTGTGATTTTGTTGTGATTCTATGTTCCAAACATATTACTCATATGTCTGCTGCAGAGGGACAAGAGCGGCATGAGAAAATGAGTTTTGGTCAATCATGGAAGTGCTGAAAACAAATTGGCTGTCACGTTCTGACCATAGTTCTTTTGTGTTTTGCTTGTTTTAGTGTTGGTCAGGACGTGAGCTGGGTGGGCATTCTATGTTGTGTGTCTAGTTTGTCTGTTTTCTATGTTTGGCCTAATATGGTTCTCAATCAGAGGCAGGTGTTTTGTGTTGTCTCTGATTGGGAATCATATATAGGTGGCTTGTTTTGTGTTGGGGTTTGTGGGTGGTTGTCTCCTGTCTTTGTGTTTTCTCTGCACCAGCTAGGACTGTATCGGTTTGCCACATTTTGTTATTTTGTATCGTGTTCACTGGCTACGCTGCGTGTTGGTCCGATCCCTGTTACACCCTCTCTTCTCGTGAAGAGAGGGAAGGCTGCCGTTACATTGGCTCAATATTTAAAAAGGAGGATAGAGAACAAGCTATGAAGGAAAAATACTGGAGTTTTGGTGCAGGTACAGTCGACTAGCGTAAAATAATATTTTCAATATCGTCTAAAATAATATTGCGATTGTCAAATAATATCCCAATATGTAACTGTATTGATTTCCACCATCACTACTCAAATCAAATCAAATTTATTTATATAGCCCTTACATCAGTTGATATCTCAAAGTGCTGTACAGAAACCCAGCCTAAAACCTCAAACAGCAAGCAATGCAGGTGTAGAAGCACGGTGGCTAGGAAAAACTCCCKAGAAAGGCCAAAACCTAGGAAGACTACTACTTCTCATATCCTTGTTCTCCACTGTCACTTCCCAGATCTTGTGTGACTTGATGTGTAAAATGTCGAAAAAGCACTATAATGGATCACTTTGTTCAGTGTGATGGTACTGAAGCAAAACTGTGAACTGTATTCCGTAGAAAATAATATATTTAGTGCTTATGCACATATTTGACTCTTTTTTTCTTATCAGGTACATTAAATATGTAACAATTATCAAAATGTTTAATGTTGAAATACTTAGCTGAAGTTCAAAAGTCAGGGTGTGAGACAACTGCCATGTCAAAGTAAAACGGTCAAATCCAGAAATTAAATGCTCTTGGAAATAAAATTTWAAAAAACMTATATTTGGAAAAAAAACCTGAGACTTAAAAAAGCCGGTAGTATATTTCAGAAACTTTTCRGACTGTAGTTCTTAAAACAGTTCCAGACGAATGGCAGTCTCGAGGTCAGGCCAGGCAGGGGTTCAGCAACCAAATCCGAGTCCAAACAGTATAAAGGGATAGGCAGGCTTGAAGACGGAACAGGCAGAGTGGTCAGGCAAGTGGGTTCGGAGTCAGGACAGGCAAGGGTCGAAACCAGGAGGACTAGAAACAAGAGAGACAGGGAAAAATCGGGAGCAAGGGAAACATTTTGGGGATACCGTGTGTGTGTGACGCCTGTTTGAACGAGTGTATTAGACCCCCCCCCCCCACACACACACACACACACACGCCTGCATAAACACACAATCGACCTGTCTCTACCTACAGTGCATTCGGAAAGTATTCAGACCCCTTCACTTTTTCCACATTTTGTTATGTTACAGCCTTATTCTATAATGGATTAAATAAATAAATGTCCTCATCARTCTACACACAATACCCCATAATGACAAAGAAAAACGGGTTTTTAGAATTGTTTGCTAATTTATTAAAGATAAAAACAGATACATAAGTATTCAGACCCTTTGCTATAAGACTCAAMATTGAGCTCGGGTGCATGCTGTTTCCATTGATCATCATTTGATGATCTCTGGTCTGATGAAACCAATATCGAACTCTTTGGCCTGAATGCCAAGCGTCCCGTCTGGGGGAAACCTGGCACCCTCCCTACGGTGAAGCATGGTGGTGGCAGCATCATGCTGTGGGGATGTTTTTCAGCAGCAGGTATTTTGGTATTTGGTATTTTATTAGGATCCCCATTAGCTGTTGCAAAAGCAGCAGCTACTCTTYCTGGCGTCCACACAAAACATGAAACATAATACAGAATGACATTATGCAGGACATCATTAGACAAGAACAGCTCAAGGACAAAACTACATACATTTTTAAAAAGGCACACATAGCCTACATATCAATTCATACACACAAACTATCTAGGTCAAATAGGGGAGAGGCGTTGTGCCACGAGGTGTTGCTTTATCTGTTTTTTGAAACCAGGTTTGCTGTTTATTTGAGCAATATGAGATGGAAGGAAGTTCCATGCAATAAGCGCTCTATATAATACTGTACATTTTCTTGAATTTGTTCTGGATTTGGGGACTATGAAAAGACCCCTGGTGGCATATCTGGTGGGATAAGTGTGTGTGTGTCAGAGCTGTGTGTAAGTTGACTATGCAAACAATTTGGGATTTTCAACACAAGAATGTTTCTTATAAAAATAAGTGATGCAGTCAGTCTCTCCTCAACTCTTAGCCAAGAGAGACTGGCATGCATAGTATTTATATCAGCCCTCTGATTACAATTAAGATCAAAACGTGCCRCTCTGTTCTGGGCCAGCTGCAGCTTAACTAGGTGTTTCCTTGCAGCACTGGACCACACGACTGAACAATAATCAAGATTAGACAAAACTAAAGCCTGCAGAACTTGCTTTTAGGAGTGTGGTGTCAAAAAAGCAGAGCATCTCTTTATTACAGCTAGACTTCTCCCCATCTTTGCAACCATTGAATCTATATGTTTTGACCATGACAGTTTACAATCTAAGGTAACACCAAGTAATTTAGTCTCCTCAACTTGTTCAACAGCCCCAGCATTCATTACCAGATTCAGCTGAGGTCTAGCACTTAAACTTCTTATGGCTGCAGGGTCAGTATTGAGTAACTTGGAAAAAGGTGCCCATTTCAAACGGCCTCGTACTCAATTCTTGCTCGTACAATATGCATATTATTATTACTATTGGATAGAAAACACTCTAGTTTCTAAAACCGTTTGAATTATTTCTCTGAGTGAAACAGAACTCCTTCTGCAGCCCACTTCCTGACAGGAAGTGATATTTCTGAAATCGAGGTCTCTGTTCAAAGGCTTGCCTATAAATGGGCATGATACGTATTGGTATACATATACGTCATACACCTTCCCCTAGATGTCAAGAGGAAGTGAGAGAAGAAATGAATGGATTATCTTGGTCTGAAGTGGAATAAATCCTCTTGGAATGAGTTGTCCGCCATTTCCTGTTTTTTCGAAAGCGCGAAGATGAACCTGGAATCGCCTTCTGGAAAGCCGTCGTTATAAGCGAATACTATCTCCGGCTTTGATTTTATTTGATACATGTTACAATATCATCGTAAAGTATGTTTTTTCAATATAGTTTTATTAGATTATTGAAATTTATTCGGGACGTTAGGCGTGTTGCGTTGTTTGACTTTGTTCACGAAGGAGAGCTTCGCGCCACTGGGCCAGTGTGCTTGCTAATTCAAGAGGGAAAGAGGTCGTTCTAAACCCAAACAAAGACGGTTCTGGACAAAGGACCCCTTGTACAACATTCTGATGGAAGATCACCAAAAGTAGGACCCATTTTGGGATGCTATTTCATATATCTGTCGAACTGTGCTATCGCTACCGTTTGCATTGAATCAATGTTGTTGTGTGTTAGCTATTGTAGTAAGCTAATATAACGCTATATTGTGTTTTCGCTGTAAAACACTTAAAGAATTTGAAATATTGGCTGTATTCACAAGATCTTTGTCTTTCATTTGCTATACACCATATATTTTTCAGAAATGTTTTATGATGAGTATTTAGGTATTTGACGTTGGTGTCTGTAATTACTCTGGTTGCTTCGGTGCTATTTCTGACGGTAGCTGTGATGGTAGCATCAATGTAAAACTGATTTATACCTCAAATATGCACATTTTTCGAACAAAACATAGATTTATTGTGTAACATGTTATAGGACTGTCATCTGATGAAGTTGTTTCTTGGTTAGTTTGGTTGGATCTTGGTTAGTTAGGCTGG